>NW_021635471.1:0-600000 GCF_004799145.2 Neltuma alba
AAAATGCACATTTCAAAATTTGCAGAAGACTATATTGACCATTAAGGTTAAACTCCTGGTATTAATATCATGATGAAACATAATGATTTCGCCAAGACCACAAAAGGATCATTTTGGTATCCCTATTATAGTTTTTTTTTTTTGGCCAACGATATCTCCCATTGCCAACCTAATTCAGCCCATTTAGGGCCCGTTACAATGTCATTATCTTTTCCTTCCAATGCCGTTTATTTGTTGAACGTTCTTTCCTGACTATTAAGGGATTTAATGTTCAACATCATTCTGTTCTTATTCTTCCCAGTTATTCAACCCTAATTCATGGGATTGAGCAGCAGATCTGTTGCCGCCTCTGCCATATCTGCAGCATCGGCAAGACACAAAGGAATATATAGTTTTGGGCTTCTTCATCCCTAATATCAATAGTGAGCAAGAGGGAAACCCTCCACTACCCTCCACTTTTTTGTCCCACAAAGTCCATGGCCCTTTTCTAATTGAAATGTCTTGTGAGATTAGATAATGAGTATAGGACTATCAGTCATAAGAATATAACAACAACATGATAATAATGCACATCCACATACTCCAATTTCTCTCCACTTTCTTTGTTTTATACCACTGTATTTCTATTATAGTTTTCCTAATATTGTAACTAAGGGGGTGTTTGGATAGAAACCAAACCATGGTTTCAGAAGTGCTTTTACAGTTTAAGAAGTAAATATGTGGAGGAGTTTGCCTCGTTTGCTGAAAAGTGCTTCTAAAACCATGGTTTAGAGGTTGCCAAACACCCCCTACATCCACCTCACCTTTTAAGGGGTCTTCAATAATAAACTTCTAGCTAGTTATGCGGCAGTGTATGAGAGTGCTAACACTTGCTACTTCTAGTTCTGTTTAAAATAAATGAAAAGAAAAACTTAGTGGCAACCCTGAATTTGGTTCTTGGAAATGAATCTGTAAACACAGTTGCTAATGACTGATAAACCTATTAGGACAACTTGTCTGCTTTAATAGAGAAATGAACAGATAAAGTTATGGAAAGATAGAACCCCCAGAGCAGCAATAATTAAACTTAATCATCAACGAAATTTTCCTTTCTCCTTTAATTTACCTATAGAATTCAGCAAACATGTCCTTGTCATTAATATAGGCGAGCAGCTTGACCACCTGCACACAGACCAGCCAAAAAAACAAACCCAAGTCAAGAATCTATTTTACAGATGCATGCAGTACATTTACAATAATGCAGACCTTTTCAAGAGTTTCTTCAATTGCTTCATCACTCAATTTTTCACTTCCTCCTTTCTTAAGAATATTGTCACAGAAGGTTGCAAGCAGTTCTGCGCTTGAGCTTCCAGCAACACCCTTGTTGCAGAAGACCTCAAAAGCCTCCTTATGCGCCTGAAAGATAAAAAATTTCAAGTTATTTAACAATATAATTATCCTACACGACAATTTCAAAGTCAGATCAAAACTTATGGAAAAGTGTATGATTCTGAAAACAGCCATTCACATATGCCAGGTACTTGTCATGCAGCTCAATCACCTTCCGAACAAAAAACTGAAGAAAGAAACCAATTTCAGTTCCCTCACATGAAAAAATTACTGTGCCTTGGAACTAAGGAAGTTTCAGCTGTTACCTGTTCCTGCATGCCGACAACATCCTTTTCTCTGCCTGTAGGAATATTAATTAGAAACATAAAGAAGAAAGGTTAGGAATAAAAATAAATTGCCTCAAAATGCCATCATTTTGCACAAAATTTTCAGAAAGAAGAGACAGTTTGAAGCTATCGGTCGCCTATGTGGCCGTTTGTTTGAAGCTTTTTAGAACTTAATGATACAAGTATTTCGCTGGAACAAATTAACAGTACAGATCTAAGGCAAAAGCAATTGAAGTGCAGTTCGATTTAAACCAAATGAACTAATCATTTACACTGAGTTAGTTAGAATTTTAGAACTGGTAATACTCTTACTTGTACCTCATATAACCTTTGATTAACATCATAAGCATGCTCGTGAAACATTTAGAAACAAAAACAAAAAATTTCTTTTCCCCTGAACTTGTATATCGCTGCATGATAATTCTGACGTAGTACACATGATAGCGATTAGCTCAGAAAACACGGAAGGTAATGCATGCCCAAGTATAAGTTTTCATTTAATAATCTCCAAATATAGATGTATAAACTGTAGACCAGATATCAGACCTTTTTGTTACTAGCTGCATCTTCGGCCTGCTTCACCAACACCATTCCTTCAGTAGTAACATGCTACAACGTGGGGAAAGAGAACATCATATAAACAAACCAACATGATCAGACTCCTTATTGGCATACAAAACTGGGAGGAAATGCAAGAAAGATAAGAAAGTTCAACAGTATCAACCTGCTTAAATATACCCAGCAACAGGATCCAACCCGCGAGGTATTTTAGAACAGAGCCGGAACATCCGTGATAAGTCTTCAATCTAAGCATTTAAAGAAAGAGTTAAACATATAACAAATTGTAGGCATCACAAGTTTATTTTTTTTTTTTAAAAAAGGGTCTACCAAATACCTTGTCGTCTCTAAGTAATGCGTGACATCCAGAGTGCTCTTTTTCAAGGAGTTGGGGTTGCATACACAGTTAATAGTTCATGTTGAACTTTCTAGAAGTGATTTTCCACAAGAAGAACAAAAACATCAAAATTGTTAAGAAACTTTGAACACGAGCCACAAAACTTAATCATAGTCTATAACAAACTTTGTTTTGGAGTTGCCTAGCAAGATATGACCTATTCAACATAGTAGTAGACCTGATAGTCAATAACAAACCTCAAGTAATCTCGGCTCGCTACTAGAATGCAAGTAATGAGCAACCCTATCTTTTTCACGCCTTAAGCACTCCTCAGCCTGTGAGCACCAGAGCAAATGATATCCAGTAATGTAAATGAAGTGAACAAGCTACAGTGAGAACAACAGAGAAAACAAACCTTGAGCATATAATCAGGACAAGAATCTTCAAGTATCCAGTTGGAAGCCTTTCGAGAATAATATGCAGAGGTGTCTTTGAGCATGTCAGCTTCAAAATCATTCTCATAGCAACCCATTTGTCCCATTCCAATTTCAACAAATATATCTAGCACATTTTTCAATAAAGCTCGATCAATTTGTTCTCCCTCCCGTTCTTGATCAATCTTTGGAAAAAATTTCGATTAATTCATATAAATTTGCAGTTAATGAAGATCTCACTAAAACAAAAAAACTTACAAGAGAGATAACAGCATCCCTCACTTTACCATTTAGTTCCTTGTACACCTGTACATAGAGAAGCACATAAAATTGATTTGCAAGAAAGCTACCTTCGGTACTAGCGTCCTAGCAGAAAGAATAACATAACCCCACAGAAGATTCAGTTGTTGTTACATTACCAAATCCCGGAAGCAACTCAATCCAACTTCATTAAGAGGTGGAAGTGATCTCCGAGCAATAAAGTAGCGATCTAAATAGTGAAAGAAGCGAGAAAGCCACCTAACCATAATCTTATGGTTTGCCCACCTTCTCACGAGCTCTCTCAACATAAATTCATCATGCTTCTCTCTCAAAGAAGGTAATACCTAAATGATACAAAGATTGAATTTTATTAGAAGAAATGTTGGAAAGAAAATAGTAGCAACTGATAAATACAAAAAATAATATAATTTTAAAAAAATGCTAATGGCATACTTTATAGTTAAACTGTAAAATAAACTAGACATGACCCCAAAAAAACCCATCACAAAATTGAGATTTAGCTAACGATTTTAAAATACATAAAAGTATTGTGTGCTTCAGTCATATTACTTCTGTGCCTCATTATGACATAAATACTGCTTCTAATGATGTTTAAATTTGAGATTCATATGACTTCTGAGCCTCATTCTCACATATACATATATGGATCTGACAATATTAGGAAAAGGCAGTCATAGTGATATAAAACACAATATTTTGGGCGACATAGATGGCCCACAACGAGGATCATTTACTACTTTTCATATTAGATCTTTATGGGAAATAAGAAAATGTTCAGCTAGTAATTCTTTTATGTTGAAAGATGAGGCCTAAGCCCACTTAGGAGGGCCCAATTAGTCAGTTCTTTATTAATTATTTCATGTATTATTTAGATTAGAATGAATTAGATAGATTAGATAGGATATGTTTCTATCCTGATCTAAATTTCAATTTTAAGATATTAGGTTTTATCCTAAGGCTTTATCCTTTATTTTTACCATATCTATCAAGCAAATAAATCAATAAAGCTTTGAAGCTGAGCATCAATTACTCAACCAATTTCTTCTTTATTCTCCCTCTCTATTTTCTTCTTGGTACCATGAACTTAGTAAATTTATGTGGGCCATCTATGTGTCGCACAAAATATTGTGTTTTTCTTGCCTTCATTCGCACAAAATAGTGCGATCTCTGTCCTTTTTTTTCCCCCTTCAAGTCACATTATCACACGTGATCAATTCACTAAACTTGCGATATTCATCCTTGAATTTTAATGGCTAACACTCCTGTTCAATTTGGCAAATATGGCGCACTCCAAGCCAGCATTAATTCAAGTGCCAACCAGTCTTCATTCATGGCTGGCCCAATAGTATCCAACGACAAAATCAATCTCATTACACCTTACAAACTCGACGATGAGAACTATCTTCCAGGGTCTACTCGATGGCAGCTCATCCCAACCAGAAACCTCCACTTCAAGGTTTGCTGCTTAGTGCATAGAAAATAGTCGGGTAATGTCTTAGCTTATTAATTCAATTACACAGCAGTGGGTTAGCAACTTTCAATTTCATTCAGCACAGTTACAGCAAGTTCCACAGCCAACATGTGCCATCACAACATGCACAAAATTGGAAAACAATAATGATATTCAAATTCCGATGATAGTAGGTACATACGATCAACCAACATTTATCAAATTTGAAAAAGAGTCAAAAGAAATGTTCAATCCTCTTATTTTTATTTCTCAAACCAAGAGGTCCGTGAATCAGGATCTTAATGCACATAGATACAAATGGTACATGTGTAGCCTTCTGCTCTACCTAACCATAAATATCAGCACTTCCTACCCCTTTCAAGCACATTTCAAGAAAGCTTGACGTTGCTGTTAGCCAAATAGTTATTTTTGTCTGTCATTGGCACAACCCAAGGCTAGCAACAGCTTGCTGACTGAGATCCATAATTTCTTATTGTATGCAGTCTCTCTTTGACAATCAGTTTTTTTAATTCATAGACTGAAGATAAAGTAAATGTTTGGCATAGTGTTTTACATAACATTTGAGTCCAAACGCTTATCAGATTAGGAATTGAGATTGTGATTTGGATATGATTTTAGCCCTTCAAACATGCAAACATATATATATATATATATATATATATATATATATAATCTGTTTCATTAGTGTATTGTTGTAAACTGAGAATCAAATAAAAAATTTGAATATTTAACACCTGCTCAGCATTATTGAGTGTAACTGTGATGCACCCTGTGCCATTTAGGAGCTGATGTCGCTACAATACGCATGGGAAGCTCCATAGATAACTTTGATATAATCAATATCAGACCCCATTAGTTACTTGTTTTGCATCTTCTAGGATGCCTTTAAAGAACAACATAATATGCATTCTAAAACAGAAGTACGTCAATTAGCCAATTAAGTCGTGATTATGCAGCCTTTACCAAATTCATTGCTATGGAATAAACGATGTCACATTCGATGTCATGAGGCTAGGCACGTAAGAGGCAAAACTTAAGACTGTAACATACCCCCCACCCCCAAAAAAAAAGACAGTACATAACGTGCAAGTTTATCCAAAAGATATCCAGACAATAGAGTTACCGTTGATAGAATGTATTCTTCAAACGATTCCCTGTACTTGTCATACAGTTGCTGGGAATAATCATGAGGAGGCTTTTGAGTGCACATATTGTAGATAGTCCTGCAACACGATTTAAGGAAATGCAGTGCCTAACGAAAATATGCGATCAACTCAAGCCAAAGTGATCAAACAAAAAAAATGAAAAATAAAAATAAATTATAGACTAAACATGTGAACAATGAAACTGCTTAGCGACGGATACGTATATAACATCATATAGTCCTCGGAACTAAACTGAGGCTCGGGCAACCCTTCAAGAATATTCTTCAGCTTTGTGATGCCATTCTGCATAAAATCCCATCCTTGTTCTAGGTCGATCGTCTTGCGCTCACACATCGACATGTTGGCAAGCTTAATCCCAGGTATTAAAAACTGCAATACACGAGCGAAATATTTACAAATTGAAGAAGTACATAAACTTTACCAAGAAAAGAATCAGAAAATAAAAACGAAACCATAGTAATCAGCATACAGGATAAATTTCACCCCCAAATACGCCCGCCCATGGAAGAACCACGGCCGAAAAATTCAATCTCAACCACACCACCGTTCAACCCCACTTCTTCTCATATAAACCATCAACAAACAAATAATGTGAACCCATCACTCACAACAGGACTGGGAAATTCAAGCAGCAGATAACAACACAGATCAGAAGAGCGAGATCATGGAGAAGCTACAATAACAGGCATACATACAGCAAGTAAATAACAACAAAACCCCTTCCTTAACGAAGGAGAAAGCTCAATCGCAGATTTCTTCCCAAATGAAACCCTAGCTATGGTCGGTAACGGAGGAGATGACCCAGGAGGAGGAAAAGAGGCTCAAATTCAGCAGCAAGCTGAACGAAAATAAAGGATTCTGTTCTGCCTAGAACATTGTGTGCATTTATTTGGAGTTAATGCAGCTTATAACCAGATTCAGTGAAACCGATTCGAAGGCGGGTGAAAATTGTTTCCTCCCTTAACTTCCCAGTTCTTGCATTCATTTATCTCTTTATTTTACTTTGAATAAAATCTCATTTCTCACTCCCAAAAAAACATAAAATCTCATTTTTTTGTAAATTTTATTCCCCACAATTATTATCGATACTTGAATATGGTTCATGACATTTTTTTTTCTCCTTTCATAATCTCATTTAGTATAAATAAAATTAAAACATTTATTTGAAATAATTTAAAATAAATTCATCAACCCAAATTGTCGTGGCACTTATATTTTACTTAAATGGAGAAAAATTTTAATTTCATTAACTTTATATTACAAAAATTTAGTAGCGGGAAAATGACAAAAAAAAAACTAAATGTCAATAAAAAAATTTTGTTATTTATAAATTTAGTGTTGTTAACACTAAATAAAATGTTGTTACCCAACCTGATTTGGGATTTAGTAATTTCTAATTTTTTTATCATTTTTTTAATTTTATTCTTATTTAACGGACATGTTACTTTTTTAAGAAATACTAATAGTTTACAAATGATAAATTAAGATAAAATTATACATTGTATATTTGTGCAATATTTGCTACTCAAAAATTATTAGTATGCTGCAAAACTACAAGAAATAAGAATACTAGAGAGTAGAAGAGAAAACAAGAAATAGAGAAGACAATGATCTTTTTCTTATTCACTTTGTTTCATGGTAAAAATACCTTATGCATGCCCTCTCTTTATAAGCCTCCAAACATTAAGTCCTATACTAAGATTACAAAGCAATAAAGAATATCATAATGGCATTAATAATGAGAAACTTCTCCCAAGTCATTCATTAGGAAGGTTATGTGGTTTATGACATTTGAAGGTAAAGAATCCTATGAGAATTCTAAGGGTTAGGGGTTATGGGCATCCACTCATGCAATATTTATAATACTCCCCATTGGAAGTCCATAACGAGTATTATGCCTTATTAAAACCTTACTAGGAAATACCTATTGGTACAAAAACCTAGTGCAGAAAAAAGAGTATACAATATTTACTCCTCCTAATGATAATATCATTTTAAATCTTTAAGTCAACACATTCCAATACCATACATTAACTTCTCAAATGTTCTAGTCAGCAGTGTCTTGGTAAACAAATCAGCAAAGTTGTCACATGAGCGAATTTGTTGAAAATCTATATCACCACTTTTCAAAAGATCGTGAGTGAAAAAGAACTTTGGAGAAATATGCTTTATTCTATCTCCTTTAATATATCCTCCTTTTATTTGAGCTATACATACTATACTATCTTCATATAATACTGTTGGAATCTTCTATTCAAGGGAAAAACCACACATTTTTTGAATATATTGAGTCACTGACATCAGCCAAACATATTTTCGATTTGCCTCATAAATTACATTTATTTCCACATGATTTGATGAGGTAACTGATAAAGTTTGTTTTATTGAACGTCATGAGATCGTTGTACGTCCACAAATAAATAAATATCCTGTTTGAGACTTGCTTTTATGTGGATCTGATAGAAATCTTGCATCTGCATAGCCAAGTAATTGTGATTCTGATTCATTAAAGTAAAATAATCCCATATCAATTGTCCCTCGGAGATATCAAAATATATGCTTAATTTCATTCCAATGCCTTCTTATTGGGGAAGAATTAAATCTTGCCAATAAACTAACAGTAAATGCAATATCAAGTCGTGTTGAATTAGCAAGATATATTAATGTACCTATGGCACTAAGATATGATACTTCAGGACTAAGAAGTTATTATGCTTATCAAGTGATCTTACAATCATAGGAGTAGATAATGGATAGGCCTGATCTATATAAAATCGCTTTAGTACCTTTTTAGTATAAGTCGATTGATGGAGGAAAATTCAATTTGCTAAGTGCTCAATTTGCAAGCCGAGGCAAAACTTTGTTCTTCCAAAATCTTTCATTTCAAATTCTTTTTTTAGACAATCAACTGCTTTTTGAAGCTCTTTGGGAGTTTTAATTATATTTAAATAATCCATATAGACAATAATTATAGCAAACTCTTATCCATTTCTTTTTATAAAAACATATGGGCAAATTGGATCATTTTTATAGCCTTCTCTCAACAAATATTCACTAATTCGGTTATACCACATTCTTCCATATTGTTTTAATCTGTATAAGGATTTATGCAAACGAATTGCATAATTTTCTCGAGAATTCTTACATGTTTCTGGCAATTTAAATCCTTTAGAGATTTTCATATAAATCTCAGTATTTAAAGAACCATACAAATATGCCGTAACAACATCCATTAGACGCATTTCAAGTTTTCTATAGACTGCCAAACTAATTATATATCTTAAAGTAATTATAGCCACTACAGGAGAATATGTATCTTCATAATCAATACCAGGTCTTTGTAAAAACCCTTGTATTGCAAGCCGTGTTTTATATCTAATAATCTCATTTTTCTTGTTTCATTTGTGCACAAAGACCCATCTGTACCCAACTGGTTTTACACCATTTGGTATGTGGACTATAGGTCCAAAAGCTTCACGTTTTGAAAGTAAATTTAACTCTGTTTGAATTGCATCTTTCCATTTTGGCCAATCATCTCTATGTCTACATTTTTCAACTGATGTAGGTTTAAGATCCTCATGTTGCTTAATTATTTCAACATCAACATTATATGAAAAAATGTTATCGATGACTGTATTCTCTCGGTTCCATCTTTTTTCCTGCGGCAACATAACTTATCGAGATCTCTTCATTATTTTCAGGTACCTGGGCCTCTTCTTAGGCCTTTTGATTAGTTATGTTTTGGTCCTCTCCTATAGGACTTGCCTCATCAATTTGACTATCATAACCATTATGAATATTTGCTCCTTTTTTCTTTCTAGGAGTTTTATCTTTGGAACTGAGTGGTCTGCCCACTTCAAGCATCATTTGGTTTCACTTGTGTTTTCTAATTGTCCTGCTAGGATATCAATTCTAATCAGAGCATTTTCAACTGAAATATCAGATTTAATAATTTTCTTAGGATGAGTAAGTGCATTTGTCAATTGATTTATAATGTTTTGCAAATGAATTATTCTTTGAACTTAAGTTCACATTGTTGTGTACGAGGATCTAGATGAAATAATGATAATGCTTTTTATGTGATTTCTTTATCCAGCTGCTTATTATCTCTCCCTAATATTGGAAAAATTGTCTCATCAAAATGATAATCATCAAAATGTGATGTAAACAAATCTCCTATTAATAGTTCTGAATACTTAATTATAGAAGGAGATTCATAGCTAACATATATCCCTAACCTTCTTTGAGGTACCATCTTTGTGCGTTGTGGTGGAGTAATAGGGACAAATACCACACATCAAAAAATTTTAAGATGGGAAATATTTGCCTCTCGACCAAAAGTCAATTGTAACTAGAAGAATTCATGATAAATTGTTGGCCTTATACATACAATTACTGCTGCATGTAAAATTGTATGTCCCCAAACTGAAATGGGAAGTTTTAATCTCAAAAGTATTGGTCTAGCAATCAATTGGAGGCGTTTAATAAGTGATTCTATTAGGCCATTTTGAGTGTGGACATAAGCAATAGATTTTTCTACTGTTATTCTAGTTGCCATGCAATAATTATTAAAAACTTGAAATGAAAACTCACTAGCATTATCAAGACGACTTGTCTTAATTGTATGGTCTGGAAACTATACTTTTAGTCGAATTATTTGAGCAAGTAATCTAGCAAGTGCTAAATTACATGTTGATAACAAACATATATGGGAACATCTTGTAAATGCATCTATTAAAACCATAAAATATTTGAATGGTCTGCATGATGGATGGACAGGTCTACATATATCTCCTTAGATACACTCTAGAAATACAGGAGATTCAACTTCTACTTTTGTCAATGAAGGCCTTATAATTTATTTTCCTTGAGAACAAATAGCACATGAAAAATCTTTAAATTGAATAATCTTCTGGCTCTTCAATGGGTATCCATGTGAATTTTTAATAATTCTTCATATTATAGTTGATCTGGGATGACCCAACCGATCATGCCAAAAAATAAATGTATCTTTATCAATAAACTTCTAGTTTACTGTGGCATTTATTTATATTGTACTAATATTTGTATAGTACAACTCAGAAGATAATGTCGGTAATTTTTTCATGACACATTTTTCTCCATTTCTTACCATGGTAACATGTAGATATTCAATGTTTTTCTCATTTATAGTCTTAATATGATATTCATTTCGTGGATATCTTTAAAACTTAATAAATTCCTTTGAGACTTAAAGGAATATAAAGCATAACTAATAACAAATTTTGTTCCTCTAGGTAATATTATAATTCCTCTTCTAGAACCTTTAATTAGTTTTGTATCACCCGCTATAATATTGATGCTTGCACTATTTATCGTAAGATAAGAAAAATATTTTCTATCTTTGAGTATGGTGTGTGTTGTAGCACTATCTATGAGATATATATATATATATATATATCTTTATTCTTGTGCCCAACAAAAGGAAGAGAAACATCTATATTCTTCACACACAAAAAAACATTCATTGACATAAATTCAAAGTACATCATGATTAATAATGCTCTTAAAAAAGAGAAGGTAATAAACGTAAGTAAAGCATAAATAAAGCAAACTAAAATTATCCAAACTCTTATAATCATGATTCTTAGAGAAATCAGCCACATCTAAATGTGTCATAGTTCAAGGCCATTAACATCATTTAGCTTATTGACATAATCATTTTTGTATACAAAATTTACCTCCACATCATCAATTTGAAAGGTCAAATTTATTTCCACATTATTTGAACTTCTTTATATGGATGCCTGATAAAGTTTTGTTAGATGCTCAGGCGTATGACAAATATGTGACCAATGTCCTTTCCTGTCGGTAACATTGATTTTAAACAACTCTTGAAGGGCCATTCTTATCTTTTTTCAACCCATCACTAAGTTTCTTCTTTTGGTGGGTATTGGGGTTATAAGTGTTACTTTCATCACCACAATAATGATAATTTACGCGTACCCTGCCACGACCACGACCTCGGCTAAGACCATGACCGCGTCCACGCACATGATAATTATTGCATACATTCACATTCGTTTCAGGGAATGGAGCTGATCCAATGAGACGGATCTCATGATTTTTTTTAATTATTTTGTTCAGCCACAAGAAGACATGAGATCAATTCAGAATATTTCTTAAAACCCTTTTTCACGATATTGCTGCTGCGGGAGTATATTTTGGGCCTAGAAGCACCGAAATTAGCCTGAAATAGGCAGGCTACTAGACCTTTCTTGGCAAAGGTTCCAGAGATTTCCTGGAAAGACAGAGGGATTCTTAGGGACTAAATTGCAAAGAAAAAGTTTCTAGGACCGAGAAAATAGGAAGTTAGAGACTCGGATGAAGTCTCAAGACCCAAGAATGAGAAATAGAGATAAATATAAGCCAAAGGTTATGCTGGAAGCCTCAATGAGGTGAATTATGAGGTTAAACCAAACTAGGAATAAAATCATAATTTTGCAAAGTTTTGGGCTGGCAAGGGCAAAAATGAAAATTATGCCTGAAAATCCTAGAAAAATCCCAGAAAATGAGAACTGGTAGGTTAAGGCCTGGATACCTCAGAAAAATTCCAAAAAAATAGGAGTAGGGTCCAGAGGCCTGCATGAGGCTAAAAATAACGAAAATGCCCTTGGAAGGAATTTGTGAAATTTCTAGGGTTTTGACTGATTTTGAATATTATCAAAAATAAATTATTTAAAGTATAGGGAGGCCTTAGATAATTGGACAAAAATGAAGAAAAATACTTGAGGAATTATCCCAGGTTTTAAAAATAATTACATCCCCAGAAAGAGAAGAGGCCTGCTTTAATAGAATTTAAAACCTATTTGCACAATATCCTGGAAAAGCCAAAGTCAAATGTCTAGAGGTTAACTTTTGACTTAAGAAAAATTAGAAAAATCCCCTATGATGAATAAATAGTATCAGTACCTAGAGACAGATTCTCGAAGTCATTAACCGGTAGAAAAAATTCAGTCAAGTTTACTCTCAAATAAATATTATTAATTATTTTAATAGAAGAACAAGGGAAGAGCATCACTTCCTCTTTAGGCATGTCATATAATGCCATGTGGATTTATTTAAGATGAGAAAATAGCGCCAGAACATGTCTTAGTGGTCTCGGGTAAGTCAGGACCTGAAAAAATACCTGATACGGTGTGGAATGGCAAGATAGGTGGAGGACTGTCCAAGAAATATATTTTGCACTGATTTTATATTAATTTTCTCTCTATTTTAATGCCAAAATGATGAAGGGATATGGAAGAGACAAGTGTATGGTTAGATGGAAGAGACACATGTACAGTTGGATGCAAGACATGTCACACCTTACTATTATATTAACTTAGGTTCCTTTCAAAACCATTTTAGACCACGTTGGATGGTCTTGGGTTCACTTTTTACCACAAAAACGCTAAACTTCAGATTTTTACTATTCATCGGGTAAAAATCCAGTTTTTCTGGCCCAATTTAAAAAATTCATAACTTATTTCAAAAAACTCCAATTGAGGTGGTTCAAAATTCTACTTAAAGCTCTTTAAGTCCTATTTCAAGGAAAAATAATCTCATTGTCCAATTCCTTATGAAAAAGCATCAGGTTTTTGAGAAATGCAACACTGTCCATTTGCCAAAAACCCTTTTTCCCAGATTCTGACCTTTAACTTTGAAAAATCATTGTAAATCGTATACTAGGACATTTTTAATGTATTAGCTATCAAATTGAAGCTGAGGACGTTATCTTTCATCATACCAAATTTTGTGACTAAACGCATTCAGGAGCATAAACAAAAAGTCACGTGAACTAGTCAGTGTTAGTGTGCTTACAGCACTATTAGTATAATATGTACATAACCAAAATGAGTTCACGAATTTTTGTGGCTAAACCCTACAAGTTAGCCTTCAATCTGCAACTTTTCCTTGGAGAATTCAGGCCCTAAAATATTAGGTTGCATTTGTGGAATGAGATTTCATCGAAATGCCAATAGCAAATTAACCAACTATAACACCAACAAGCATCATCAACATGCACAATTACATTAACTACTATTGGTGAACTAGCATGCTTATCATTTGGCAAACTCAATCATGCAAAGGCCAAAGCAAGAAAGTACAAAAAGCAGCCACATTATAATCAAGAAAGTCCAACCACATAATAGCAATTAATCATGCAATAATCAATAATGCTAAGTTAGTTCCAACCCCTCTATCACAGAGGGAGAGATGGCTGCCTCCATTGAAACTAAGCCAATGTATACTGATCACAAAAGTGACTATGCCAGTCCTGTGAGTTCAATAGGGAGTGTAGTGGACAACTTTCCTACACAGTCCAAGAGCCTTATGGAGAATGGTCAACTTTCAGAACCCACTTCAACTAAGAATTTGGACATGAAAACTCAGGGCATCAATCTAGGCATCAATTCTGACCTGGCTTTTTATCCCGAAAACCTAGTTTTGGGAGGTGAGGTGGCTTCGCTACCACTGGACGAGGACTTGCATTTCTATTGGCTGCATGGTGAATGCTATAATATGAACTGGGGATTGGAGAATATAGGAATGCCAGAGTATTATGATCCAGGTCTTGTTGCAGAACTTTCAAGTCACCTACATGATTCAGCAGATTATACTGTAGTAGATCAAGGCCTATTCATAGTATAGTCAATCACCTTTCATGCATGAAATGGCTACTTGATGCTGTTGTTGGTAATTGCAATTTGCATCTACTATAGAAGAATTTCAACTGTTAGGGTTGAGACATTCATCCTCTTATCTGAAAGACTTGGATATGGCTATTTGTATAAAATGTGAGTGATGGCAAAATTAATCTTAGTAAGGTTGCTTCTTCAGGCTTATTCTGTATCTTTACTCTCTCAACCCGATTCAGTAGGCTCTGAACTGCATGCTTGATGATATTTTTTTTGGGGGGGGGGACCATGCATAAATATTAGGAGAAAATTAAAGCATGCGAGGATCACTCTCAATTGGAGGACCCAACCTTTTAACAGGTGTTCTTACCCGCTAAATATTGGGAGAAGCATTTCTTGTGGACCTTATTTGCCAGTGAAATGAATTTGCTTTTTTATGATGTTAATTTTATTCGTGTCATTTTTGAAATTTTTGTTATTAATGGGAGGCTTATGAGAATTTATAAATTCCTTCAATATATTTCAAACTTTATGCACTTCCCTAGGCTAGTGTTCAACAGATGAATAAGTAGTAGAGGAGAATTTAAAAAAAAAATCATATATAGATAAAATTAATTTGTGATGATGTTTTCTTAATTTTCTTCCATCACACATTTTATTTCTTGATGTAGTGATTGTTCTCTAATGACCTAGGTATATCAAGATATTCTTTTTAGATAATTTGAATGATGTTAAATATTATTTTATTTATTTTCATTATTGCTCCTAAAATACATTGGGAATACTTATTAATCTATCTCTCCCTTGTTCCCTGTACCTACTTCTCAACACTCCCGAAGTTTGGGATTTTTTTTTTTTGGGATAATATACTTAAATACTCCTCCGGTCCTAATTATAAGACCCAATTGACTTATTTGAAGAGATTAAGGAAGTAAGTTAAGTTGTTTATTTATAATAAATAAGTGTTGTTATTCCTAAAATATCCTTGCTAATTAAGTATATTGCTTGTTTTGGTATGATCACAAAGTAAATATAGGCCCAAACTTTGTCCTCCCCCTTTATTTTGGCCAAAATATTACTCTTAATATTGGAAAAAAAATGACTCATCCAATAATCAGTGCAATCCACTGATTATTTGTATATTTCCGGTCCGATTTTCCAACAATCCTGTCCAATTTACTGTCACAAAATTTTGATTTCAACACCTCATTAAATTCCCCTCATCCCAAGGGTAATCCATAATTTTTCTCAAGTTTTACCTCCCTCTATAATTTTCTAAATTTTATTCTGTCAAAAATCACTATTCTATCGATAATAATTCGGTAATAAATATTCTTTAAGCTAACCTCTGTACATCCAAAGGTGGGAAGTAATTTTATAAATTAGGATAATATGTCACATAATTTATCCCTATTTTTCCTTGAATTTTTGAGGCCTCTATATATTTTAAATAATGGAAATTTGCTAATTTTCCTTAATTAACCAAAAATTCCAATAATTACAAATAATTCTCTGATAAATTATTTTTAATCTTATATTCATCTTCTAAGCCTCAAACATTATTCTGTACCCTCCTTTCTATTTTTCATGATTTTTGGGAATTTTCAGGAATTTTGGACATTATTTCCAATACTGCCCTTTCTTGACCAATCTTTTCAAGAATGACCGTTATGTCCCTATCCTGATTTTTCCTCATAGCCTGGGTCCTCTACCAGTCTACTATTCTAGTTGACCATAGTCAGTCACAAATCATTCATCAATTAGAATAAAATTATCAGGCTGTGACATTAGGTGTTTTAGAACTAATTAACTGTGGCATTTTTGAAGTCATTGAAGTTAACTTTTAGGGAAGTTTGAAAATTTCATTGCATTTTGTCTCTCTGTCAACCTTCATCGCGGAAAACGCTTCTTTCTTAATTATTTTCACTTCCCAGCCATACTTCGCCGTGGCCAACTTATGTTTCGCCACAATGAAGCAAGTCTGCTTCCAGTTTTTCCTTTTCGGTTAAGGTTCGCCGTGGCAAACTCCTTCATTCGTCTTATGAAATAGTTAATGGCCCTTAGATTCAGAATAAGAAAGGGCAGTATTAGATTATATGTTGTTTCTTGAACTTGATGACAGATTTTCTAAATTAACTTCAATTTGTTATTATAGTATATTTGATTCTTAAATAAGATATAAGATACAAGATAAATAAAATTCAAACGAGGATATTGTTTTATAAAAATTAGGTAAATTATGCATAATCTCCATGAATTTTAAATCATGTACAGATAACATTATAACCTTTGGAACTTTCCAATGAAGCCCTTAAACTTTTATGTTTATGCAAATAATTATACCTCATGCAGCTTAAAGTTTTGGAAGATTATTTATAGATCAATCAAAATGGGTATATAACTACTAATGAAGAGTTATTCGCATAGACTTAAAAATTGATAAAGGTCTATTATTAAATTTTAAAGGTCCATGATTATTTGTAGATGATTGAAAGTTTATAAGAGTTTGAATTTGTGTAATTCGGTATTAAAATTATAATAAAGTTTAGGTTTGATGGGTTAAAATTAGGCTTAGCTTTAAGCTAAACTACACGTCCAAAGAAAAATGAACGGGGCACAATGGGATTTTTTTTTTTTTTGGGTTTTGGGATTGGGATTTCGGATTATGTGCTATTTCGTAAATTTGAAAACTTGTGTGTCATCATGCTCCAAACAAACGAGCAATTTCTCTCTGTTTTTAGATTATATACGATATGATATGTAATATAGTGATACAAAAAAACAGCTTATTACTGACGGAGTTAGCAACGGAATCCGTTGCTAATTTGTGATAGAAAATTATTCCATTGCTAATGGATTACTGTTTGTCGCTAAATTTAGTGATGGATTGGCAATGGAATTTCTGTCCGTCACTAAATTAGTGACATAATTTTTCTGTCGGGAATTTTCATTGCTAATTCCGTCACTAATTATAATTATGAAACTTTTAGTGACGGAATTATCGACGAAAAAATTCTATCGTTAAATTGTTTGTCACAGAAATTTTTGTCACTAATTCGGTCACTAATCTATCACTAATTTTAAATTTTATTATTTTAAATTACGATCTTACAATAATTTATATAATAACTGTGTTAAATATCCTTGACTGTGTTGTGGGACTCCGTCTTGTCTATGTTATAAGAGATTGTTAACTAATTCACATGTACTAATGACTACACCAAGTTTTAATATTATTTAATTTATACTTTCTCACTATTTTCATTAAATATGAATATGTATGAATATATATATAAATATTTAATGCTTATTAAAATTATTATAAAAATTTATAAAAAGGACCAAAGTTTGGCGAGCATGGCGCAGGTGGTTCCCGTACATTCAATAATGGACAAAAACGAGAGATGGGGTCATGCGAGGGCTTAAAAGACATTGGCCAATGAAACGGAGACAACCACAACTAAGAAGGGAGGGATTGACTCTTAAAAATATCAAATATACTGATGCTTAATATAAGACTTAATTAATTAATTTGAAAAAATTAGAGAATTATTAAATTATTTAATTGTAATATATATTATATAAGCTCTCTAAAATACTCATATGTATCATTATATTATATATTAATTTATTAGTGAGTCAAATTAATTTCAAAAAATAATAAATATAAATGTTTTAAATTTATTTGGTAACTTTCTTAATATCCTCTTGATACGATCTCTGTTACCAACTTGCAATGCACCATCGTTCAATATACTCCTCTGATCTTATTTATAGGACACCAAGAGAAATTTTTTATATGGATGTGCAATTTTATCCCTCATTTATTATTGTGTTGACTTTTTTTATGTGAGGTATAATATATATTAAATAAGGATAAAGTTGGAAAGTCATTAAAGTTTAAATGAGAATTAATGAAGTTTAAGGTTTTCTTAGTATGTGTGAAACATACTAGAAGTACCTTATAAATAGGACAAGAAGAGTACTTTGAAAGGCACACTGCCACAGTTATTATCTGTTCCGTACATCCTGGCATTCAATAATATGCATCAAAGTAGTCTTCAATGCGAAGCACCTCCAGCTGTAAATACACCAGCCAGTCACATACACAGATATATATGTGTGTGTGTACATATCCCTCCGTCTCACTTGTGTAAGAAAAACTTTGTCCTAGATAGACTATAAGTTACTTCTAAACTATTTCAAATTTAATATCATTTTGCAAACTATATAAGCGAGTTACATACTATGTATGCTTCTCCTTAACAATCAATGCGCATTTAGGAACATATGATAAAGAAAATTACAAAATATTACCTTCCTCAGTTTGAATTGAATTGTCAAAAATCTTTCGAGCAAGTAGAGGGCGGGCTGCTTTCCTCTTTAACTTTTCAAAGAAGTGGAATACAGATAACAAGCAGGGACTATTAAATTTTTTATTGACGTGCTAATTATAATACGCCTTCTTCAACGAGTGTCGTGTGGATTGCTGAGCACTAGGGCAGTGTAGGTCGACTTTCCTCTCTTTCTTCAGTAATACATACTGAACCCGACATTGGCTTCTACTACTGCAAAAAAAAGATATTTTAAAATGAGCTTTTCACACAGCAGTTTTGAAAACGATGCTTATGCCATTGATATTAAAAGTTAGAAGATTTCACGGTGATTTAAGAACTGCTCTATGGGACGTGATTTTTCACAACCGTTATATGAATAACCATCGTGGATAGTTTAATGAATAACCGCTGTAGATAGGTTTTTTTTTTTAGCTTCTCTCTCATCCTATTGATCAGGATGGAATGGGAAAATAAAGCTCAAAGGGAAGGGGCTTGAGAATCAATCAACAAATAACCTACCACAGCCAAAAGCATTCCAATGGAGCAGAAGTAGACCCTTTAATTTTATCTTTTATTTAATATTATGTTGATTTTGTTTTTATAGGGTATAATGTACATTAAATAAGAATAAAGTTGAAAAGTAGTTAAAGTTTAGATGAAAGTTAATAAAATTAAAGATTCTTATTGGTTTGTATAAAACATATTGAAAATGACTTACATATGGTATTTTATTGTCACATCCCGAGAAACTTCACATGGACTTGGGGAATTAAAAATTGAGATGAGGATCAATGTAGAAACTAGACAAGAAGATGGAACAACTTTTGATGTGAAACCCTGATAAGGTTTGGACTGACATTTTCGTAATTATCGGTATAGGAAAGACAAAATCGGAAAATTTGAGCAAAATTCTAAAAAATTCCCGAAAAATAAGAAAAGTATAAATTAAAAGTTTTCGAAACTTGATTTAGGCCCGAAAGGTGGAATTATGGTGAAGATTAATTGTTACAAAATTTCCCATAAACAGAGATTTTTCCGGAAAATATTAGAAAATCATAGAAAAATAATTATTTTAATTAGTTAGATGTCTCAATAAGTTTGGAAAAAAATACGGATAGATTATCTAAATATTTATTTGAATTTATAAAATTGGTTTTAGGTCTTGAAAGCTCAGGAATTAATTTTAGAAATTTATTTTCCCGCAGTGACACCGATCAAAGCCTAATCGGAGAAAATTCAAAATAAATATCTACAGGTATCAAAAAATTATGAAAATTTTCAGATTATGTTCTCATATTAAAAGGTGAATTATCATGAATAGAAATGAATTTTTGGAGGTCTGAAAAAAATATGGAATGTTACCAGTGAATAGTAACCGATAAAGTTTCAAATTGGTTTGGGATTTTGATTTGGAGTGTGGGCCATCTTTTGGGACCAGCCCAAGCCATTTGTGGGACCCACATTGAGTCCAATAAGGATCCAATTTCATTGCTTGCTGCCCATTCCACAGAATTAATTAAAATAAATGCAAAATTAAGAGATAATGCATGGAAAAATCTAGATTATGGCCACTTGTGATGATCTGATTTTTTTGGCTGTTGATGGCTGCCACATACACCCCTTGAGGTGTCCCAAATTTGGCCAATGGAAGGGACAAGGGGACAGATCAGATTTTCTGTAAATACCTCCTCCTAAAATACAAAAAAATGTTGGAAAAATAGAAAAACAAGGGGAGGTTCTGCCACTTTGTTTCCAGCACTCACCAACCAAAATTCTTAAGTGTTTTGGGCAATAATTACTCAGTTTTTATTAAGAGAACATCAAGGTATGTATGAGCCTCCTTATCCCTAAGTTCTACACTATTTTGGTTAGGGTTTTGAGTTGCAAAATAAAGGGTGTATGCTGTCAAATTTTCGGTCCATTCATGTGATATTAGGGAAGGATAGAGACCTTAAATACCAAGAGGAATAAGCAAGATTAAGTGGTGTATGGATTGATTTTTGGAAGAAAATACACCTAGGGTTTTATGTGCTTAATTCGGCCTAGCACTGTTCATGCAGAAGCAAATTGTTTTGGATTGATTTGATGATTCTAATGGGTTTAAAACATGTTTTTGTGTAGGGATATGTTGTTGGGAAGTGTTTAAAATCATTGGAATCAAAAATGAAATTTTTGGAAGTTATATACCCCCTATTCAGCCATGGTGATTTCATGGGAAAGGAGTTTGATTTTCAAAAATCTGATTCCATATTTGAATTCCTCATGAAAAATTATGTAGGATTGAGTCATGAGGTTATTGATTCTAAAAGAGGAATTATTTTGTTAAAAATCAAAGAAAAAGGGGGGAATTGTTAAGTTAAGGATTGTATATAAGCTGTTTGATTATTAATGTGGCCTATTTTTTATGCTTGGTTTAATAGGCTTTGTGAGGAGGAAGTAAGGAAGATCATTGTCCCTTGAAGTGATCAAATTGGACAAGTAACAAAAGGTAGCTTTGAATTATAATTTGATTGCTCATCTTGCCTGTTTAATGTGATATATTGTTTGCCTGGATTTAGGAACTTGTGTTGTGATATTGGTTGGTTGGATGACCTTTGTTTATGCTTTGGCCAAATGCATTAATTTGTGTTAATGTGGAAATGCTGATGTTCCTTTCCTAGCAGGAGACCAAGCATGATTTTATGTGATTTGAGGATGTCTTGAAGTTCTATAACATGTCACATTGTAACTTACTTGATTTGCATGATAATTGTAATCCAAATGCTATTGAGATTTCTATGAAATTTCATTCCTCCTATGTCAAATTATGTCTCAAATAGGAAATGGCTCATCTGTGGATCAAGACAAGGAATTGGTGCTAGGATGAAAGGGCTGTGTGAATGTTATGTTGTTTTGGAATATTATGTAATGTGTTAACAAACTTTATATTGTGTTTGAAGTGAATTATGAATGGTAATATGTGGTAAACTATATTTGTATGACTTGCTCAAGTGTTAGAATATTAGATGGTACAATGTAAAAAGGATGAGGAAAAAGGAAAAAGGGAAATAAAATTCAAGACATTGGAATTAGGGAATGAAAATACCGTAAAAAGAGGCTAATCTTGTGACACATGAAATAATGAGCAAATGATAGAATTTGGACCTGAGATTTTGCAGACAAATAGATCTCGTTTTTAGCTTTAAATCAAGTGGTAAGCCATCTAATTTAGAGTTTTGTGCTAAGAGTTATGTCCTTTCAAAGTTGGGCTAAAATCCTGAAAATTCAAAAATTTACCATATGAACAGTACACTTTGTCGAATTTTCTGGTGCTGTTCTGGATGAAATTGAGTCCAAAAAATATTTTTCCTCTATAGAACTCTTAGCAAGCTTCGCATGAAAATTGGAACCACCTCGTTTTAATTTTTCTAGAATTAGTTAGGAATTATCAAAGTTGGTCCAATTTAGGATGAACAATGTACAAACAGAATTAAACGTAAAATTTTGAAGTTGAAATTTTTCATCCGGAAACGTTGCGAAACACACTATAATAGTTCCAATTGATGTATAATGGGATAATAAAGGAGGTGTTACATTTATAATACCAGACACTCCAACGATGGACAGAGCTAAAATAAAATTAAAAAAATTGAGAAAAAAAATAGAAATAAAAGGAGGAGGTGGGATATCATCCCCCAACGATGCCATTTGGGGATGAGCATTCCCTGCTTAGAGATTCAGGGAATGCAGATTCCAGTCGGTATAAATAATCCAATTTGAAGGTTAAAAGCTACTGTGCCCGGAAAAGGACTTGCACACGTGATTCAATAATGGAGGAAAAGCACAAAATGAGAAGGGGGAAAGAAATGATATGGCTATGGATATCCACGGAGGATGCTTCCTGTTTAAGTAATGAAAAGAACACTTTAAGTATTTGATTCTCCTTAATTTAATTAATTGGACTTGGTTAGTGCAACCTGTTAAATTATTTTGTTAAATAATATCTATATGCATCATTGGCTTTGGTTATATACTATATTACCTCTGAGGCTAATTATAAGAGCTAGTTGATTAATTTGAGAAGATTAAGGAAAAAAGTTAAATTAGTTATTTGTAATAAATAAGCGTTGTCTTTCCTAAAATATCCTTACTAATCAAGTGTATTGGCTAAAACTATCATTGTCAGAAAGACTACCTTGGAAAAAAATATATAAATATGAGAGACAAAGTGGATTGGAGTCTTATATTTAGGATGAAAATAAAAGTTAAACAAGATTTTATATTAAGGACTGGGGGTAGTATATAACAATTAAATTTGCTAAATTAGTTTTATGTTTGTTATTATTTTTTAAAGCTAAATTATACAAAATTCTTTTAAATTTTGAGTTAATATACTTCCTGAGTTTAAATTTAACTGGCTAACCTCTTTTTTTTTTTTTTGGGCAATGAATGCTTTGCCATTAAATGGCTGATATCTTTTTCATAAAACTTGCCACATCAAATGACATTTTACACGTCATCCTATGTGAATTAAATAATTCTATAAAACCATTTTAAACTTTAACCCATTGATATAAAAACTCCTGAACTTTGAAAGATTAAATTTAAATTTTGAAATGTCAAAGAGGTTATATGAAAATGGTCTCAAGTTCACGGTGATTTTATAAAACTATTAACTTACATCTATGGAATACTATATAGAATGTCATGTGTTTTTTATTGATCTGACTTGTCAATTCTGGAGGAAAAAAAAGAAAGACAACGATAATTTAATGATAAAGGGTCTATGATATAAAAAAAATAAAAAAAAAATTTGGAGGGTTAAGTTTGAACTGTTGAAATGTTAAGGAGATTATGTGAAACCCAAAATTCAAGGAGGTTTTATATAATTTAGCATTTTTAAAAAAAAAATCTAAAGGTGTCTTGTATCCTTTTCAGTTTTGATTATTGCATGGACGACAACTTATAAATGAAGGATTCGCTGACTAGAAAGACCTATCAAGCCGAGACAAAAAACAAACCTCGAGGACCCAAGCTCACATTGATAATTTATTGAGAAAATGACATATAAAGACAAATAATTCATAGTACCAACAGATAAAATTTTTAGAATTTTTTAGATTATAAAATTTGTTTTCAATAATCATTAATATTAATATTGAATGTATAAATTTTCATGCCTTCAAAATTCTTTTGTTCCGCAACCCAACCATGTAAGATCTATTGTCAAAAAATGTGTTCAGTGTGTACAACTAATTTCAAGAAAAAATTTACCCCTCAGTTGGTTCGCAAATTGTTTACTGATCAATCTCTTTCTGATCGTGAAGTCTCCACCGTGAAACCTGTTATGTGTTTTTCAGAATTTTCCAGAATAACAGTAGGGTTTTTTTTTAGAACAGCTTTTCACAGAATTTGAGATAACGATCTTAGATGAGTTTTATGTTAAATTATGTTAATAAATACTACTTCTGATCTTTAATATAAAAGTTAGTTAACTAATTTGAGTAGATTAATAAAATCTCTTAAGTTAATTATTTGTAATAAATAAGTGCTGTCTTTTTTAAAACACATTTGCCAATTATGTATATTAGCTGAAATTACTATTTGATAGAACCTTTAACATGTATAACTACTATAAAAACTACTTTAAAAAATATATATAAATACGATTAGGATCTTATATTTAAAATCAAATTAAAAATCAAACTAATTTTTATATTAATAATTAATATTACTTTTGGAATGTAAAAACGTGATCCTAAACAAGCATATTTTTAAAAAGCCATGAGGTCATAAAATGGCGCCCAAGACCTTGACTTTTTAAGACACCACTATCACTACCTTATCCAGGTGGCCTTGCTTTCTTAGGTTTCCTTTTTCTGTGCAATAAAATAAACAAAGCTGCCTAAATGATATCCTTGAGGATATTTTAAAATATAAGCGTTATCGTATTAGGCTTTCGCATGGGCCCTATAAATCAATATCGATGTATATATTATTGATGAAGGGGTGGTTGGTAATTGGGGTACCCAAAATCTTTTAAGCATTTTAACTCAAATCAAGATAAAACTTCTCTTATATATTTTACATACCATAAAAGCATTTTTAAATTATGGTTGCTTTTCACTTAAACATATTTGAAAACTAATCTAAATTTTGTGATTGGTCTGTTCAATATTTGCCAAAAAAAAATCATGGTTCTCAAAGATATATACACATAAGCCGAAAAGAAATAAAATGCTAATAAGAGTTGGTTTATTTAGTAAGGAATCGGCTTATAACTAAATAAGTCGTAAGTTTCGAATTCTGCTGCTGTTGTGAAGACCTTATTAGTGGGTGATATGCTATGCACCCAAAATCTAACAAGCAGAATGCAACTATTTTTTTAACAAATTAAAAATTTACCCGAGAGTTATTATGGTTGGCAAATTGTTTACTGATCAATCTTTTTTCTGATTGTGAAGTTCCCACCATGGAATCTGTTCGTCGTTTTACAAAATGGACTGCAAGACCTTGACTTCTAAAGACACCCCTATCACTACTCTGCTCACGGGGCCGTGCTTTCTTGAGGATATTTTAAAATATAAAAACGTTATCATATGAAAAGAAACAACAAAGAAAATTTGTTTGATTAGTTGTGAACACTGACTTTACCAAAAACAATTACGGTTGTTAAATAAATATAGATACACATAATCGGAAAAGAAACAACAACAAAAAATTGTTTTGATGAAAACAATTTTGCCTTGATTTCATGCGAGGCTTTGTACCTGAAAATCAAAGTAAAACTACAAAAAATGACATGCATGATCAACGTAAACTATATTTATTGTGTTTGTTTGGAATAGTAGTATGATCCTTTAAAAGCCTTTTTTTAATTTAATTTACGAAATATGAAATAAATTTGTGAAAAACAAATTTTATCGAGTTACGTGAATGTGTTTGGAAGCACTTAACATAAATGGGTTACACGCGAGCCCCATAACATCCCAATCCTAGTTTGAGACTTTGAGTGCTGGTAATAAGATAAAAGAAACTAGAAGAGAAAAATCTTTTCGGCTAGCAGAGCGCAGGCTGCTTTCCTAAAGTTGTGGGGCCTTTTGTAAATTTTTTATTGACGTATTCTTTCAATCCTATTTATAAAACAGAGAGGAAAAGAATATTTTGATCCTATTTATATGTAGAGAGAGAAACTTTTGATATAAATATATAATTTTACCCTTCATTTATTATTGTGTTAATTTTGTTCTCATGAGGTAAAATGTATATTAAATAGGGATAAGATTGGAAAGTTATTGAATTTTAAATAAGAGTTAATGGAGCTTAAAGTTTTTCTTGGTTTGTATAAAATATGTTGAATGTGACTTATAAATAATTTGAGGAGTACTAATTATATCAACTTTCTTCAACGAGTTTCGTGCGGATTGCTTGGTAATGTAGATCAACTTTCCTCTCTTCCTTGAGTAATACGTACTGAGAGATTCACTGAGAAATGAATCAAACATTTGCTTCTGATGAGAGAGGCAACAAATGGCGGGGCTGTAGAGACCACTTCTTCCATCTCAGCCTTCAGATTTATCCTCCAATTGCTCGCAACTACAACACGTGCGTATGCATCATCCTGTACTACTCTTTCTTCATTTTAGAACCCTTTTCTCGTTTCCTATACTTTTCTTTTTTGCTTACTATATATTTTTAAGGTTGCTTCTGTTTATATAACCCCTCAATTATTAGACTTTTTTATAGCCTTATTTTGTTTCACCTTTCAAACCTATACACTTGTCAGATTGCAAGTATGCATCTTGTGCCTTTTGTTGGTGTTTATTATTAATACCATTACCCAAAAAAAAAAAAAAAAAGACTTTTGGCCGCTCAACCATAACAGTTGCCGCTGGAAGTCATATTTTCAGTGACCACAATAGCGGTTGTTAAGGATGACACTTTTAGTAGTAACTCCTTAAAAATCAATGTTATTTTTTTAGTCATTTATTTATCATCAATTGTAATTTATTTATCCTTAGGCCCTAATATTTTAAAGAATAAAAAAATTCATATGACGTAATCTATCAAGGGCTTTTTTAAAAAAGTTTTATATAATATTTTTTAAATTAATATATTAAATAATATTATACACGGAATATAAATAAAAAAAGTGCTTGGACGAAAAAAAAGAATATAGATAAAAAATTTATTGAATATATTATATTATATTCATTATATAAATGTTTTAATTTATTTAAAAATAATATGATAAATATTATATCAATTATATTAATATTATAATTTATATTTTTATATTTACTGATATAAATATAAATATTAACATATACGTTAATATAGGTATAATTTAACAAACATATATATATTAATGTTTATATATTTATATCATATATATTAATAAACATATATTATAAATAATATTATGTACAAATATATATATATTTAATTTTGTAATAAAAATATGGGATTTCATTACAATTTACATGACTGAAGGATCACCAAAACAATATGGTGGTCATGGGTTCGAATCTGAAGAATATGCATTTGAGAGGTGAAAACAATGGGTGATGACGCCTGACATATGTTAGTTAGGAGGCGACATGGCCCGAGGCATGGTAGATGGGCAGATGACATGGCGTGACACATGGCAAGTGTGACGTGGTATATGATATAGTCTTTCCTCAAAACCGTGGAGGTGATCTCCCTTCATTTCTTGACCTTACATATTCCTGTTTTAACTATTTTAACATGCACAGTTAGAGCCTAAGCACAAGATAAAGCATTTTACAGATCTTCTTAGATTATTTTACTTACCAACAACCCAACTGAGAAGGGATAAATTCAAAGGGGATGGATCTGATATGATATGCTTATGTATAGCACAAACGAAAAACAATGGGTGATGACGCCTAAGTAAGCGAAAAGCTCTTAGGTCTCTATTTCCGGAATTCAAAAGCAAGGCTGGGAAAAAGAGAACAATTGATGACAGGCAAGCTTTATTTGACATGTGTACAGTAAGGTGTAATCAAGAGGAGCAAGAGCAGTAAGTATTATGTTTTGGTGACCAATTTTATATTATGTTATAGAATTTACTGAATTTACTAACTTCGTAATTGTTTCATTTGTGTTAGATACTTTGTATCAATGTATGGATACTTCCTAAGCTGTGGTGAGTTGCAATGTCTCCAACGTAGAAGATGGATAAACGACAAGGTGAGTCACATGTAGATAGTTAATATCAGAATGAGTTATTGCATGCTAAGGAGTTGTAATTTGTTTGTATTTGCAATTTCAGTTTATGACTATGGTGGCAAAGGCATTCGTTGGAGATCAAAAGGAAAAAGATGAGCGAGTCAACCGCCATATATTTTCTGTAGATTTCATGCAGAAAATGACGGCGAATCCTTTAAGGTGGAAATAGGAGGACATGAAAGAGAAATATTACCTGAATATATTGGATACAATATTGGGGATTGCGATTTCATTTTTTGTCCTACTCTATTTGAAGATCATTGGTTTTTTATGTTTTCGAGACAAAGACCATGACCTTCCACGCCCTTGACTCGTTGGTTGATAGCATCACATTCACGAGATTACAAGCCGAGGAAGAAGAAGCAAAGAAGAAGGGGGGTGAGCAACAACATGAAGCAAAGAAGAAGAAAAAGAGGACAAATAAAGGGCAGTTTGACCCCAAAGAGTTCATGGCAACACAAACTGTGAGTAGTTATTTACAACTTTTATACTTGTTAATGACTATTATAATTGTTACTAGCAGTCTGCATAGGTGTCATTGCATGCTCTGGTAGTTGTCACTGGATGCTATACTAGTTGTCACTGGATGATCTGTTACTTGTCACTAGATGCCATGTTAGTTGTCACTGGATGCTCTGTCCCTTGTCACTACATGTTGTGGTAGTTGTCACTGGATGCTGTGCTTTTTGTCACTGGATGATCTGTTACTTGTCACTGGATGATATATTAGTTGTTAGTTGTCACTGGATGATATAGTAGTTGTTAGTTGTCACTGGATGATCTGTTACTTGTCACTGGATGATATATTAGTTGTTAGTTGTCACTAGATGATCTGTTACTTGTCACTGGATGATATATTAGTTGTTAGTTGTCACTAGATGATCTGTTACTTGTCACTAGATGATATATTAGTTGCCACTGGATGCCCTGTTAGTTGTCACCAGATTCTCTGTTAGTTATCACTAGATTCTCTGTTAGTTGTCACTAGATGCTCTGTCCCTTGTCACTATATGCTGTGGTAGTTGTCACTAGATGCTATGCTAGTTGTCACGGGATACTCTATTAGTTGTCACTAGATGCTATGGTAGTTGTCATTGCATGCTTTGGTAGTTGTCACTGGATGCTTTGTTAGTTGTCACTGGATGTTCTGTCCCTTGTCACTATATGCTCTGTTAGTTGTCACTGGATATTCTGTCTCTTGTCAGTGGATGGTGTGTTTTTGGTCATTGGATGCTTTGTCCCTTGTCACTGGATGCTGTGTTACTTGTTACTGGATACTCTGTCTCTTGTCACTGGATGCTCTGTGCCTTGTTACTGGATGCTGTGTTATTAGTGATGCCTTTTCATTACGTGTGTGTGTGTTTTTTTTTTTTTTCCAGATGAACTGTTTCCATTCGATGCTACGTGTTGTTAAGCCAGAATTGTTTGTCAATGAGGACAAAATTGACAACGAAGTGAAATGGGCTAAAGTCTATGTGCAGAATGATACGTAAGTGTAGTTGTTCTGTTCGATTGTGTTATGTTGTTTTTGTTCACAATAACAATTGCAAGGTGCTAATATATTCAATTTACTTGGTAGTGATTCATGTGGAGTTCATGTTATCTCTTGGCTACAAGAGTGGGATGGCACCGTTGGGGATGATGCAGGATATATAATGCCACGATACTCTAATGATGAACTACAAGAGTTGAAGGTTAGCTGTTTGTGGTGGTTGGTTACCCATCCAAATAATGAACATGGGAGGGAAGTGATGTTGATGCTATCGGACTACAACAAGACCAAGAAGAGGAGATAGAGTAGTCTATGAATTTTTTGTTCTCTTAGCCCATGGTATGTGTTGTAAGATGATTAGCAAATAGGTCATTTTGTAACAAACTGATCAGGTTATATTTATAATATTATTATCTTTGTCATCACATATTGTAATACTAATTTGTTAGGGTTTTATTACATTTTTAATTATATTTCTATTTTATATGTGCAGAGATATTATGGTTGGTTACCTTGCGTTTAAATTAACAACCTGAGTTATTCAAAATAACAACTAATATAACAGGAGTTAATGACAAGTGATATGAGAATTTCATAACAAGTCACAGTGCCCCATTGACAAGTCACAGTACCCCATTGACAAATCATAGTGCCCTATTGACAAGTCATAGTGCAACTATTAACAAGTCATGGTACTCCATTGACAAGTCACAATGCTCTCTTGACAGCGACCATTGACAAGGGACAGTGTTCTCACAAACAAGTCACAGTGCCCCATTGACAAGGCATAGTGCAACCATTGACAAGGGACAGTGTTGCCATTAACAAGTCACAGTGCTGTATTGACAAGTCACAGTGCTCTATTGACAAGTCACCGGATAAACCATTGACAAGGGACAGTGTTGTCATTGACAAGACACAATGCTCCATTGACATGTCACAGTGTTGTCATTGACAAGTCACAGAGCCACCACTGACATGGGACAAGGGAGAGGTAAGTTTTTGACACTTCATTAATAATGATTATATATGACCATACAACCAAAATATAATATGACAGAGTAATTGTAAATATCATTTCATGGTAAAAAGGTTATGTTACTTGAATTCATGTTGTTGACAACTTACATCAGTAAATTCATTGACAAGTCATAGTGCAATGATTGACAAGTCATAACAGGTCTAGTGACAACTCAGGGTGCAGGTAATGACAACTAAAATGACAGTACAATGTAACATGCCAATTCATAGCTAACTTTCATTTACACCTTCATATACATAAAACTACACCTATTTCACAACCATCCCAAAAAAAAACATAGGGGTTGCATGTAATAATGAAACTAACTAGTGGTGTGCATCCATTTACAAAAAATTTCCTTCACACCCATTTACAAAATATTCTCTTCACATCTATATACAAAAAATAGCTAACTTCAATATGTTCTCAGCTGGAATTTGGGTTCTTGCATGTCTTGGTAGTGTGTCCAGGCTCTTTGCATCTTCCACAATGATAAACCTTCTTATTTTGAAATTGAGATTATATCCTATTAATCCTTGGCCTTCCTGGAGGCCTTTTGGTTATTGGTGGATGTAAGAATGTTTGGGTTAGCATATGACTCACAGTAGGTGTATCAGGCTGTGGGCAATCATGCATTGCAATTGGCCTTATGCTATTTGCATATATTTTCTCCTGTGTGGACAATTTGTAACAATCATCTGCATAATCATACACATTACGATGAACTAGTTTGATTGCTGTACAAGCATGTGGACAAGGTATTCCACTCATTTGCCACGCCAAACATGTGTATCTGTGAGAAATCAGATCAACAACAACATAGATGATGTGTCCCTCACGTATTGTCTGCACCGAAATATGGTCATCACCATAATATGTTGCCTCCATATATACACCTCTTGCTATTTGTTCTGACAACTTTGATTCAATATTGGGTCCTACACTATTTTTCCAGCTTCTCATCCCCGTTTTGCTAGCAACCATCTTCTTGGCCAACTTCTCTTGATGCTCTTGTATCAAAACCGGCAAGGCGTGCTTCCTTTCTTTCAACATCCATGCATTAAAAGACTCAGCAAGATTATTGGTGATGTTATCCCATCTCTTAAAAGAAAATTTACTTTGCGCCCATCTATCTACATCCCCATGAGATTCAAACCATTGTGCCAATTGAGGACAAAACAATCTTAAATTTCCCATTGCAACATTAAACTCATTCTTATGCCTTGCATATGCAATTCCATCAAGTAAATTAAGTGCATTCTCCTTGTTATTTTCTGAGGTCCATCTCACACCTCTATTGATTTTTACATACTGCACGTTATAATTTTCTTTCACATGTCGATAGCAAAAAGCATGTCTCTCACCATCAAATACTGTCCTGATAGCGCCGATAATAGCATTACTCCGATCTGAGACAATTGTCACTTGTGTTGATCTGGTTATCTCTTTCAGATTCTATAGATACCAAATCCATTCATCATTTGTTTCTCCACTAACAATACCATATGCTAAAAGAAACAACTCATTGTCTGCATCAAATGCACAAGTTGATAATAAAGTTCCTTTGTAAAGACCACTCAAATGACATCCATCTATATAAATAATTGGTCTACAACCTTCCACAAAGCCTTTAATTGAGCATCCATATGCAATGAATAGCCTCTCAAATCGGTTGCTATCTGAGCCTTCCCATCTTGCAACTGTGTCAGGATCAGTTTCTATTAGTCTCTCACACATCCAAGGGATTACCTTATAAGAATCTTCTACTTGACCATGTAATTCCATTAGTGCTCTTTTCCTAACCCTATATGCTTGAGTATAGTTCAATTGCACTCCATATTCTTTATACAAGTCCTTTCTAATTTCATTAGGACTCTTGTCAACATTGCACCTCAAGTCATCAATCACAATTGATGCAGCTAAATTTGACCTTCCTGAGTGAGAAACAATTAAGTTGTCCTGTGCATGATGAATGTGTTCACTTTTGTACGTTCTGATAGTTAAAAACTCAGTATCTTGATGTGCTCCCATTGAATATGCACCCATATACCATGGACAACCATCGACCTTGCACTTCACAATGATCTTTTGCTAATTATTCTTAATGAAAAGGTACAAAAACTTCTGGCATAAGCTGTACTTGTATAATGTTTTTCGGAGAGTAGTGGCATTTGGAAATATTTGTCCTTCTCCAATAATCAAATCCTTCCATTTTATGGAATTCATTTGTGGTGTAGGTGTTAGGATCATTTCAACAGCACAAGGAATTGATTGTGACTCTCCAATCACATCAAATAAGGTAGGTGGAGACATAGACAATTCATTGACACCTCCAAATAATTGATCAATCCTACAGAAAATGACAAGTCAGGGTGCATGCATTGACAAGTTAGTAGCAATATAGTAACAACTGACATACTCAGAAATCACAATAACAGTTTTGTTAAACTATACTTACACATCTTGCTCCTTCATTGTATTATCCCTTGTTGCTTCTATGTGGTCCTCATTTTCATTTTCTTCGATACACACATGACCACTCTCTTCATTGAACTTTATCAAATGTTCCACCCCATCATCATCTACCAACTCCACAAAAGTTTTTTTATCAAACACAACTGAGAATTTTAGAAGAAATGAGTTGCTTTCTTTTCCAGCAATTGATGATATAATTTCCTTCAATTCTTCATAACTTGTGCCCTCCTTTACATTGGTTGTTCTTACACTACCTCTCACATATCTCATATTATCTTCTCCATCATTTATAAACTTTCCCCCTATGTGAACAAAGCAAAATAGATGTTTTCCAGACGTACTCGCCATCAGTAATTTAAACCTGCATCAAGAAGCACGCAACTGTCATTGACAGCTTAAGGAGCTAGATTGACAAGTGTTGCGGCACACATTGACAACAACACAGCTTGATTGACAACACAATCCTATTTCGTGCTAAGGATTTCTACCTCACTAACCTTCATCTTTTTCTTCCTTTGCCACTAAACTAACGCCAGAACAGAGGAAAACCACCCAAAAACAACCCAAAAACAGAGCACCCATGATCATTCTACACACCCAACTTAAATCACAACACACACCAACCAAAAACACGGCTTTTCCATTTATTAACTTGTGAATCCTAAACCAAAAACCAAAGCTTTGAAATACCAAAGGCAAAAATGATTTTTTGATTTCCCATTCCCAAACAAATGCACAATTTGTCAAGAAAGATAGGAGAGGAGAGAAAAGAAAGTTTCACACCTGAAAATTTGTCAAGATTCACATGGAAGCACTATGGAATTCACTAATGGTAATGGAGAAGATATTTCATCATCAATGGCTCCTTCTCTCTTTCCCAATGTCTTCTCCCTCAAGCATATAGCGCAGAAAATCCTCACAGAAGTTCATTCTCCCGTCTTTTTTTTCTGATGGCAAGGGCAGGGCAAAACAGTAATTAGTGGATTCTGAAAATTGCGTCTAAGTCCCTTTGGGACTTCAAAAAAATTATCAAATTTCAAGAGACCTATTTGATGTATTTTGTTCTCCATGGGACCTCAATGTCATTTTCCCATTAAATATTGGGTCCATTTAGCTTTTAAAATCAACCTATATATATATCAAATAAAATTTATAATAAGATTACATTATAATTCATAGCAATTAGCGATACTAACTAATCATGGCCCCCACCTCTTCAGATTGACGAGGACTTCCACCTACATTGAAAGGAATGACTACCAATGAGGAACGTATTATAATGAACTGTGTCAGGTCGCGTTCCTTTCTTTCAACAACTTTGAATTTTCATGAGCTAAGCGCAATGAATGCACAGAAAGTGAGTTATTTTCATTAAGTGGCATTAAGTTTTGAATTGAAGGCTGAAGAAAGTTTCACCAAAGAAAAAAAGATATTTTCTACATTTAAAATTGCTGTTCTCAAAATGTTTTTGAGTAAAATATAAAATAAAAAAATTAAATATAAAATGTTCAAATATAAATTTAGATTATTTAAATTTAATCCCAAGAAAAAAGAGAGGAAGAAGAATGGATACACTAACACCAACCTTGAATATTCTGATAATGCTCTCATTTGATAGAAGATATATCGTCCGGGTTAAAGGAAAGAAACCTGTCTGAGAATATTCTCATGGGAATAATATACTAATGAGAATTCAAGAATCTCTTTGTATGAGACTTTTGATTACTTGTTTAGAGAATTAACTCAGATTGCTTTAGATCACCACTGTGTAGATACTTGGCAATACAGCAATAAGTATAGCTGCTTGATTTGCTGATGACAACTGCGTGGTGGAAGTTTACATTAATTTTTATGAAAAATTTAATATTTTTAATTATTTTTATTGATACTTCTCTGGTCCTATTTTATATAATGTCGGACGTAGTTACCGCGCATTCAATCTCATTTTCTAACACAGGAAAAAAAAATTTTTTAATAACCTTTTGGGTCACTCCATATCCGGCACTTTTTCTGGATCCTATTATCAGGTATCTGAACAATCAACTAATCCGGACTGAGCTTTGTAGGACTACTTTGAGTGGCAGGCTCTCCCAACAATTTTTAACACAGTAGGGCTCGAACATGAGACCACTGGTTAAGCTGAATGAACCCCTTACCAGTTTAATCAAGCGCTTGTTAGTCGGAAAAAAACCTTATTAACTTAGTCAAATATTTTGTATTTATTATATTAAATTCTCCAAATATTTTGTATTTATTATATCAAGTTCCCAAATCACATTTTACCATGTAGTCTTTTTTGTTTCATATAAATTTATAATTAAATGCTAATATTTCAAAACTAGTACACATGATAATGTATCATTAGAGAAATTGAAATAATTAATATAAAGAATTTGACATAAGTATTGTCCTTTAATAAACACATATATATGAGTAAAAAAATTAAAAAATACATTGACTACTCTCTATATTACTTTAATTATATAATTATGTATCTTCTATTTTTGAAACCTACATGAAGCTACCTAAAATCAATAGTGTCACAAAACACAAACTTTTCTTCTACTTTTAAGATATATTTTCATCCAACTATTATGAACTGATGGTTAAATTTCACATGTTGGAATGAAATACCCACATTTAAACATAGGTGTTGTTTAAAAATCATTTAATGATAAGTTTACTTAATGAAATAATTTTTTACAAATTTAAATACGTGAGTTGACAAAATAATATATCAAACGTAAAAAATAAACTTATAATGAAAGTTTACTTATTTAATGATTTTTTACTTTTCAAAATAAAGGAATGTAATTATTAAAAAAAAATCCCATGACATGTGGATGACAAATTCTCGCATAAGGAATGGCAACAAATTTCATAGTTTCATACCGCGATTTCTATCAATTATATTCGTTTTTGTATTTTTGAGACCTCACAATAACTTTTCTTTTATTTTTTCTTCAAGCAGCCATTATGCAAAAGTAACAGCTTCCAACAAACATCTTTGGTACGGATATCGTTAATAAATGCAGCTGCCAAATCAAAATGTTAAGAGTCAAGTCAAGGAAGTAGGAGATCGCCGCTTCAGCTGAGTCACACAACGTGGTGCGTCCTATATATTTTGGTGTGGGCTGCTGAGCAGAGCAGAGTAGATCAACTTTCTCCTCCTCCTTCACATCTGCTGGCGCTTATCTATCTGCGGTTTGTTGACTAAGTTTAGATGGCAGATACAATGCATGATACTGAGATGAATCACACAGAGTTGGCCTCTGATGAGACCGCTCAACAAATGGTGGAGCTACATCCACTTATCTCGTCTCAATCTGCATCAGATTCATCCTCCCGACTTGCAACAACCACACGTACGCATCATACTTTACTACTCTTTTTCTTCAATTCTCAAGCCTTTTGTTGTTTTCTTTACTTTCTTTTTAAGGTTGCTTCTGTTTAAATGCCTCAATTATTAGACTTTTTTTATAGCCTTATTTTGCTTCACCTTCCAAACATATATACTTATCAGATTGCAAGTACATGCACCTGTGCTTTTCTTTGTTTTATCCTTTTCTGATTTTTAACAAATGGTAATGAGATTACGGTTCAGTTATTGAGAAAAGAAACATTTATATTTCCCAAGATTTATGGCCACCATCATTGCCTTGCTAATTGTGCAATTTCTGCTTTCCTTCAATTTAAATTGATGTATAGACGGAAGATGAGACGATCAGCATAGACATAGAAGCATTGACAGAGCTTGGTGAAAATGGTCTCTCGTGAGGTTTGTGTTGCATCTACAAGGCGCCCCCAATTATCCGTCTTCTAAACAAGGAAGCCTACGCTCCTAAGGTTGTTTCCATAGGTCCTTTCCATCATGGGGATGTGAGACTGAGAGATATGGAGAGGCACAAAGAAATAATGTTTAAGAGATTTGCAAAAGACATAGACTTGGACGGTTTAGTTAACTTTGCAAAACAATTTGAGCCACATGTCCGTGCTTCTTATTTTGAGAGCATCAACTCCAGCAAGGAGGATCTTGTGAAACTGATATTAGTCGATTCTGCCTTCATCATTCACCTCTTTATGATGCGCTATAGACGTCACATGGAAGGCGATGCTAAACTATCACAAACACGGCTAGGGGAGGATATATTTGGTTATTTACTTTTACTAGAGAATCAACTTCCATTCTTTTTCCTTGAAGAGCTATACAATATAGCCTTTCCTTATAATTGTAGAGGTGATCTCCCTTCATTTCTTGAGCTTACATATTCCTATTTTAACCGTCTTAACATGCAAGAGTTAGAGCCTAAACACAAGATAAAGCATTTCACAGATCTTCTCAGATTATTTTACTTACCAACAACCCAACCGAGAAGGAATGAATTGAAAGAAGATGGATCTGATATGCTTAGGTATAGTGCAAATGAGTTACAAGAGGCAGGAGTGAAGGTGGAGGTTAGCAAAAGTAAGTGCTTACTAAACTTGGAATTTTCAATACCTGTTCTACATATTCCTCAAATTAAAGTCGAAGATATGACTGAAATTTTGTTCCATAATGTGATGGCTTTAGAACAGTATCATTATCCATTTAAAACATATTTTCATGACTATATGTTTATTTTGGACAACCTAGTTAACACAAATAAAGATGTGGAAGTTCTTGCTCATGAAAAGATTATCAACAACTGGCTAGATGATCCCAAAGAGGTTGCTACATTATTTAACGGTCTTGATAAAAATATAAATCACTACAATTTCGATAAAGAACATTTTGACATTTCCAAAAGTTTGAATGAGTTTTATGAAGATCCTTGGCACAAGAGAAAGGCAACTTTGAGGAGAGATTACTGCAACACACCCTGGCAAACTGTGGCTTCTATTGCTGCAATCATACTGCTCAGTCTCACCATCATTCAAACCCTATGTTCCATCCTCCAAGCTGTACAAAAGTAGCAACCTACGTTTGAAGCTTGGTAGTATATTTTGGTTTTCTGTCCTTGAAAATTTATGTTCCCTTGCTGATTTTATTTAGCCTTTACTGTTGCATCATTTGTAAAATAATAATAATAATAATAATAATTGTGATCCTTATTCTTCGTTTTCTTTATCGATAACAAACAACACAATATAGAACCAATTATGATTAAGTATAAAATATCAACTCTTTTCCATCCAATAATTTACAAAATCACTCATCAAAATATTTATGCGTTAAGGTAGGAAATCTAAATAACCAAACCTGATATGTTCGGCTATTATAAACTTGCAGTGAACTCTCCATTTAACACAGAGCAAGGAGCACTGCCGCAGTTATTATATGTTCCTTATGTCCTGGCATTCAATATGGATCAGACTTGCCCTTGCACCTAAATCACATTTTCCAAGGAGCCCATTCTTTCAACATGTATTACAATTATCCTTGTTTTGAAATAATTGTATAGTGAGTTAATTTTCAATGTTATTGAAAGCATATCTTTCAACATAAGTTACTGAACAATCTTCATGATATTTAAAAAAAAAAAACAAGAAGAAGAAGAAGCTGTTTCTCCTGTTGTTGTGTCAACAAGCACAACCATTGCTGACTTCAGAAAAAGATAAGCCCATGGATAAACATGTGTTCCAATTCAATTTCAACTATTTTGTTTCACAAGACCACTAATTCCTTTAAAAGATACAAATTCAACATTACTGGTGATAAAAGTCTCAAGCTGGGAAGAAAGGTTACCTAGATAATAAATCTTTCCCAATCTCAACTGCGTCTTTATTTAATAGATAACAAATTGGTTTGATTTAGACAAGCATTGTAATGAAGCAGATTATTATATGTTGTTTCTTGAACTTGATGACAGATTTTCTAAATTAACTTCAATTTGTTATTATAGTATATTTGATTCTTAAATAAGATATAAGATACAAGATAAATAAAATTCAAACGAGGATATTGTTTTATAAAAATTAGGTAAATTATGCATAATCTCCATGAATTTTAAATCATGTACAGATAACATTATAACCTTTGGAACTTTCCAATGAAGCCCTTAAACTTTTATGTTTATGCAAATAATTATACCTCATGCAGCTTAAAGTTTTGGAAGATTATTTATAGATCAATCAAAATGGGTATATAACTACTAATGAAGAGTTATTCGCATAGACTTAAAAATTGATAAAGGTCTATTATTAAATTTTAAAGGTCCATGATTATTTGTAGATGATTGAAAGTTTATAAGAGTTTGAATTTGTGTAATTCGGTATTAAAATTATAATAAAGTTTAGGTTTGATGGGTTAAAATTAGGCTTAGCTTTAAGCTAAACTACACGTCCAAAGAAAAATGAACGGGGCACAATGGGATTTTTTTTTTTTTTGGGTTTTGGGATTGGGATTTCGGATTATGTGCTATTTCGTAAATTTGAAAACTTGTGTGTCATCATGCTCCAAACAAACGAGCAATTTCTCTCTGTTTTTAGATTATATACGATATGATATGTAATATAGTGATACAAAAAAACAGCTTATTACTGACGGAGTTAGCAACGGAATCCGTTGCTAATTTGTGATAGAAAATTATTCCATTGCTAATGGATTACTGTTTGTCGCTAAATTTAGTGATGGATTGGCAATGGAATTTCTGTCCGTCACTAAATTAGTGACATAATTTTTCTGTCGGGAATTTTCATTGCTAATTCCGTCACTAATTATAATTATGAAACTTTTAGTGACGGAATTATCGACGAAAAAATTCTATCGTTAAATTGTTTGTCACAGAAATTTTTGTCACTAATTCGGTCACTAATCTATCACTAATTTTAAATTTTATTATTTTAAATTACGATCTTACAATAATTTATATAATAACTGTGTTAAATATCCTTGACTGTGTTGTGGGACTCCGTCTTGTCTATGTTATAAGAGATTGTTAACTAATTCACATGTACTAATGACTACACCAAGTTTTAATATTATTTAATTTATACTTTCTCACTATTTTCATTAAATATGAATATGTATGAATATATATATAAATATTTAATGCTTATTAAAATTATTATAAAAATTTATAAAAAGGACCAAAGTTTGGCGAGCATGGCGCAGGTGGTTCCCGTACATTCAATAATGGACAAAAACGAGAGATGGGGTCATGCGAGGGCTTAAAAGACATTGGCCAATGAAACGGAGACAACCACAACTAAGAAGGGAGGGATTGACTCTTAAAAATATCAAATATACTGATGCTTAATATAAGACTTAATTAATTAATTTGAAAAAATTAGAGAATTATTAAATTATTTAATTGTAATATATATTATATAAGCTCTCTAAAATACTCATATGTATCATTATATTATATATTAATTTATTAGTGAGTCAAATTAATTTCAAAAAATAATAAATATAAATGTTTTAAATTTATTTGGTAACTTTCTTAATATCCTCTTGATACGATCTCTGTTACCAACTTGCAATGCACCATCGTTCAATATACTCCTCTGATCTTATTTATAGGACACCAAGAGAAATTTTTTATATGGATGTGCAATTTTATCCCTCATTTATTATTGTGTTGACTTTTTTTATGTGAGGTATAATATATATTAAATAAGGATAAAGTTGGAAAGTCATTAAAGTTTAAATGAGAATTAATGAAGTTTAAGGTTTTCTTAGTATGTGTGAAACATACTAGAAGTACCTTATAAATAGGACAAGAAGAGTACTTTGAAAGGCACACTGCCACAGTTATTATCTGTTCCGTACATCCTGGCATTCAATAATATGCATCAAAGTAGTCTTCAATGCGAAGCACCTCCAGCTGTAAATACACCAGCCAGTCACATACACAGATATATATGTGTGTGTGTACATATCCCTCCGTCTCACTTGTGTAAGAAAAACTTTGTCCTAGATAGACTATAAGTTACTTCTAAACTATTTCAAATTTAATATCATTTTGCAAACTATATAAGCGAGTTACATACTATGTATGCTTCTCCTTAACAATCAATGCGCATTTAGGAACATATGATAAAGAAAATTACAAAATATTACCTTCCTCAGTTTGAATTGAATTGTCAAAAATCTTTCGAGCAAGTAGAGGGCGGGCTGCTTTCCTCTTTAACTTTTCAAAGAAGTGGAATACAGATAACAAGCAGGGACTATTAAATTTTTTATTGACGTGCTAATTATAATACGCCTTCTTCAACGAGTGTCGTGTGGATTGCTGAGCACTAGGGCAGTGTAGGTCGACTTTCCTCTCTTTCTTCAGTAATACATACTGAACCCGACATTGGCTTCTACTACTGCAAAAAAAAGATATTTTAAAATGAGCTTTTCACACAGCAGTTTTGAAAACGATGCTTATGCCATTGATATTAAAAGTTAGAAGATTTCACGGTGATTTAAGAACTGCTCTATGGGACGTGATTTTTCACAACCGTTATATGAATAACCATCGTGGATAGTTTAATGAATAACCGCTGTAGATAGGTTTTTTTTTTTAGCTTCTCTCTCATCCTATTGATCAGGATGGAATGGGAAAATAAAGCTCAAAGGGAAGGGGCTTGAGAATCAATCAACAAATAACCTACCACAGCCAAAAGCATTCCAATGGAGCAGAAGTAGACCCTTTAATTTTATCTTTTATTTAATATTATGTTGATTTTGTTTTTATAGGGTATAATGTACATTAAATAAGAATAAAGTTGAAAAGTAGTTAAAGTTTAGATGAAAGTTAATAAAATTAAAGATTCTTATTGGTTTGTATAAAACATATTGAAAATGACTTACATATGGTATTTTATTGTCACATCCCGAGAAACTTCACATGGACTTGGGGAATTAAAAATTGAGATGAGGATCAATGTAGAAACTAGACAAGAAGATGGAACAACTTTTGATGTGAAACCCTGATAAGGTTTGGACTGACATTTTCGTAATTATCGGTATAGGAAAGACAAAATCGGAAAATTTGAGCAAAATTCTAAAAAATTCCCGAAAAATAAGAAAAGTATAAATTAAAAGTTTTCGAAACTTGATTTAGGCCCGAAAGGTGGAATTATGGTGAAGATTAATTGTTACAAAATTTCCCATAAACAGAGATTTTTCCGGAAAATATTAGAAAATCATAGAAAAATAATTATTTTAATTAGTTAGATGTCTCAATAAGTTTGGAAAAAAATACGGATAGATTATCTAAATATTTATTTGAATTTATAAAATTGGTTTTAGGTCTTGAAAGCTCAGGAATTAATTTTAGAAATTTATTTTCCCGCAGTGACACCGATCAAAGCCTAATCGGAGAAAATTCAAAATAAATATCTACAGGTATCAAAAAATTATGAAAATTTTCAGATTATGTTCTCATATTAAAAGGTGAATTATCATGAATAGAAATGAATTTTTGGAGGTCTGAAAAAAATATGGAATGTTACCAGTGAATAGTAACCGATAAAGTTTCAAATTGGTTTGGGATTTTGATTTGGAGTGTGGGCCATCTTTTGGGACCAGCCCAAGCCATTTGTGGGACCCACATTGAGTCCAATAAGGATCCAATTTCATTGCTTGCTGCCCATTCCACAGAATTAATTAAAATAAATGCAAAATTAAGAGATAATGCATGGAAAAATCTAGATTATGGCCACTTGTGATGATCTGATTTTTTTGGCTGTTGATGGCTGCCACATACACCCCTTGAGGTGTCCCAAATTTGGCCAATGGAAGGGACAAGGGGACAGATCAGATTTTCTGTAAATACCTCCTCCTAAAATACAAAAAAATGTTGGAAAAATAGAAAAACAAGGGGAGGTTCTGCCACTTTGTTTCCAGCACTCACCAACCAAAATTCTTAAGTGTTTTGGGCAATAATTACTCAGTTTTTATTAAGAGAACATCAAGGTATGTATGAGCCTCCTTATCCCTAAGTTCTACACTATTTTGGTTAGGGTTTTGAGTTGCAAAATAAAGGGTGTATGCTGTCAAATTTTCGGTCCATTCATGTGATATTAGGGAAGGATAGAGACCTTAAATACCAAGAGGAATAAGCAAGATTAAGTGGTGTATGGATTGATTTTTGGAAGAAAATACACCTAGGGTTTTATGTGCTTAATTCGGCCTAGCACTGTTCATGCAGAAGCAAATTGTTTTGGATTGATTTGATGATTCTAATGGGTTTAAAACATGTTTTTGTGTAGGGATATGTTGTTGGGAAGTGTTTAAAATCATTGGAATCAAAAATGAAATTTTTGGAAGTTATATACCCCCTATTCAGCCATGGTGATTTCATGGGAAAGGAGTTTGATTTTCAAAAATCTGATTCCATATTTGAATTCCTCATGAAAAATTATGTAGGATTGAGTCATGAGGTTATTGATTCTAAAAGAGGAATTATTTTGTTAAAAATCAAAGAAAAAGGGGGGAATTGTTAAGTTAAGGATTGTATATAAGCTGTTTGATTATTAATGTGGCCTATTTTTTATGCTTGGTTTAATAGGCTTTGTGAGGAGGAAGTAAGGAAGATCATTGTCCCTTGAAGTGATCAAATTGGACAAGTAACAAAAGGTAGCTTTGAATTATAATTTGATTGCTCATCTTGCCTGTTTAATGTGATATATTGTTTGCCTGGATTTAGGAACTTGTGTTGTGATATTGGTTGGTTGGATGACCTTTGTTTATGCTTTGGCCAAATGCATTAATTTGTGTTAATGTGGAAATGCTGATGTTCCTTTCCTAGCAGGAGACCAAGCATGATTTTATGTGATTTGAGGATGTCTTGAAGTTCTATAACATGTCACATTGTAACTTACTTGATTTGCATGATAATTGTAATCCAAATGCTATTGAGATTTCTATGAAATTTCATTCCTCCTATGTCAAATTATGTCTCAAATAGGAAATGGCTCATCTGTGGATCAAGACAAGGAATTGGTGCTAGGATGAAAGGGCTGTGTGAATGTTATGTTGTTTTGGAATATTATGTAATGTGTTAACAAACTTTATATTGTGTTTGAAGTGAATTATGAATGGTAATATGTGGTAAACTATATTTGTATGACTTGCTCAAGTGTTAGAATATTAGATGGTACAATGTAAAAAGGATGAGGAAAAAGGAAAAAGGGAAATAAAATTCAAGACATTGGAATTAGGGAATGAAAATACCGTAAAAAGAGGCTAATCTTGTGACACATGAAATAATGAGCAAATGATAGAATTTGGACCTGAGATTTTGCAGACAAATAGATCTCGTTTTTAGCTTTAAATCAAGTGGTAAGCCATCTAATTTAGAGTTTTGTGCTAAGAGTTATGTCCTTTCAAAGTTGGGCTAAAATCCTGAAAATTCAAAAATTTACCATATGAACAGTACACTTTGTCGAATTTTCTGGTGCTGTTCTGGATGAAATTGAGTCCAAAAAATATTTTTCCTCTATAGAACTCTTAGCAAGCTTCGCATGAAAATTGGAACCACCTCGTTTTAATTTTTCTAGAATTAGTTAGGAATTATCAAAGTTGGTCCAATTTAGGATGAACAATGTACAAACAGAATTAAACGTAAAATTTTGAAGTTGAAATTTTTCATCCGGAAACGTTGCGAAACACACTATAATAGTTCCAATTGATGTATAATGGGATAATAAAGGAGGTGTTACATTTATAATACCAGACACTCCAACGATGGACAGAGCTAAAATAAAATTAAAAAAATTGAGAAAAAAAATAGAAATAAAAGGAGGAGGTGGGATATCATCCCCCAACGATGCCATTTGGGGATGAGCATTCCCTGCTTAGAGATTCAGGGAATGCAGATTCCAGTCGGTATAAATAATCCAATTTGAAGGTTAAAAGCTACTGTGCCCGGAAAAGGACTTGCACACGTGATTCAATAATGGAGGAAAAGCACAAAATGAGAAGGGGGAAAGAAATGATATGGCTATGGATATCCACGGAGGATGCTTCCTGTTTAAGTAATGAAAAGAACACTTTAAGTATTTGATTCTCCTTAATTTAATTAATTGGACTTGGTTAGTGCAACCTGTTAAATTATTTTGTTAAATAATATCTATATGCATCATTGGCTTTGGTTATATACTATATTACCTCTGAGGCTAATTATAAGAGCTAGTTGATTAATTTGAGAAGATTAAGGAAAAAAGTTAAATTAGTTATTTGTAATAAATAAGCGTTGTCTTTCCTAAAATATCCTTACTAATCAAGTGTATTGGCTAAAACTATCATTGTCAGAAAGACTACCTTGGAAAAAAATATATAAATATGAGAGACAAAGTGGATTGGAGTCTTATATTTAGGATGAAAATAAAAGTTAAACAAGATTTTATATTAAGGACTGGGGGTAGTATATAACAATTAAATTTGCTAAATTAGTTTTATGTTTGTTATTATTTTTTAAAGCTAAATTATACAAAATTCTTTTAAATTTTGAGTTAATATACTTCCTGAGTTTAAATTTAACTGGCTAACCTCTTTTTTTTTTTTTGGGCAATGAATGCTTTGCCATTAAATGGCTGATATCTTTTTCATAAAACTTGCCACATCAAATGACATTTTACACGTCATCCTATGTGAATTAAATAATTCTATAAAACCATTTTAAACTTTAACCCATTGATATAAAAACTCCTGAACTTTGAAAGATTAAATTTAAATTTTGAAATGTCAAAGAGGTTATATGAAAATGGTCTCAAGTTCACGGTGATTTTATAAAACTATTAACTTACATCTATGGAATACTATATAGAATGTCATGTGTTTTTTATTGATCTGACTTGTCAATTCTGGAGGAAAAAAAAGAAAGACAACGATAATTTAATGATAAAGGGTCTATGATATAAAAAAAATAAAAAAAAAATTTGGAGGGTTAAGTTTGAACTGTTGAAATGTTAAGGAGATTATGTGAAACCCAAAATTCAAGGAGGTTTTATATAATTTAGCATTTTTAAAAAAAAAATCTAAAGGTGTCTTGTATCCTTTTCAGTTTTGATTATTGCATGGACGACAACTTATAAATGAAGGATTCGCTGACTAGAAAGACCTATCAAGCCGAGACAAAAAACAAACCTCGAGGACCCAAGCTCACATTGATAATTTATTGAGAAAATGACATATAAAGACAAATAATTCATAGTACCAACAGATAAAATTTTTAGAATTTTTTAGATTATAAAATTTGTTTTCAATAATCATTAATATTAATATTGAATGTATAAATTTTCATGCCTTCAAAATTCTTTTGTTCCGCAACCCAACCATGTAAGATCTATTGTCAAAAAATGTGTTCAGTGTGTACAACTAATTTCAAGAAAAAATTTACCCCTCAGTTGGTTCGCAAATTGTTTACTGATCAATCTCTTTCTGATCGTGAAGTCTCCACCGTGAAACCTGTTATGTGTTTTTCAGAATTTTCCAGAATAACAGTAGGGTTTTTTTTTAGAACAGCTTTTCACAGAATTTGAGATAACGATCTTAGATGAGTTTTATGTTAAATTATGTTAATAAATACTACTTCTGATCTTTAATATAAAAGTTAGTTAACTAATTTGAGTAGATTAATAAAATCTCTTAAGTTAATTATTTGTAATAAATAAGTGCTGTCTTTTTTAAAACACATTTGCCAATTATGTATATCAGCTGAAATTACTATTTGATAGAACCTTTAACATGTATAACTACTATAAAAACTACTTTAAAAAATATATATAAATACGATTAGGATCTTATATTTAAAATCAAATTAAAAATCAAACTAATTTTTATATTAATAATTAATATTACTTTTGGAATGTAAAAACGTGATCCTAAACAAGCATATTTTTAAAAAGCCATGAGGTCATAAAATGGCGCCCAAGACCTTGACTTTTTAAGACACCACTATCACTACCTTATCCAGGTGGCCTTGCTTTCTTAGGTTTCCTTTTTCTGTGCAATAAAATAAACAAAGCTGCCTAAATGATATCCTTGAGGATATTTTAAAATATAAGCGTTATCGTATTAGGCTTTCGCATGGGCCCTATAAATCAATATCGATGTATATATTATTGATGAAGGGGTGGTTGGTAATTGGGGTACCCAAAATCTTTTAAGCATTTTAACTCAAATCAAGATAAAACTTCTCTTATATATTTTACATACCATAAAAGCATTTTTAAATTATGGTTGCTTTTCACTTAAACATATTTGAAAACTAATCTAAATTTTGTGATTGGTCTGTTCAATATTTGCCAAAAAAAAATCATGGTTCTCAAAGATATATACACATAAGCCGAAAAGAAATAAAATGCTAATAAGAGTTGGTTTATTTAGTAAGGAATCGGCTTATAACTAAATAAGTCGTAAGTTTCGAATTCTGCTGCTGTTGTGAAGACCTTATTAGTGGGTGATATGCTATGCACCCAAAATCTAACAAGCAGAATGCAACTATTTTTTTAACAAATTAAAAATTTACCCGAGAGTTATTATGGTTGGCAAATTGTTTACTGATCAATCTTTTTTCTGATTGTGAAGTTCCCACCATGGAATCTGTTCGTCGTTTTACAAAATGGACTGCAAGACCTTGACTTCTAAAGACACCCCTATCACTACTCTGCTCACGGGGCCGTGCTTTCTTGAGGATATTTTAAAATATAAAAACGTTATCATATGAAAAGAAACAACAAAGAAAATTTGTTTGATTAGTTGTGAACACTGACTTTACCAAAAACAATTACGGTTGTTAAATAAATATAGATACACATAATCGGAAAAGAAACAACAACAAAAAATTGTTTTGATGAAAACAATTTTGCCTTGATTTCATGCGAGGCTTTGTACCTGAAAATCAAAGTAAAACTACAAAAAATGACATGCATGATCAACGTAAACTATATTTATTGTGTTTGTTTGGAATAGTAGTATGATCCTTTAAAAGCCTTTTTTTAATTTAATTTACGAAATATGAAATAAATTTGTGAAAAACAAATTTTATCGAGTTACGTGAATGTGTTTGGAAGCACTTAACATAAATGGGTTACACGCGAGCCCCATAACATCCCAATCCTAGTTTGAGACTTTGAGTGCTGGTAATAAGATAAAAGAAACTAGAAGAGAAAAATCTTTTCGGCTAGCAGAGCGCAGGCTGCTTTCCTAAAGTTGTGGGGCCTTTTGTAAATTTTTTATTGACGTATTCTTTCAATCCTATTTATAAAACAGAGAGGAAAAGAATATTTTGATCCTATTTATATGTAGAGAGAGAAACTTTTGATATAAATATATAATTTTACCCTTCATTTATTATTGTGTTAATTTTGTTCTCATGAGGTAAAATGTATATTAAATAGGGATAAGATTGGAAAGTTATTGAATTTTAAATAAGAGTTAATGGAGCTTAAAGTTTTTCTTGGTTTGTATAAAATATGTTGAATGTGACTTATAAATAATTTGAGGAGTACTAATTATATCAACTTTCTTCAACGAGTTTCGTGCGGATTGCTTGGTAATGTAGATCAACTTTCCTCTCTTCCTTGAGTAATACGTACTGAGAGATTCACTGAGAAATGAATCAAACATTTGCTTCTGATGAGAGAGGCAACAAATGGCGGGGCTGTAGAGACCACTTCTTCCATCTCAGCCTTCAGATTTATCCTCCAATTGCTCGCAACTACAACACGTGCGTATGCATCATCCTGTACTACTCTTTCTTCATTTTAGAACCCTTTTCTCGTTTCCTATACTTTTCTTTTTTGCTTACTATATATTTTTAAGGTTGCTTCTGTTTATATAACCCCTCAATTATTAGACTTTTTTATAGCCTTATTTTGTTTCACCTTTCAAACCTATACACTTGTCAGATTGCAAGTATGCATCTTGTGCCTTTTGTTGGTGTTTATTATTAATACCATTACCCAAAAAAAAAAAAAAAAAGACTTTTGGCCGCTCAACCATAACAGTTGCCGCTGGAAGTCATATTTTCAGTGACCACAATAGCGGTTGTTAAGGATGACACTTTTAGTAGTAACTCCTTAAAAATCAATGTTATTTTTTTAGTCATTTATTTATCATCAATTGTAATTTATTTATCCTTAGGCCCTAATATTTTAAAGAATAAAAAAATTCATATGACGTAATCTATCAAGGGCTTTTTTAAAAAAGTTTTATATAATATTTTTTAAATTAATATATTAAATAATATTATACACGGAATATAAATAAAAAAGTGCTTGGACGAAAAAAAAGAATATAGATAAAAATTTATTGAATATATTATATTATATTCATTATATAAATGTTTTAATTTATTTAAAAATAATATGATAAATATTATATCAATTATATTAATATTATAATTTATATTTTTATATTTACTGATATAAATATAAATATTAACATATACGTTAATATAGGTATAATTTAACAAACATATATATATTAATGTTTATATATTTATATCATATATATTAATAAACATATATTATAAATAATATTATGTACAAATATATATATATTTAATTTTGTAATAAAAATATGGGATTTCATTACAATTTACATGACTGAAGGATCACCAAAACAATATGGTGGTCATGGGTTCGAATCTGAAGAATATGCATTTGAGAGGTGAAAACAATGGGTGATGACGCCTGACATATGTTAGTTAGGAGGCGACATGGCCCGAGGCATGGTAGATGGGCAGATGACATGGCGTGACACATGGCAAGTGTGACGTGGTATATGATATAGTCTTTCCTCAAAACCGTGGAGGTGATCTCCCTTCATTTCTTGACCTTACATATTCCTGTTTTAACTATTTTAACATGCACAGTTAGAGCCTAAGCACAAGATAAAGCATTTTACAGATCTTCTTAGATTATTTTACTTACCAACAACCCAACTGAGAAGGGATAAATTCAAAGGGGATGGATCTGATATGATATGCTTATGTATAGCACAAATGAGTTACAAGAGGCAGGAGTGAAGTTGAAGATAAGCACAAACAAGTGCTTACTAGACTTGAAATTTTCAAGATCTGTATGTCCTAGAAATTCCTCAAATTCTTATTGAAGATAGGATTGAAACTTTGTTCCGTAATGTGATATCTTTAGAATAGTGTTGTTATCCTTGAAAAACATTTTTTACTGACTATCTTTATGTATCGGATAGCCTAGTCAACACAAATAAAGATGTGGAGGCTCTCATCCATAAAAAAGATTATCCACAACTGGCTCAGTGATACCAATGAAGTTGCTACATTATTTAACGGTCTTTGAAAAATATAATTCAATCCAATGTGAATGTTGAATACCTTGACATTTCATATGACTGAATGAGTTTTATGAAAATCCTTGACACGAGAGATTACTGCAACACACCCTGGCAAACAGTGGCTTCTATTGCTGCAATCATATCACTTCCTATTACAATATTTGAAAAACTTATTCATGATATTGGATGTTACAAACTCAGGGATATCAATTGATATTATTAAGAGGGGGAGTTAATATACATTGTACTTATTTTCCTTGTCTATGGCTTTTCCCACTGGGTTTTCCTAGCAAGTTTTTGAATGAGGCCCCATCAAATAGTGTATCAATAAATATGTACTCTTTTTCTTTTACTAGGTTTTTGTCCCACAAGGTATTTTCTAGTTGAAGTTTTTTAATAAGACACATCCTTATATAATGGACATCCAGGGGGAGTGTTATGAATATTATCATATGTGGATGTCTGTCTCTTTTTCCTTCTCAACTCCATCAACTCCCACTACTTTCACTCGACATTAATCTTCCACTACTCCATTACTCTTCCACTATGCTTTTAATCTTGTAACTCATCTCCCACTCACATTCATGTGGTTTATTATCCGTTGTCTATCATTTAAGTATAAGTGTAACCTATGCGTAAGACTATGCCTATAAATAGGGCATGCCATTGTATTGTAATACAAGTAAAGCAAGTGAAGGAATATAATATCATTCTAATTTTTTTGTCTCCATCTCTTCTCTAATCTACTTTCTTTGTTGGTTAATTTCATAGCAAAAGCTTAATCCTTTTAATAATGTAATAAATTTGTGGTTCTTCGATGTCATTTTAATTCACAGCTCTGTTTGGAATGGTAATTTTTAGAATCAATATCTCAATGAGAGATTTTGCAATATTAAATAATAATAATTTCATATTTTGAAATAATTATAATCTATAAGACAAAAAAAAAACTTCCTGTTATTCCCTCTCCCTCTCACAGCTTCCTCCTCCAGACTTCTAGCAAATAAGTTCAGACTCCAAAAGGGTATTATGGGCATTGAAAATTGTTGCCCTCAGCAATGCATGCCTCAGCCAACCAAACGGATTCGTTGACGGAGGAAGCAGGTTTACTTTCCCTCTTTCCCACGCCAATAATCAGCGCAACCAAATGAAGCCTTGAGAGAATCTGGGGTTGCGAGTTGCGATCAGCGATCCACACATCTACTCTCCGTTTAGATTGGAATGAAAATTTGGATGAAAAGAAAATCAGAAAGAAAATATTATCACCCCAGATGAGAAAAGGCAAGAAAAAAAAAAGAACTTTCTCTTTAATCTCTATTTGGTCCTTACTATCAGAGCAAACTAAGTAATTTGAAGATATTAATAAAATTAGTTAAGTTAATTATTTATCATAAATATATACTGGTTTTCCTAAATTGTCCTCCATCACGTGCTTTGAAATATTCTTTAGTGGAAACCTATTATAATTAATAAGGATATTTTGAAAAAAATAAGAGACAAAATAAATTAAGGTCTTACATTTAAGACCAAATCAAATCTCTTAACTAGCTCTCATAGTAAGAATTAGAGATACGACCTCTGATCCTTAATATACGAGCTAGTTGACTAACTTGAGTAGATTAAAGAAACTAGTTAAGTTAGTTATTTATAATAAATATGTGTTGTCTTTCTTAAAATATCTTTACTAGTCAAGTATATTGGTTAGAACTACTATTATTACAAGGACTATCTTGAAAAAAATAGATAAATATGAGAGACAAAGTAGATTGGGATCTTATATTTAGGACCAAAATGAAAGTCAAACGAAATCTTATACTAAGGACCGAAAGTAGTAGTGTAATATTATACTCCTCCGGTCCTTAATATAAGACCCATTTAACTAATTTGATTAGATTAAAGAAGTTAGGTAAATTAGTTAATTATAAGAAAAGTGACACATTTTTCCTAAAACACCATAATTATCTTTCTTAATACCTCTCTCCCTCTTCTACTTGATTATGGTTGAGGGAGTATCCATAGGGGTAATTTAGAGAAAATTGATAAATATGAGAAATGGATCTTATATTTAGAACCAAAATCAACTCAAAAATTGGGTCATATATTAAGGACCAAAGGAATATTATATTTAAGCAAAAAAATTAATACAATATAACATTAGTTGTGAGTTATGATATTATTAAACTAATGAAGGGTTAAGTTACCAATTTGGCTCAAAGTTTTTACTCGGGAGCATTAGGTATTTGAAATTTTTTTGGGATACAAATTTACCTTGAAAGTTTAAAAAAAGTAGCAATTTTGCCCTTAATAGTTAGAAATATTAACGGTTAATGTTACTGTTTTAACAGTCAATGTTAGTTTTTAATTATAAGGGAGCAATATCAATACAAATTTAAATGTCCAAGGCAAATTTGTACCAAAAAAATTTCAGGTACCCAGTACTCCTGAATGAAAACTTTCAAAACAAATTTTCATCTTAATCTGTTTATAAATAATATGACTAGTGATGTTAAAAGTTGAAGCCTATGAAACGTAACACTTAGCATATAGACTTCGTCAAGTCTTTCATCTATATATGTAATTCTTTAAAAATATGACTTCGTCAAGTCATATTATACCATTTTTCATTGATTTGTTTGCTCAAAAGAATGTTGATATTTAGAGGGCCCAAGCGAAAGCCGAATTTGATAACGCTTAGATTTTAATATAATACCTCCAAGAGGAGGGGGGACATTGTTTAGGTGACTTCGGTTATTTTATTGCACAAAAATTAGAAGGGAAACCTAACAAAGCAAGGCCCCGTGAATAAAGAAATGACCAGTGGTGTCTTAAAATCTTGCACGCCATTTTATGTCCAGATTTCTTTGCAAAATATTAATATATTACATCTTATCTGTGATATAAGACTCAGTTGACTAATTAAAAATTTATGCTTTTCAAATTAATTTGTTTGACTTATAAACTGATATATAATCTAATAATACACATAAATATTTTAAAGAGATGATGTAACATATGTTATAATTAAATAATTTTTTAACTTCTTTAATTTTCTCAAATTTTAAATGGAACTTAGTGTTTATTAAATTATGGTGACCTATTTTCTCGAACGTTACGGTTTGGTGGGAGAAACCATTAGATGAAATAGGAAAAGGTTATTTAATTTGATTTTAAAAAAAGGAAAAAAGAAAGGAAAGAGTTGAGGTTTATTAATCATTAGCACAGGGATATTTTTTCACATGTATCCAATATACACTCGGGGGGTGTTAGCTGAACCGGACCAAGTTAGCATAGTCTGATATTCAAGGCTTTAGTCCAGGTAAGGCCACTCATTCTCAACTCATCAACGGGCCACATTAGGAATCTCAGCTTTGAATACCAGATCTAGGATAACTAGAAAGATTGTCACTAAACACTCCTTCATGGATCATGGTCAGATTCTATTTTCTGATGCACAGGATCCTCATAAAGAGGCAAGTGTAGAGCATACTTAGAATCTCTGGTGACAGAAGAAAGACATTATAAGTGAGGCTTTCAGAAGAAGAGAGAAATTTAGAGAGAACTCATGAGGAAAGCACACTAGTATTATACAAGGAAGTCGATACAACTCCTGCCTGTAACTGATAGCAAAGTGGGGTTTATATAGAGGCTCGGGGTCACTACATGACAAAGTCCTAATAGTACACGTCATCATGACAGGTAGATGTAATAGTAGACGTCATTATGACTTGTCATGATGATACCTAATGATGACATTCACTCTACTGATTACAAGAGGACGAAATAGACTACAGGACAAACTACTTTAATAAAGCTACTTTAATAAAGTAAAAGTAGATAACGACATAAAGTATGAATCTGACAGGTCCCGCCTTATGTTCAGAGTATCCAAAAAGGAGATTTCCTAATGATGATGTTTCTTAGTCTTCATAGATAGGCTCATGGCTAGAGGATAGGTTCATGATACCTTCTGGGTCAGGGTCATCTGAGTCATAGTGTCTCCTTGTGCAGTAGTAGTCTTCGAGCTCTGGGTCAGGGTCATCTTGGTTAGGATCCTGGGATTCTCCTGCAAGGAATGGGAGTTGTGACTGGAAACTTGGCTGAGGAAGATAGAGTCCTTCAGGCTGAGTCAGTTGAATCTGTGAGTCTTCGTCATAGGGGTCTTCAGAGGCTTCTGTCTGTGGAGGGACTTGTGACCTGTTTGGTGGAGGTCTAACAGCACTCTTGATGAAATCTCTCTGGAATTCTTCGAGTGTTGTGCTGTTGGCTGACGGTGAGATTGGAAGGAAAGGTCCAAGAGAAAGACATGAAGTGCCTTCTCTCGTGTCAGGCTAGTTAAGTGCAGTTAGTGTCTTCCCAATTTTCTCCATTAATAGTGCTTCATTTCTTGGCCATGAGAGGGTGGTGACTTGGAGAATTAGATGGTTGTCTGTGTAAAGCCTCTGGTCAGCACTTATACCATAGTTTCTGAAAAAGGTATATAGGCAGAAAAATCCCTTCTGTTTAGGAGATGGTAAGTCCCAGATATTATGTTCCTTGAGAATTTTCCAAAGTTTTCCTCTCCAGTAGGGAAGAGGAGCAAGCATCTCAAAGAGTATAGTGAGAGGAGAATTTTCATTTCTGAAGTCATTGAGGTGGTCATGGACGACTACAGCTGAGAAGGCTATGGCACAGGTATAATTGGCTGAGACAGACCAGATGTACCATAAAAGTTCCTCGGGTATAGGTCCTTTGATGATGGGAACAATGAGGTAAGGAGCATCGGCATCAAAGTGATGAGGGTAAGGGTGGATTCCGGTATCTACAAGAACACGGTCGAGCCAGTAGAACATAGTGCTTCTGGCAAGGTTCTAGACATCTGCTGGAGATTCAGGACGGGATCCAGGAGGAATAATTGTGGCTCTCATTCTGTGAGGCATTTCTGGTTCAGAGATGGTTAGGATGAAAAGAGGTTGATATCTGGAGAGTGACAGGAGTTTTGGAGGCTAGGAAACTTTTTCAGGTCTTGTGAGGAAATCTGCTATGATATTCTGGTGACCTTTGAGATGATAGACGGTGAATTTATAGCGAGAGAACCAGTCTTTCCATCGGAGTAACTAGCTGTCTGGAAAAGTCTTTCCCTTGGGATTAAGCATTCTGGGAAAAGACGTATTATCCATTTCTACTCTGAATTGATAAGGACTGAGATGGAAGCTGAACTTCTCAATTCCTCTTTTGACTGCAAGGATCTCCTTGTAGGTAACATGATAATGCTTCTCTGACTCTTTGAATTGTCCACTTGCATGTTCACAGTAAAACCTCTTTCCATCTATTTCTTCAATTAAGACAGCTCCCCAAAAATCATCACTAGCATCAGTTTGGAGGATTCGTAGCCCCCTGTCAGGAATCTTTAAAGGAGGTGGTTGCTGTGTAATTCTTTTGAGAGTCTTGACAGCTGAGGTCTGCTCTATCCCCCATGCGGGAGGATTCTTTTTGAGAAGTTTGGCTAGCTGGCTGGTATGATTTGACACATAAGGGATAAAATCCCCGAAGATAATTAATAATCCCCAGAAATTGTTGGATTTGCTTTGTTGTCAGATTATCGTCTGGGAATTTAAGCAATTCTTCTACAATGTGTGGTCCAGCATAATACTGACCATTTTCAAAATGCATTCTAAGAAACTCTATGCTTTTGACACCTATTTCACATTTCTTTGCCAACAACATAATCCCATATTTTTCAATTATTTTCCCGAACTGGGTCAATAAAAGTTTATGGGAATCCTCATCTTTTGAGAAAAGTAAAAGGTCATCAATGTAAATGAGGAGGTTATCAAGCATAGGTTTAAAGATTCTGGTCATGGCCTTTTGGAACAGTGATGGGGCGACCTTAAGCCCAAACGGCATAACAGTCCATTGGTACTGGGAATTTGGAATACAGAAAGCAGTTTTTGGTCGATCTTCTGGGTGGATACCCAATTGCCAAAATCCTGCTTTGAGGTCAAACTTGGAAAATATTTTTGCATCTCTAAGATGGACAGTAAGTGAACTAGGCTTTGGTAAGGGGAATTTGTCATCTTGAAGGAAAATATTAATAGGCTTATAGTCAATGACTAACCTTTTCTTCCCTCTTTTGATTTCTGATCTTCTTTCAACATAGAATGCCTGGCAAGCCCAATTAGATTTTGTTGGTTCAATCAGGTCTTGTTTAAGAAGTGCAGCACATTCCTCTTTAGCGAGCTTGAGATCTTCTAGATTCATTCCTGAATGAGAGGCTTTTGTGGGGCTGATGTCTTCATTCTTCTTGAAGGGGAGTTTTATGAAGAACTCTTGATTTTTCTATAATGGAAATGGATGGGAGAACTGTTGATGACTATCAACACAAAACTTGAGAAGATGATCTTTGATGTTTTCATATCCTGGTGGTGCCTATTGGATCTCAAAGAGATTAGGAACTTTAGTATATGCACTAAAGAAATTTTTATACCTAATTCCTTTAGGCAGTACTTGAAGATTCCTATTATGACAATAAGCATCGAATCCAATAAGAATATCTTTTTCCCGGGAGATCACTACCAAGAACTTTCATCCATAGAACACATCCTGGAAAGAATTGAATACCAATCTTCCCACAAGTAATCCAGTCAATCTTGAATGGTTTTGAATCAGCAGTAAGGAAAAATTGATCACAAGGGATCTATGCTTCAGAAGGAAGGATATCAGGATTCATGATGGTTTTGCATGCTCCAGTATCAATAAAAGCAATAACAGGGATTGGCTTTTCATCTCTTCCTGGAAGGATATGTATTTTGACATTTGGCTTGGGAGTGATTTTGTTGTGATCTGGCTGAGAAGCCAGGGAACCAAGGAAAGACGGATGCATGGGTTGTTCAAGGGAACATAAATACCCTTGAGGATCATCATCTTCTTGGGATAAGGATTCAGAATCAGTTTCCTCATCTTCAGAGAAAAGAAGAACATATTGTGTTTCTTCATCATGAGCATCTTGTTCTTCGATTACAAATTCAATATCTTCATCTTCATTGATCATTAGAATAGTCTGCAAGTGTTCCAGCATCATCACATCTTTTTTTGTCTTGTTAGGACAATTTTTTGCAAAATGTCCTTTTTTCTTACATATATAGCACCTGTCAGATTTCTTTAAATAAGGCCTGCGCCTCCTGAAGTATCTCAGGAAAGGCTTTCTGGATCTTCTCCTGGAGTAAGAACCCTTTGGATATCTGAATAGACGATAATGAGATTTTCTCTTGGTAGAACAAGAGCAATCTTCATCATCTTTACACTTTATCTTCAGATGCGGTTTCTTGCAAGCATGTCTGAGTTTTGACTGTCCTTTCAGCATTCCTTTGAAGAACTTCTGTTGTTCACAGAGCTTATCCACAGTTGCTACTGCCAACTGATATATTTCTCCAAAAGAAATGTCAGGCATATTTCTATGAAGTGCATTGATAGCTCTATGAAGTTCTGGTTGCAGTTCATCTGGAAGAGAGGCAATAAAAGTATGCCTGAGGTTGACATCATTAGCTCCTTGACAAACTCAATTATTTTTATATATTTTGGTATCTTTTATATGAGTTTTGTCAGCTTAATTGGTCCCCTTTTGCCTTAATTGATTTAATTTATTTTATTTTGAATTATTATTTTATAGGGGCAAAATTGTCATGTTTTGATTTAATTATGATTAATTGATTTTTAAGGACAATTAATGCTACATTATTCTTGAATTTTGTTTGCAGGTTTTAGGAAGATTTAAAAATAAAAATAAAAGTTAAAAAAAAAAAGAAACAAATATATAATAAAAAAATAATTAAAAAAAAAGGGGAGCAAAACGTTGCGTTTTGCTCCCCCAACCTAATATCCAATATTCATCATCATCAGCTGGAGACGGAGAGACGAACACGCGGAGAGCTGATACACGCAAGCGGCGCTGGAAAAACAGAGCAACACGCACACACGCAGAAGCGAGCGCCGAACAGACACACGAAACAGAGGCCGAAGGAGAGACACGACGAAACACAGCAAGCTGGAGGCGGCCGAACGAAAAACGAACACACACGCAGAGGCGAAACAGAGGAAAGAGCTGGCCGACGGCGTGAGCGGAAGGACCATTCCTCATCTTCTCCGTTGAACCTTCCTGGTGGCAGGGGGCGCTAGACGGAGACACACACCGCGCGCGCGCGGAAGCTGAGCACGAGTTGACGGCGAGTAAACCAGCAGGCTCGACGGCATCGTCTGCTTCTTCTTCACTGCTGCCAGCAACGCAGGAGAAAGAAATCACCCACTGTTCCATTATTCCCTCCATGGCAAACCGTAGCAAAATTCTGAATATGACAATTTTTATGGCAAACCGAGGCTAGACTTTATAATTCTCTAATTCAACAATAATGACAGGAGCTTGGATCATCAAAGGGGAGTTTTAGTTGCTTTAATTTCCTATTCAATAATTGTTTAACAATTCCTAGGTCTTAGGATAGTTTTTCTGATTATTGGGATAATTGTATTGCTTAATCAGTTTATTATTTGGGGATTATTGTGACTGAATTATTGCTTAGTATTTGACATTGGGCTGTTTATAGTTTTGATCTCAATTATAATGTTGTGGTTATGACATTTGTATTGATTTTGGAATTAATATATTGTGATTTTCTAAGGTGGCTTAGAATTTTGGATCATATAGTCTCTTGCTAGCTTTAATTCTGTTATTTTGGATTTAAGAGTTCTAATTAAGCATTGGTTTTTAGCATCCTTAATCCCATTTTACTATTCTGGTTGCAGTTAGTAAGTTGGGATTTTAGGAAAATATTTTGTGGCAATTCGAGGTGGCTCGGTTGTTGGATCAAAAGCTCAATTATAATTCTTAATTCATTGTTTTTAACTCCCACATCTTTTAGAGTGATGATTGCCTGCGTTGTTGAATTGGAGGATTGATTACCATCAGTGTTATTCGTGTGTCTCATTTTCATTTCTTTAATCTCCATTCATTTTAATCACTTTCATATAAAAAAAAGTATTTTAATTTCAATTTGATTCGTAGTATTTAATTAATAGCTTTTCAAAATCAAAAATCTCTTTTTATAGTTTAGGTTACTTGCATTCATTTACTAGGGTTTAATTTCGTTTTCGGCTCCTCAAAGTGAAACGACCCGAGTTTTGCACTATATTGCATTAATTCGGTTAATTTTTGGAGTAACCCCAAAGCGACAATTAAGGGAAGTTCAACTTCAAGTGGCGCCGTTGCCGGGGAGCCAAGAAATTGGTTCCCTAGTAATTAAGTGTCAAGTAGCCTTGATTGGGGTTCATTTGTTGAGCCTTTTTAGTTTTCATTTTTGTTAGTTTTTTTTTTAGTAGTTTGCATTTGTTTTTTTTTTTGTTTTTGTTTTTTTTTGTTTTTCATGGCTTGGTTTAATAGAAATCATGATCTACTCTCACATTCTCAATTTTTTGCAGGAAATAGTACGTGGAATGAAGCACCTTCTAATTCAACATATTCTCAAGAGATTGAAGAGTTGTTACAACAGTTGGACTCCTTCCAAGCTCAGCTAGAGTCTCAAACACCTAATCACATCTATGCTCATGACACCTCTTGGATGAACCATCCTCCACATCAATCACCTAACCCATCACTCCCACCTCACCAACCATACTTTAATCATATATCTCTACCATATGCACACCACCAAGAACCACCTCCTTTTCCATATGAATACCACCACCAACCCTTATCCCAATCCATATACCAACCCCTTCCCCAATCTTATGAACATGAATTCAGTGAACCTGACCCATTTCTCACTATTCCTAAGAATGACCATATACGATTTTTAAGAGAAGCTTATGACCGCTTGAATTCATACTACCATGGATTACTTGAAGAGGTAGAAATATCTGGAATTTCTAAGGAATCAGAGGAAGAGTTAGAAGAATGTCAAAGTGCATTGGGAAAGTTCTTGAGTGATATAGCGCAAATTGAATCTGGGATGGGGAAGGATGAATCAAAGTGTCCATATTCACTCATGCAAGAGGCTGAGATGAAGCAAGAACATCCACAAACTCACAAGGACTCGTGCCTTACATCAGGTAATATTGCTCCTCTTCTTGAGGAGATTGACCCTTGTGCTAGGACTACTATTCCTGTTGAAGTTATTGATGATGTGAGTGATAATGAGGTGGATGAGGAAATCATAGTTGAATCCCCTCATATGTTTCAAAATGAAAATTCTCACTTGAATACCTCTAATAGTAGTTGTTTAGTTGATGATGTTACTTGCACTGTCATTGCCTCTTTGTGTGAAGAACATGCTTCTCTTTCTAGTGCTAGATTGGATGGTGCAATTGATTCTGATTTGAACAAACCTCTATCTTGTTCTTGTAATGCCCACGCTATATGCATGGATTGCATTGATAACAAGTATGATATACTTGTTGGGTCGCAAAAACAGAACTTTAGTAAACTGTGTGCATTGCCTTCTAGTACTAAAAGTGCTGACAATATAAAGCATGATATTGATGTGAGTTGCTTGGATGTTAATCCTGTGGAGAAATGTGAATTTGACCATAGCTTTGAAAATTATCTTTCTGAAAATCCCATTGAGTTGCATGCTTCTAATGAGTTAGTAGGGAAAGATTCAAAAATTTTAAAAGACAAAATTCTAAATAAGAATGAATCTTTTCATCTAATTCTTTCTTGTAACTTGCCTCCTGATTTAAGTAGCTATGTAAATAATAATATTACATTGCATAATCATATTGTGCATGAATCTTCTTCTTCTTCCACTCTTTTTTCACCCACTTCTTGTGTTAGTAAAAGTGATGTGATGTACTCCAACCACTGTCAGTTGGATTCTTCATCTTCCGCTTTGCATACACAAGACATTTTGAAAATATTTCTGATTATTTGATTCCTATAGAAAGGAATCCTATTGACTTTCTTGGGTGTGATATTTACTTGGAAGATTTTGCCACTCAGATATACCTATGCTACTCTAGATCTTTCCAAGTTTTTCTTTTTGGACTAGATACTGCTGCTTGTTCAATGTTTCCCTTGCAGGAACCCTCACCACCAAGAAATGTCAATGGAGAAGTGACTACACTAAAGAGATATATGTTTCTCATCCGGGATGAGAACTTCTCTTACAAGTGCTTGAAGAGATTTCGTTCTAAAGGTTGTCCCTTTCCTTCCTTAACTCTTATCTTTTGAATTACTTGCTTGTTTTGTGAGATAAGTGTGGGGGAGGGGCATAGCCAGTAGTAAAAGGTAGCTTGTGTTTTGTTTTATTGTTTGTTATTAGTTGCATGCAGTACTTTCCCTACCTTGTCCTTGCACATTTTGAGCTTTCGATTGTTCATATCTTTAGTCTAAACTTGCATTGAGGACAATGCAAGGATTAAGTGTGGGGGAGTAAGTGTTATGTTTTGTTAGGTTTTGTTTTAAAAAAAACAAAAAAAAAAATTTTGCCTTTGGATTTGCTCCTGTTTCCTAAGTATTGCTGCTATAATTGCTCTCTTCTCTGCCTTATTGGTTGATTTTTGAATTGCATCGCATGATTTGAGAGTGATTCTTGCTTAGGAATTTTGCTGCTAGTTTCTATGTCCTCTTGCTTTCATTCGCCTCAGTGTTCTGCACTGCTATATGGGCGAGTTGCTGTTCACTCTGTTGCTGACTTGACTTTTGTAATCCTTGGGCATCTCTTTTAAAATCCTTTTGCACAATGCTTGTGAATGTTGCACTGCTGAGTTTGATTGCATTTGATTTGAGTGATTTCTGTTCTTAGTTGATTAGCATAGTAGAATACTCTTGGTGCAGTGTTATTAACCTTGTTTCATAGCTTGATTCTTAAGGAGGAAACATCTTGGAGAAAGCCTTGATGGAAGGATTGTTGAGCCATATATTCTTTCTCATCTTGTGTGATTTTCACCTGGTTTTGGTTAACCTCTAGAACTTGTCTAGATTCTTTTTCAAAGCTACATTAATATCTAGATTTGTGAAGATGATAGGGGCATTCATTTCTAGACCTTTACCCAAACACAAACCACTTTATTTAACCTTTGTTCACCCCCTTTGAGCCTTCACTTTCATTCCATTCACTATTTTTTTAGCAAGTGTTTTGCATGAGTTATATTTGGTTTTTCATTTTGAAAAGTACATCATTAATGTCTATATCTTTGCCTTCTTGGGTTTTGATGCCAAAAAAAAAAGAAAAAGAAAAGCAAAAAAGAAAAAAGAAAAAAAAAGAGAAATAGAAAAAGGCAAGAAAGAGAAGAAAATATTTAGAAAAAGCCAAAGAAAGGAAGTTAAAAAAAAAAGAAAAAGAAAATAAGTTGCAACAAAAGAATAAATTTGAAATAAGGCATTCCATGGTGGTTTGAAGAGCAATGATTTCTGTTTCAAAAGGTTAAAATCTACACATTGGTGTTGTTTCATGATTGTACTTTAGCTCACTTTGAGTTGATTATTTACTACTCATGCATTTCACTTGTTAGTCCATTTCATTCATTTGGCCATAGTTTCCAACATTACAACCCTTCAAGTCCCCTTGATCATGAGTCTAAGGTATGTTAGTGGTGGAGATATTAGAATTTCTACAAGCTTATGGTAGGTGCTAATCTAGGTGAATTGAGTGAAAATTTTCCCATTTGAGAGATGAGTGAAACACTTGTACCATATGTGAGCTCTATTATGTTTCTCTTCTTTTATCCTGCTATGTTTCTTGTGTTAATTTCTTTGCACTGAAGTATTCTATGATTGTTGATTAATTAGGAATAAAGATTGTTTGAGTTCATTGCACATTCATGCTTAGTTAGTTTTATGTTTGCTTGCATTGAGTGTCTCTATTGGATTCTTCTTTAATGATGTTTTGCCCAGGAGTGCAAAAGGCTAAGTGTGGGGGAGTTGACAAACTCAATTATTTTTATATATTTTGGTATCTTTTATATGAGTTTTGTCAGCTTAATTGGTCCCCTTTTGCCTTAATTGATTTAATTTATTTTATTTTGAATTATTATTTTATAGGGGCAAAATTGTCATGTTTTGATTTAATTATGATTAATTGATTTTTAAGGACAATTAATGCTACATTATTCTTGAATTTTGTTTGCAGGTTTTAGGAAGATTTAAAAATAAAAATAAAAGTTAAAAAAAAAAAGAAACAAATATATAATAAAAAAATAATTAAAAAAAAGGGGAGCAAAACGTTGCGTTTTGCTCCCCCAACCTAATATCCAATATTCATCATCATCAGCTGGAGACGGAGAGACGAACACGCGGAGAGCTGATACACGCAAGCGGCGCTGGAAAAACAGAGCAACACGCACACACGCAGAAGCGAGCGCCGAACAGACACACGAAACAGAGGCCGAAGGAGAGACACGACGAAACACAGCAAGCTGGAGGCGGCCGAACGAAAAACGAACACACACGCAGAGGCGAAACAGAGGAAAGAGCTGGCCGACGGCGTGAGCGGAAGGACCATTCCTCATCTTCTCCGTTGAACCTTCCTGGTGGCAGGGGGCGCTAGACGGAGACACACACCGCGCGCGCGCGGAAGCTGAGCACGAGTTGACGGCGAGTAAACCAGCAGGCTCGACGGCATCGTCTGCTTCTTCTTCACTGCTGCCAGCAACGCAGGAGAAAGAAATCACCCACTGTTCCATTATTCCCTCCATGGCAAACCGTAGCAAAATTCTGAATATGACAATTTTTATGGCAAACCGAGGCTAGACTTTATAATTCTCTAATTCAACAATAATGGCAGGAGCTTGGATCATCAAAGGGGAGTTTTAGTTGCTTTAATTTCCTATTCAATAATTGTTTAACAATTCCTAGGTCTTAGGATAGTTTTTCTGATTATTGGGATAATTGTATTGCTTAATCAGTTTATTATTTGGGGATTATTGTGACTGAATTATTGCTTAGTATTTGACATTGGGCTGTTTATAGTTTTGATCTCAATTATAATGTTGTGGTTATGACATTTGTATTGATTTTAGAATTAATATATTGTGATTTTCTAAGGTGGCTTAGAATTTTGGATCATATAGTCTCTTGCTAGCTTTAATTCTGTTATTTTGGATTTAAGAGTTCTAATTAAGCATTGGTTTTTAGCATCCTTAATCCCATTTTACTATTCTGGTTGCAGTTAGTAAGTTGGGATTTTAGGAAAATATTTTGTGGCAATTCGAGGTGGCTCGGTTGTTGGATCAAAAGCTCAATTATAATTCTTAATTCATTGTTTTTAACTCCCACATCTTTTAGAGTGATGATTGCCTGCGTTGTTGAATTGGAGGATTGATTACCATCAGTGTTATTCGTGTGTCTCATTTTCATTTCTTTAATCTCCATTCATTTTAATCACTTTCATATAAAAAAAAGTATTTTAATTTCAATTTGATTCGTAGTATTTAATTAATAGCTTTTCAAAATCAAAAATCTCTTTTTATAGTTTAGGTTACTTGCATTCATTTACTAGGGTTTAATTTCGTTTTCGGCTCCTCAAAGTGAAACGACCCGAGTTTTGCACTATATTGCATTAATTCGGTTAATTTTTGGAGTAACCCCAAAGCGACAATTAAGGGAAGTTCAACTTCACTCCTCCAAGCATGTAGTATTTTTCAGACATCCTCTGGAAATGTTTCTGCAAGTCTCTTTTGTCTAAGGAACAACATTTCATTTCAAAATATTCTTGGTGATACCTTTTGTCAATGATCTGGAAATCATCAATGAATTCCTTGTGAATGAGTCCCAGAAGAGTTCCTCCATTATCAACTCTGGCTGCTGCTATCTTCTGGTAATCACTGAGACTTTGATACCATTCTCTTAGTGTTCCTGTTAGTCTTAAGAGGAATTCTGTGAGAACTTCCTCAAGAGTTGCATCATGCCTGGCAAGCTGTAGGTCAATCCATGCTCCAAACTCATGGAGTCTGTCTCTCCATTTTTCTGGAGAAACGTCATCAAAAGTGAACCATGAACCTGTAGTAGGTCTGTAGTCTGTTCTTCTTGGCTCAGACGTATGAGGGACAGATGGTTCTTCATCAATAGGATCTTCAACTGTAGGATCTGGTTGGACCATTGCTACCTTAGAGATATCAGCATAATATGTCTCAGAATTAGAGTTAGAACTGTATTCAATAGAGGAATCAGACTCAGTTTCAGAGGTTCCATCTGTTGATGACTGATCTTCATTCACAGATTGGAAAGTGGCTATGGTTTTGTTTAGATCAACAACTTCTTTTCCTTTTTCTCTATCTGAAAGAGAAGTTTGTTTTGGTGGAGATGATGGTGGAGTTCTTATTACAACTCCTTGAGAGGATGGTGTTGGTTCAATAGGTTTAGTGTATGAGGATGATGGGTAGAGAAGTCTTTCAGATGAGGAGAAGTGAGGCAGTCGTACTGGAGGTCTAGGAGGAGGATTTGGTTGGATAGATGAAAGAGTCGATTGTCGAGATTTTCTCAACTGTCTTAAAATAGGATAAGACATTTTGAAAACCTTGCTGTAATCAGATTCTTTGGGGTAAGAAGGAGGTGATGTTGGAGATGTAGAAGGTTGAAAACTAGAGGGGTAAGACAGATAAGGGTCATAGATGATTTGTGAATGATCTTTAGCAATGTCTGCCTCGATCCTTTGCAAATCCTTCCGGATTTGTGACAGTTCTTGCTCTTTCCTAGTAAATTCTAGTCCAATGTATCCCTTTTTGATAAATCGCTTCAGATCTGCATCCGGTTGGCAAGCTTGAGAAGATAGAGTCATATAGAGCTGTTTGACTTGATCAAAGACTTGGTCAAGCCTGCTTGTCAGAGTATCAGTTCTAAGAGTCATCATGTCAAGTTCTGAATCAATCTTTGTCAAAGTTCTATTCTGGCCGATTGCATTCTGGGTCTGCTAGTTGAGAACTTCTTCTGCTGCCGAGACTGGTCTAGCTTCACCAGTAGGAGAGATTTATGTTGGAATAGAGAAAGGTCTTGCTGTAACCTTTGTTTCTCTGTTGGTTCTTCTTTCAAGGGGTGGAAAATCCTGCTCATAAGCATCCATCATTGCTATACACGGGATGGATTGTTGGATGACAAGGTTGACAGGAATTATTGGGTTTGGCCTCTGTTTAGGAAGGAGATCTTCATGACATGTTTCTTTCAGCAAATCGTACAAAGATAATCTGCTAAAAGGAATAGTAGGGATAGGAGCCTTCTAGTTTCTAGCTTTCTGCTTCGGACCATGATCATCATCATCATAATGACAATGGTAATGTTTGTGGGAACAAGGAGATGTATCTTTCTCCTTTTTCTTCTTTTTTATGGCATATCTGATGGGGTAAGACCATCCTTCTTCATCTTCATTGTCAGAAGCTTCCCACCAGTGAGGTGTGTCACATTCACAGTCAGGATCACATTCTTCTGGTGCATGATCCTAAATGAAATGGCCATGTATGTGAGACACATAACATGGCTTGGTCATCTGGTCTACCCAAGCAATCGAAGGTTCTCCCTTTGATGAACCATAGGCCGGGGTGATGGTTAAAATACATCCAGAAGATACAGAAGAACTTTCCTGGCCTGGTTTGGTGAACACGGTCTTGACTGTGCCATTTGGAAGTCTTTTTATCTCAGGAGGAGTGGAAGTATGGACATCCCTCTATACACCATGAAAGTGTTTTTCATAGTTGGTGATCCACTCAAGAGGCATCAACTGAGCAAGTTCTTCTTTTGGGATCTGTTGAGGAATCTAGATTATGGAGGCATCATCAGCTCTATCAGAAACCACATAAAGAGCATCTTTGGTGGAATTTGGAAAATAGAGATCAAGAGCATGATTCTGGAGCTTGTAAATGACTTGATGATGAAGAGTTGCTGCGATAGCTCTGGGATCTTTCTCTGCTCCAACTATCTGGACTTGGATTTTTAGTCTGTCCGTCAAAGTTGGATCTGAAAGCTTGATGTTGAAATCTAGGGCCATGGTAAGGATGACACTACCGTTGCTAAGAGTGGTCAGGACATCACCAATCAAAGCATTACTATAGGTAGTATAGGTAGTATCAACTAAAGCAACTTTAACAGTGGCGATAATTCTTTTTTTCCCATGGAGAGTAAGGATAAGGCGTACAGCACCAATATGAAGATGGGTGTAACCTTGAGCTATCCATTCATTGATCAAAGGTTGAGGTATATCAATAGTGACATATTGTTCAGAGGAAGAGGCAGGAAGACCACAGTTTTCTAGTCTGGTAGACTGAACAACTTCTTTCACATGAGGTCTTTGGGTGGAAATCAAGTTTCTAACATCTTTGGTGACACGATTGGTACGACGATAAAGGCTATAAGGCTAAGAAGAGGTAGATCTGTTTGCTGAATTCTAGCATCTTCAGGAAGATGATCTATCTCAACAAGGTTTTCTATTTTTCTGGAGAGAGTTCTACGAACGGAGGAGGGAAGTCTTTGTGGGGTGAAGGAAGAAGAAAGGCGAACGGGTTCAAGACCGTTTGAGGTTTCACTCATGATAAGATGGTATCTTCTTACTCACCTTCACTAACAATATCTCACTTCTGTCAGAAATTGACTGGCTCTGATACCACTCAAGGGGTGTTAGCTGAACCAGACCAAGCTAACATAGTCTAATATTCAAAGCTTTAGTCCAGGTAAGGCCACTCATTCTCAACACTTGTAGACTGTTCTAATGATCAACGAAGATGAAGATATAGAATCTATGATCGAAGAACAAAATGCTCAGGATGAAGAAACACAATATGTTCTTCCTTTCTCTGAAGATAAAGAAACTGATTCTAAATCCTTATCCCAAGAAGATGATGATCCTCAAGGGTATTTATATTCCCTTGAACAGCCTATGCATCTGTCTTCTTTCCTTGGTTCCCTGGCTTCTCAGCCAGATCACAATAAAGTCACTCCCAAGCCAAATGTCAAAATACATATCCTTCCAGGAAGGTATGAAAAGCCAATCCCTGTTATTGCTTTTATTGATACTGGAGCATGCAAAACCATCATGAATCCTGATATCCTTCCTTCTGAAGCATGGATCCCTTATGATCAATTTTTCCTTACTGCTGATTCAAAACCATTCAAGATTGACTGGATTACTCGTAGGAAGATTGGTATTCAATTCTTTGCAGGATGTGTTCTATGGATGAAAGTTCTTGGTAGTGATCTCCCGGGGAAAGATATTCTTATTGGATTCTATGCTTATTATCATACCAGGAATCTTCAAGTCTTGCCTAAAGGAATTAAATATAAAAATTTCTTTAGTGCATATACTGAAATTCCTAATCTCTTTGAGATCCAACAGGCACCACCAGGATATGAAAACATCAAAGATCATCTTCTCAAGTTTTGTGCTGATAGTCATCAATAGTTTTCCCATCCATTTCCATTATGGAAAAATCAAGATTTCTTCATAAAACTCCCCTTGAGTGGATTACTAACTATGAAAAACACTGTCATGGTGTACAGAGGGATGTCCATACTTCTACTCCTCCTAAGATAAAAAGACTTCCAGATGGCACAGTCAAGACCGCGTTCACCAAACCAGGCCAGGAAGGTTCTTCTATATCTTCTAAACGTATTTTAACCATCACCCCAGCCTATGTTTCATCCAAGAGAGAACCTTCGATTACTTGGGTAGACTAGATGGCCAAGCCATGTTATGTGTCTCACATAAATGGCCATTTCATTTGGGATCATGCACCAGAAGAATGTGATCCTGACTATGAATGTGACACACCTTACTGGTGGGAAGCTTCTGACGATGAAGATGAAGAAGGATGGTCTTACCCCATCAAATATGCCATAAAAAAGAAGAAAAAGGAGAAAGATACATCTCCTTGTTCCCACCAACATTACCATCATCATTATGATGATGATGATCATGGTCCGAAGCAGAAAGCTAGAAACTGGAAGGCTCCTGTCCCTACTATTCCTTTTAGCAGATTATCTCTGTACGATTTGCTGAAAGAAACAGGTCATGAAGATCTCCTTCCTAAACAGAGGCCAAACCCAATAATTCCTGTCAACCTTGTCATCCAACAATCCATCCCGTGTATAGCAATGATGGATGCTTATGAGCAGGATTTTCCACCCCTTGAAAGAAGAACCAACAGAGAAACAAAGGTTACAGCAAGACCTTTCTCTATTCCAACAAAAATCTCTCCTACTGGTGAAGCTAGACCAGTCTTGGCAGCAGAAGAAGTTCTCAACTGGCAGACCCAGAATGCAATCAGCCAGAATAGAACTTTGACAAAGATTGATTCAAAACTTGACCTGCTGACTCTTAGAACTGATACTCTGACAAGCAGGCTTGACCAAGTCTCTGACCAAGTCAAACAGCTCTATATGACTCTATCTTCTCAGGCTTACCAACTAGATGCAGATCTGAAGCGATTTATCGAAAAGGGATGCATTAGACCAGAATTTACCAGGAAAGAGCAAGAACTGTCACAAATCTGGAAGGATTTGCAAAGGATCGAGGCAGACATCGCTAAAGATCATACACAAACCATCTATGACCCTTATTCGTCTTACCCCTCTAGTTTTCAACCTTCTACATATCCAACATCACCTCCTTCTTACCCCAGAGAATCTGATTACAGCAATGTTTTCAAAATGTCTTATCCTATTTTAAGACAGTTGAGAAAATCTCGACAACCGACTCTTTCATCTATCCAACCAATTCCTCCTCCTAAACCTCCAGTACGACCGCCTCACTTCTCCTCATCTGAAAGACTTTTCTACCCATCATCCTCATACACTAAACCTATTGAACCAACACTATCCTCTCAAGGAGTTGTAATAAGAACTCCACCATCATCTCCACCAAAACAAACTTCTCTTTCAGATAGAGAAAAACGAAAAGAAGTTGCTGATTCAAACAAAACCATAGCCACTTTCCAATCTGTGAATAAAGATCAGTCATCAACAGATGGAACCTCTGAAACTGAGTCTGATTCCTCTATTGAATACAGTTCTAACTCTGATTTTGAGACATATCATGCTGATATCTCTAAGGTAGCAATGGTCCAACCAGATCCTACAGTTGAAGATCCTATTGATGAAGAACCATCTGTCCCTCATACGTCTGAGCCAAGAAGAACAGACTACAGACCTACTACAAGTCCATGGTTCACTTTTGATGACGTTTCTCCAGAAAAATGGAGAGACAGACTCCATGAGTTTGGAGCATGGATTGACCTACAGCTTGCCAGGCATGATGCAACTCTTGAGGAAGTTCTCATAGAATTCCTCTCAAGACTAACAGGAACACTAAGAGAATGGTATAAAAGTCTTAGTGATTACCAGAAGATAGCAACAGCCAGAGTTGATAATGTAGGAACTCTTCTAGGACTCATTCACAAGGAATTCATTGGTGATTTCTAGATCATTGACAAAAGGTATCGCCAAGAATATTTTGAAATGAAATGTTGTTCCTTAGACAAAAGAGACTTGCAGAAACATTTTCAGAGGATGTCTGAAAAATACTACATGCTTGGAGGAGCTAATGAGTCAACCTCAGGCATACTTTTATTACCTCTCTTCCAGATGAACTGCAACCAGAACTTCATAGAGCTATCAATGCACTCCATAGAAATATGCCTGACATTTCTCTCGGAGAAATATATCAGTTGGCAGTAGCAACTGTGGATAAGCACTGTGAACAACAGAAGTTCTTCAAAGGAATGCTGAAAGGACAGTCAAAACTCAAACATGCTTAGAAGAAACCGCATCTGAAGATAAAGTGTAAAGATGATGAAGATTGCTCTTGTTCTACCAAGAGAAAATCTCATTATCATCTATTCAGATATCCAAAGGGTTCTTATTCCAGGAGAAGATGCAGAAAGCCTTTTTTGAGATATTTCAAGAGGCGCAGGCTTTACTCAAAGAAATCTAACCGATGTTACATATGCAAGAAAAAAGGACATTTTGCAAAAAATTGTCGTAACAAGACAAAAAAAGATGTGAAGATGCTGAAGCATTTTGGTCAATTTTTTGGGAAGTAGAGATGAGACTAAAATTGACCCTGAAAAAACTCTTAGAGTGAAATTGCTCACCAAAAAAACATATTTTAATGTGTTAGATAAACATTTAAAAATATATTGACGAGACATAGCCCCGCTCGTTTCGATATATTATTATATTATTATCTCTTGCTTGCTTGACACTAACGTCGGTGGTTCTGCTGGTGTGAGTTGCTGAGCATAACAGAGTAGAGATCGTCTTCTTCCTCCTCCTTAACCGTCAATGAAGATATTATCATTATCAGTTTATCCATCAACACTCGATTTTTCTATTCCCCGCTGGCTGATGTCTAAAGGTCTGTTTGGCTCAATGAGAAGGAGAGGAGAATCAGTCACCCAGGGTGATCAACAAATGGTGGAGCAGCAGCCACCAGTTTTCTTATTCACCAACAACTTGGAACAACAACACGTATGCGTCATCTTTTACCACACTTTCTTCAACTTCAACTGTGAAGCCTTTTCTTATTATTTTTTGGGTTGATATAATCATTGATCCCTCAAATTTACTCTCATTTTGGTCTTGGTCCCTCAAATTTTAAATTATGGGTTTTGGTCCCTCTAGGAGCAAAATTATCCTAGTTTTTATTGGGTTATAGGGAGCAATATTTTAAATGAAAAAAAACTTGAGAAACCAAAATCTATAATTTGAAATTTGAGAGATTAAAACCAAAATGAGGGTAAATTTAAAGGACTAAATTTTGTATTAACCCTTATTTTTTTCACTTTCTTTTTGCTTACAATTTTTAAGGTTGCTTCTGTTTATATAATTCCTCTATTATTACACTTCTTTAGTCTTATTTCGTTTCCCCTTCAAAGACACTTGTCAGATTGCAAGTATGCGTCCTGTGCTTTTCATCTGTGATGGCTTTTCTTAATTTCTACATTCCCTTTAATTTGATCGCTTCTTCTAAGATTTGCTCGTGTTTAATACCCCATTGTAGCCTTTTCTTTAGCCTTGTCTGGTTTTAGTTATAAACAATTTTATGAGAAGACACAGCCGTTATTATCAACAACATAATTTAGATTTTAACAAAAATTATTTTAATGTGTAAAGAATCTAAAATAAAAATAATCTCTTGTTATGTTTTTGGAAAAATAATTTTTCTATTTAAAAATTATTATTTGAAAATCTTAAATTTGCATCGTTGAAACTGTATTTGAGATTCAAGATGTAACTCAAAGTCTTTATCTTTATTTGACCTTTACCCAAATACGTTGGAATTTGAGAAGTTTAGAAATCAAAATAAGTTTTGAAACTAAGATTTTAAAGTGAAAAAAATTGTCAATTAATTATAAAAAAAAAACCATCAAATAGCCCAGGTTTAACGGTTATTTATAACCAAAAAAATTCAAATTTTGTCTTCAATTATTTGATGATAACTGTCTGTAGTTAACCAAAAAAATTTTTAAAAAATAAAAAATTAAACCCGTTTAATGGTTATTTATTTAAGGAAAAATTAGAGAGAAGGACCTAATGAGAATGATATTTATTGAGAAGGATCTTAAAAACTGTAATTATTTAGAAGAACCAAAATTAAAATATAAATATAAAATACTAATTTCCCCTAACCAAATCCCCTATATTCTCTCCCACTACATTCTGTAGTTTTTCTCTTTTTAATGAAATTATTGATATTTATTTGAATTAATTCAAATTAATCCGAATTACAAAGTTAAGAACCAATTCTAATTAATTCAATTAAATTAATAACCAACCTTAAGTAATTAATTTGTCCAACGTTTTGAAGTAATAAAGCTCTTTCTTTAAACTTTATGAATAATGAGCCGATCAAAGTCATAAGCTTCAATCATATTTTTTCATTTATTTCGTATTATTATTTTATTTCTTCGTATTATTATTTTATTTCAAATATAATTCCCATCCAAGATTAAATTGAATTCTCTTAGTTAACAACATTACAAATTAAGAAAGTAATATAATAATAAATAATATATAACTTATCCATAACTTGTAAGAAGTAAAAATATTGGAACAATCTTTTTATGTATATTATGACTTAATATATCCATGTCGTGAGGTACATATATTGGCGCGCGCATGTTTTTTTTTTTTTTTGGGACTTTGATATCTTTTTTAATCTTGATATGATTTTGGATAGTTGAGTCGTTAGCTAATAGAATTATGCAAGTCCTCACCCTTTTATCTACAAAATTAAATGATCAGAACATATTAAGAAAAAAAGATAGAAATGAAGGCCAAAATAAATATAGATAATAATTTAGTGTGAAATAATATATAATAATATTTTTATTCAATATTTAATATTTGGTATTATTAGGTCAAATTTTTATAGAGTCCATATAGAGGGTATCTCTCACAACTTTTATCTTTTACATTTATGTCGACTTAAACTTGAATTCTTGCACCTAAACCTCTCTAGCTATTTTTATTATGACAAATACATGTTTATATAATGACCTTTATATGTTATTTTTATCTGTGAAATTTGTGATTTTATTAACCAATAGGATTTGATTTATTCTTAAGTATCAGAATTATAATGTCCTAGAATAAAAGAAGAGTACGGAGTAAATAAACAAAAATACAGTTGAATTTGATGGCCCTGATAAGCTTATTATTAAAAAAAGCCTAAAAAAATTTTTATTGGCTAAACATGATGAAAAATAAATTAATTAGTGTTGGTTATTAATTTAATTAATTATAATTTGTTTCTGACTAAATTAGCTTAATTAATTTGAATAAATATTTATTATTATTTTGTTAGCAAAAAAAATCTTGATTATTATTTTACTAAATAGTGAAAAATTATAAGATGTGGTGAGAGAATACAAAAGTTATGGATAGGGGTAATTTAGTCTTTTGAAATTTATATTTTATTATCTGGTTCTTCTAAATAATTAGAGTTTTTAAGATCCTCCTTGGTAAATATTATTCCCACTAGGTCCCTCTCTCTAATTTTCCCTTTATTTAACCAACAAATATTTTGTCAATAAACTTGACGGTCAAAATAACAACTGTAAGTTAAATATTCTCCCAACTTCTGCCTATTCAACCGTCAAGCTTTATGTGGCCAAAAAGCCCACTTTTATAGTAGGGGATTCTTTATGTAAATATATATATGGATGTATATGTATATGTTTTTCTTGTATAATCCAAGTTTGCTTTCTAAATCAAACTTCAAAAGTGGAAGATGAGCTGGCTATAGACATCAAAGAAATGATTCAAGATTGCGGAGATGGTCTTCGGTCACCAGACTGTTGTATCTACCAAGTGCCCAGTATGCCCATCATCTTAAACAAGAGATTTACACTCCAAAAGTTGCTTCGATTAGCCCCTTTCATTATGGTAATGAGAGGCTGACAGACATGGAAAGACATAAACAAATATTGTTCAAAAGATTTGCTCAAAGAGCTATGTCAAGCTTGGATGATTTGGTTCGTTTTGTGAAACATTTAGAACTACAACTCCGTGCTTCTTATTCAAAAACCATAAACCTTGGTTAACAAGAACCTGTGAAACTGATGTTAATGGATGCTGGCTTCATCATTGAAGTCTTCATCATGTCCCATCAGAAGGATCATGGCGACGATGCTAAATTGACGCAGCACTGGTTAGTAAGTTCTATATTGCAGGATTTGTGTTTACTTGAGAATAAACTTCCATTCTTTGTTATTGAAGAGCTATTCAATAGAGCTTTTCCTGATGAGTGTCGTGGTAGGCTCCCTTGATTTCGTATAAGCTCACGTGTGAGTATTTTGAGTATTATGATGGAACAAAATTATTGCCAAATGTTGATGCTGAGGTAAAGCACTTTACAGATCTTCTTAGATCATTATACTTACAAGGAGAAAGGTCTACACAACAATTAATATTAGTGGATGGAAATCATCGTCTTTTATTCAATGAAAATGCATTACAATAAGCACGCATAAAGTTGAAGGCTAATAAGAGCAAATGCTTATTAGACATGAAATTTTCAGGACATATTCTTGAAATTCCACAATTTCTGGTGGATGATAGCACTGAACTTGTGTTTTGTATTTTCAGGACATATTCTTGAAATTCCACAATTTCTGGTGGATGATAGCACTGAACTTGTGTTTTGTAATATGATAACATTAGAAGAGTGTCATTATCCTTATGCTGCTTGCATTACTGACTATGCTCTTGTATTGGATTGTCTAATAGACACACAAAAAGATGTACATCTGCTTGTTCACAAGAAAATACTCTGCAGCTATTTAGGTGATACCGATGATGTTGCTTTATTATTCAATGGTCTTTTAGGAAATGTCAATCAATTGGCTTTCAGTACTAAATACATTGATATCTGCCAAAGGTTGAATGGCTATTGTGAAGATCATTGGCACAAGTTGTGGGCAACTCTAAGACATGATTATTGTCACACACCTTGCCAAACTGTTACTTCTATTGCTGCAATGATACTCATCCTTCTCACAGTTGTTCAAACCATATTTTCTATCCTCCAATTTGTGAAGTAAATTTACAGCTTTGTTTAATATTGGGATTTGATTATTGTGGACTCTGTTTTGAGTAAAGTAAATTTACAGCTTTATGTAATATTGGAATTTGACTATTGTGTACTATGATTTTGTTATGAGTGAAGTAAGTTTCCAGCTTTGGGTGATAATGTAATTTGATTGTTTGTGTCCTCCGACTTTGTTTCCAGTGTGGGCAGCGTACTCGTGATTAACTGGTGAAACAATTTCTTGTACCAGGTTCTTCTATTCTTGCAATTTTTGTAGCCATCAAATTAAATTAATCCAATCGCTGTTGTCCATATTAGCGTGCATGTTCTTGAGCATAACAAACATTGGATAGGATTAATTATAGAGGACACAGGAGGTGATTCATATATACATGCTTCTGGCCATTTATTTTCACTTTTGGTTATGTAACTATCTTTAAAAAGGCACGTACTTGATAATGATACGAGAAAAGTGTATATTAAAACTTTATTTGAATGTTAATGTCTACAATAAGAACGACGATTTATATTGCCGATTGCTTTATCATTCAAACCTGATAGATGGAAGATGACGTCACCGTTGATGTCAAAGCAATGATTCAAGATATACGGAAGATGTTCTGTTAATACCAATATGAAATTTGTAGGTCATGTTCTTCAGATCCCACATAATATAGCTATGGCGGAAGATAAAACCGAAGTTTTGTTTAGTAATATGACGGCTCTAGAAAAATGTCATTGTTCTTTTGATTTTAAATTTTTTAAAGCTTATACTTAATTTAATTTTATTGGTAATATTGTAATATTTTTATTTTAAAACAAATTTAATTTGCGTCCTAAATGTAAAATTGTTAAATTTTTTAAAACAATAAATATATTTAATTAAAAGATATACATATGTATAAATTTCTCATCACAAATTAATTTAAATTATATATATAGAAACTTACTTTCACATCCAATCAGTTAAATTATAATTTAAAATATTAATTGAGACCTTTATTTTGATATTAGTCTTTTTTTTTCAATATTTCTTTAGTAAGATTCATTGTTGGCTTGACAAACGTTTAAAGTTGAAGAAATTCACATGTCTGTGATTGTTATGAAGGTATTTTCAGAATTTATATTAATTTTTTCAATTCAAGATTTATATTCGACTGTTGCTTAAATTATTCTTTAATTTTTTCCGGGTAATAATCCATTTGTTTTTTAATGTTTTAAATTGGTCGCGAATCAATATATTTTTTTTTCCATCCTATGAAGAACGGCCAATTCCGTGGTGATTGGCGAAGCATGTATAAATAGACAAAATGAAACTAATAACAGATTAAATGATTACATCGTATAAACAAAACCATTGAATGAAGGGAAAATTCCAGATAAAGAAGGCTGAAATTATCATATTTCAATTCAAGTACGTAAAACTTTAAAATGATAGAAAAGAAAGTAAAAGAGCTTTGGCACCTGCAGCAGAGGCTCTCTCTTTTTTAGCAGGAAGGGAGGTTGCGGAGATTTGATCTCGTAACCCGGTGATTCCCAAAATCCAGGATGACCATCCAACAAACACATTTAATCGGCACCGTCATGCCAAAAAGATGTAAATACAAATTAACTCTTTACTTTGGCTCAACCCATCACAACAATTCATTTAAAAATAACAAATTTTGACTGTAAAATGACAAGTTTGGATCTGAAATTATCAACGCGTTTTTTCCTGATACATAACATGTGAAATAACATGTAAATTAATTTATAAATACCTTTTTAATTTATATGTCTATATAACACATTATAAATTAAAATACTTTTTCACATGCTTCGTTTATCTCTTTTTTTGTTTTTTGGCGTCTCTTCCATCCTTTCTGTTTTTGGGCTACGTAATTGCTTCGCATGCTATATATAGATTAAGCGACTAAAGGCCCTTGCATTTCCAGGGAACATATATCAAAAGTATATACCTGGTCCAAAAAATTGAAAAAAGAATCCATAATAACAATCTATTTTGTTTTTCTATAATATATTAGTATCATTTTGCTCAAAAAAATATTAGTTTAAACAAAGTTTACTGTTGATTTCTATAAAAATAGTAGCACATACCTCTATTGAGTTTTACCAAAGGGAAAATGACCAAAAAAAAACCTAAAATTTGGAAATTCTAATTCAGGCACTTAACATTTCAAAAACCCAAGAAAGGAAGTAGTGCCTAAACTGGTATTTTACAAATATAATTAAATAACTAAAATGTCCTAATTTCAAAAAGCTTATAATAAGTTATGAACTGATAATGACAAGTGTTGAATAATAAATAACAAGAAATGTACTAGCAATAACAAGTTTGAAGCATTTTAGTTATTTAACTATATTAACAAAATACCATATCATGCACCACTTTCTCTCCCTAAGGTTTTGAAGTGTTAGGCGCTTGAATTGAGATTTCACAATTTTCAGGTTCTTTTTTTTTCCTTTTTCCCTTTATTAAAATTATATATACATCCATAGGACTCAACCCCCAGGAAAAAAAATATGTTGTTAATCTGAAACCCAGTAAAATAACTATGACGAAGACAATGTTTTAGATGAAGCGGTCATCGTGAGTGCATTGGTTAGTGAGTATGCAGTAACATATTTATGTAAAGAGCCATGTAGAACAAGTGACCAAACTGGTCATGCATGGGTACAAGAAATATTGCGAGGCAATCCCACTCGGTACTATGAGATGTTTCGAACGGAAAAACGTGTATTCCATTATCTTTGTGCTGAATTGTCGGATCTAAAGGTCACTAAACATATGGGGGTCGAAGAAATGGTTGGAATGTTTTTAAATATGGTAAGTCATGGAATAGATAATAGAATGATACAAGAAAGATTTCAACATTCAGAAGAGACTGTTAGTAGACATTTTCATAAGGTTTTACGTGCTTGCTTGCAATTGTCCTTCAATTATATCAAGCCACAAGATCCTACCTTCCGTGAGTTCCCATCAAAAATTCAAAATGACCCACGATATTGGCCATTTTTTAAGAATGCTACAGGAGCAATAGATGGAACCCATGTTCGTTGTGTGGTTAGCTTGTCCGAACAACCAAAATTTATTGGAAGAAAAGGATATCCTACACAAAACATAATGGATGCATGTGATTGGGACATGTGTTTTACTTTTGCTTTAGCTGGATGGGAAAGCACTGCACATGATGCTCGTGTTTTTTATCATGCTCTTACAACTCCTAGTATGAACTTCCCGCATCCACCTCCAGGTTTGTTTTCTTCTTATATCTTGAAATTGATATGCTTGATACAAATTATATATATTTATTAACATTATGATTCTTTATTAGGTAAGTATTATTTGGTGGATGCTGGTTACCCTACACCAGTTGGGTACATTGGTCCGTATAAATGTAAACGTTATCATCTACCAGATTTCAGGTGTTCATCAGGATTTCAAAATGAGAACGAGATATTCAATTATTATCATTCAAGCTTGAGGTGTACTATAGAAATTACTTTTGGGGTATGGAAGAATAAATTTGCAATTCTAGATCACATGCCTCCGTACAAAATCCAAACACAAGTTCAAATAGTCATTGCAACCATGGCTATCCACAATTTTATTAGAAGGCATACTGAGACTGATTTTAAATTTAGTCAGTATGAAAATGAAAATATCCTCGAAGGTAATTATGATGATCATGTTATTTTATATCCATCACCAAGAGCCAACATAGTTTCCTCATCAAAAATGGATCGTCTTTGAGACTCAATTCGAGATCAAATTCTGCAATGCAAGGAAAATAATTAGCTATCATTTTTATTAATTAGTTTTGTTGTTTAAATTTTATTTCTTAGTTATAATTTTGATTGAACATTCAATTTCCTTATCTGTTACTAAAATTGCTAATCAAATTTTTTTTATATATTTTCATTCATCTCTTATTTATATGGGGTCTTTTATTTAATATTTGTACTACACATAAATTTTGTAAGTGATTTTAAATAATAATAATTTTAAAATAAAAATAATATTTAAATATTCATGTCATTTATTAAATTATATTTAATAAATTTATTATTAAATATAATTATTAACTTTATGTCCTTTTTAGTAATTATACACCCATAAGTGATTTTAATAAATAAAAACCAAACAAAATCACAATTCTTACAATCACTTATAAAAAAATATCCAAACAAAAATCACGATTAACTAGTGTCACTTATAGCCAATATTACTTATAAAATTCACGATTATCTAAAATCACAGTTGTTTACCGCTAATCCAAACGGACACTAAAGCGCTAAAGCGCCTTGTATATCTCTCTCACATGCAATTATAACTTCATGGTAGCACATTTCATGCCCACCAAAAAATGGCCATAGAATGCTCATCTTAATTTAGACTATTTAAATTCATTTTAGATGGTCAAAATTCAATTCAAATTTTATTTTCATGTTTTAAATAATTTTTTATTTTAAAAGATATAGAATTTAAAACAAATTTAATATTATAAATGACACTTAAGAAAATAAATTTGTCATTAAAAATTTTGAAGATTAATAATTTTAAATCTAGGCTTTCGAATTTAAATTTTGGATGGTTGAAATTTTATCATTGTGATAAGCACTAGATGAGGATTCCAACTTCATAGCGACAACATTACTCAGCACATAGATTTCGCAAGTTTTTCTTGTTTATATTTAATTCTTAAAAAATAATAATCTTGTACGATGTCAACTTGGTGGTAACGAATTGACTATATTAAACCAGCCATCTGAAACAATTTTGCCCTCCACGACGTAAAATAATTTGACAACTTGCGGCACAAGGGACAATTCATGATGGGGAAACCAACATGTTTAATAGATTTTAATTATAATTTTGTAATTTATCATTACAATTTTTGTCTCACTCAGTTCGTTTGACATGCGTATGCTGCCGTGTAACACACACACACACACAATACTGAGAATTGACTATTAAATCATTCATTTTTGTAGATTTACAATTTGGATTTAATTATGACCACTACAGAAATATGTGAAGGTATCTTTGGTTTTTTTGCTCGTTCCAGTAAGTAGTGAGCCCCAATATTCTAATTATTTCTTGGGTCCCTTAATTTAAGCTATTGATTGGGTGTCCATATGTTAGTTTAAAAGTTCCCAAGAACCTGTCATGGTTCTCTCTGTTTTTTTCCCCTTCAAGACCATTATAAATATATATATATATACACATATATATTAGAAAGAACAAGTATATGGCTATGATTTTAGATCGTTACATATATATTAAAGATGAACTGAATGTTTATTAAATCATCTTGACCTATACGTCAAGTTGTCAGCGTTAAAATGATCATTGTCGCCATTAAGTTGCCAAATAAATGTTGATGATGATGCTGTTTAAAATTTTGTGTTGATCGATCTACATCGTCAGGCCCTGCTCATCTTTCATTTTAAAAGAAAAAAGATGGCTTTCAATATAATATAATATGTCGGCCAAAAAAATAATATAATATATTATTTAAGCAAAAAAAAAACAATATAGCATTCATGGTAAGTTATGATATTAATAAAATTATTATTACTACGACTACTGATGCACAAAATTGAAGCCTGTGAAATGGAACACAAGTGATAAATGGAATAGAATGAAATATTTGTCTTTGGCTCATAATAGAATGGAAGAGTACCTTGAAAATGGCTTGTCTGATAGGATAAAAATGACAAAGGAATGGAAACATAAAAGAGCAGAAACCCAAGCATTATAAGCATAATCAGAATAAATTGTGACACTCGTAGGATTGTTTGTTATTGTAAGAAATTTATAATATAATACGATTTCAGTTTTCTAATCATAATTTGTCAATGATACAATTTACTGTAAATATTATATTTTTCATTAAGTTTTTAAAAGTTTGCCAAACTTTTGGAGCTGTTGCCTTCAAAAGTTAAGACGCCAGAGATGGAATAGTTCAAGTCTCATTTAGTGTTTATCATAATAATGAGTATCGTGTACTCATTGTTATGACAAAATTTAGACCCTTCAAAATTTGATCTGAATGATTTGCATTTAAAATTTTTTAACCTATAATTTTTTAATGATAAATTTATTTTTTAAGAGAAGTGCCAATTATAAAATTATCTTAATTTTAAATTTTATATCTATTAAATAAAAAATTATTTAAATATAAAAAATGGGTATAAATACGGACCATCAAGTTATAAATCTGTACCATATAACGGATGAGCATGAAATTTGCTCCCCAGTAATTCATATAATCGCTGATTAAAAATTCTCAATATTCAGCTTCCCCACTCTTGTTTTCTTTACCCTTTACTCGTGTGCCGCCATATTAAATATAAATAGTTAATACATAATAGTTCAAAATTGTCAACTGATATGTGAAAGGCTCGAGAGAATAATATGAACGTTATGGGACGCTATGGAGTACTCAGTTTCACAACATAAGTTGTTTCTAAAAGAATGACTTTGGCGTAAAATATAAATAACTTAAAGAGTAATTGTCAATTTTGTCCCTGCAATATTGTTTAAATGTAACTCTTCTTTTTTTTTCTTTATTGAAATTTTTTTTCAATTTGAAACACAGTTAATTACCATTTTTTGATACTGATAAATTAGTTAAAATGATTTATAATGCGGACTGGTGGGAGATTACAAGTGGGCTTGAGGCATGGAGATGAGGAGATATTTGAATAGGAAGACACCACATCTTAAAATGTTAAGGCTTATTTATAGATTCATTCACTTGTATATATCAATTCTATTTATTACTTCTAGGCGTTAATATAACACTCAGTTGACTTATTTTGGGATTAAAAAATTAATAAATTACCTTAAAGTATTTATATTTATATTTATCTTTTTTTTTCAAATATTGATATATAGTCTAATGACACAGGTAAGTGTTTTACAGAAATCACGTAATATATGTTATAATTAAATAATTTAGTAAATTTCTTAATCTCTTCAAATTAGTTAACCGGGTCTTATATTAAAGATTGTATTATGAAACTTTTCACGTCACCAACGCTTGACATCTAACATGGTCAAGTTATCAGATTCAATATGCTTTAGGTCCATTATCGACCTAAGTTATATATGATATCAAAAAGTCAAATATTTTGAAAAAAAAATATTATGATTAACATGATGCTTTGATCTATTCTTTAATTTTGGAAATGCATACCATGAACAATAAATAACAGGGAAATTAGAAATCCAAGAGGACAAAATTGAAATGAAATGCCAACTTGGCGGAAAAAAATAACGTAAAATAATTATTGGGTTTTGGATGTACCTGGAGGTGATATTTAGTATGCATTTTGCCTACACCAAGTCTGTTGAAATATATGGATAGAGACTTATGGTTTACATCAAATGCATAAACAGGAAGAGTTTTGGAGAGAAGTCTTTCAGGGAGGAGAAAGAGTAGTTAGTCTGCCAAAAAAAATTTTTCTGATCATGCGTGTATGTTGAAATACACATAATCTACTCACAAATAACCGTTCCCATCAAAATTCAAATTAAAGATTGAATATTTTACTAATATCTACCCCAATCTTTCAGTAAATTGCAACTGGACCCTAAATATTTTGGGCTTGGACCTAATCCACCAAGGATGGATTAAGTTTTATCCCAACAATAATTGAAACCATTCAGAGCTGAATGGGCTAGACGATTAAAGCGCCTTGCAATTACAATATCATAGAATGTAGAAGCAATCAGTTTGGTATGAAGGAAACAGATTGAAGGACAGGAGAAGAAAAATTGAAAAAGTGGAGTTAAAAGCTTTTAGTTATTTTTTCTTACTCTTTTATCTTACATCTTCTATTCATCAAAATTTTGTAACCTCATTTCTCTAACTTTTTAAATTGAACTCATTAAAATTTTTTCTCCCCTCCCTTGTAATTCACTCATACTCCCTCCGTTCCTTATTATAAGAGACAAATAACCAAATTACGTGGATCAAAAAAACAGTTAAAATTAGTTGAGGACAATTAATGTGTAAAAAGTATAATGTTTTTTCCAACAATGCCCCCATTAATAAGGAGAGAGAGTATGAGAGAGAATAATTAAATTATTAAAAGAAAGAGAAGTGGGAGAGAGAGAGTATGAGTTGAAGACAAAATAAATAGGGGTAAAATAGGAAATCAATACAAAAAACTAGAGACAACTTTTAAGTGTCTCTTATATATAGGAACATGCCATAAACATCAAATGTCTCTTATAATAAAGAACAGAGGGAGTACCAAACATAGAGTTAGCATCTGGACTTCGTCAAATTGATACTAAATAATTTAGCATCTTTATATTTAATTCTTTGCAAAAAAAAATCTCGTATGATGTTAAATGGATGCTAACGTAGCTAACAATAAACCGTCGGAAACAATCCCAAAAAAAAAAAAAGGCAAAATAATATGACAACCTGCGGCAAAAACGACAATTTCATGGGTAAACCAACACATTTGGTATATTTTAATTACAATATGTCATTTATAAATTTGTCATTTTAATTATAATTATAAATTCATGGGAAAACAACACTCAGTTTGTTTGTAATACATATGTTGCCGTGTAATATAATACTGAGAATTGTCCACAATCACATGCCTCAGACGAATTCCAATGTTCATTAAGAAATTATATCCATGGTCTGAACATCAAATATAATTTAAGCACAGCATGCACCTTCTTAACTATTAAAACATTGGTTTTTAGGACATAACTAGTAAAATATAATAGGGTAGGTAGATTGATTTTTGGGACATAACTAGTAAAATATAATAGGGTAGGTAGATTTACATTGGATTTCAATATGACCAAAACATAAATATGTGAAGATACCTTTAATTTTACCACTCGCTGGTTAATTGCATAGGGTGCCCGAATATTCTGACAAACTAGGTGAAATATCTATTTCTTTCCATGGCATCGAGATATGGTATAGATAGAGTGCTCAACAAATGGTGTAGCTGCAGCCACCGCTTCTCTCATCTCAGCCTTTAGATTTATCCTCCAATCACTCGCAGCAACAACTCGTATGCATCATCCTTTACCACTCTTTCTTCAATTCTGAAGCATTTTCTTGTTTTCTATACTTGCTTTTCGCTTATTATTTTTAAGGTAACTTCTGTTTAATTCCTCTATTATTATTACACTTTCAAAGATATACACTTGTTGGATTGAAAGTATGTATCCTGTGGCTTTCAATCGTGATAATGCCTTTTCTTAATTTTTTTACATTCCCTTTAATTTGCTCACATCTTGTGAGATTGCTCGTGTTTAATTTATGACAATAGATAGTGTTTCTTTTATGGTATTTTTTTTATGGTATTGTTTTTACACTTTTTTTATTATATAATTGGACTTCCTACATAATTTTTTTTAATGTTTTTATCTTTAGAAGCCTAATGAAAAATAAACATTATAACATAAAACAATTCATACCAAAAATTATAGTTTTTTTTTATAAAGGGAAAACTAGACATGATGTCCTGTCCTGTCTCGAGACAAAAATTAAATCTCATCCTATCCCATGAACGGCCTAGTTGTCATTGTCTATCTTAGGACTTGTCATTGTAGGATGCTCTATTATTATTGGGACTTTTTAGCAATTACGTTCATTTTTTGGGACTTCAAAACAATTCTCTTTATAATTTTATCATGCAAATATTGCAATGTGAAAAACATGTGTACATTAGAAAAAAGTGTTTAATATGTATCCACTTTTTATATTCTTTTTATTTTTTAAAAACACCAAAAACAGATAAACTTGAAATGCAGGCAAAGCACATTATGTAATTGTTTAATCACAATAATATGTCCTAGAAATTTCAAGTAGTCTAACAAGTACTTGCCTTCAACTTATTACTCCTACTTCTTGTATACCCCTTCAAATTCAAGTCCATGATTAACTGCATAAGTACCGGCTCCCCTCTTGTCGGAACCATGACCAAGGTCGGCCTAATCATGTGGGCTTCAAAAGATGTAACGCAGTCCCATTTTGAGCTCTAAACGCGGGATGCAGTCATGGATTTCAAAATTGTCTCCTCACACCAACAGAAGTTACATTTAACGGAAGAAACTAATCTCTTATAAGATAATAAACTAATGTTCAAATTTCCATTAAGAGATGTGTACACATTTAAGCAGTATCTTAAATGAAATTGTCTCTAATATGTGTCTCCTCACAAGTTCCAAATAAAAGCAAACTTTGATACCACTTCTAAAGATACCATGTCTTAGCCCAAAACCTTAAGGTTTGAGTTTATGAATCCTTCTAGATTTATATATATGTTTTTATTAAAACCAATTCCATTCAATACGAGACTTTCCACATCAAGTCATGTCTACACTCATACTTGAAATCCTAAATATCTTAATCAAAGTGTCAGTCTATTATTGACCACACAAACAAGCTCCCTCCATATTGAAAACGTTACAAATATCAAGTCCCTACTAAACCTTAACCAAGACCATCATCCCAAATTGAATCCATTCCTTTAATGGTGTGTGAAACACACAAGTCTGTGGTGCTACAACTAGGGCCACTCCTTTCTTACTCTTCAAAGAATACGCATTACGAGCTTCAAATGGTGTCTTTATACAAGCACAGGACGAAGTCTGATTTTGATATATACCACTTAATTATAAGGAATGAATGAGAACAAAACAAAAATGGGGATCAACACTTGGAATGGGAAGTTTACAATTCGGCCGGGAGCAAAGGGGTAAGTATTTGAGTAGAACGATCAGCGGAAAATTACCACATTTTAACCTCAGTTATCAAGGCTTGAGTTTATAGGTTCATTGATCACTTCTATATATACTTTATTAAGCTCAATTTTGTCTAAGTTGAAGCTTTATCACGTTAGATCAATATTCACTCATACTTGACATCGTCTGGTAGTCAAAATTTTGGATTTAATATGCTTTGGGAACATTATTCTCGACTTGGGTTGTATATCATATTAAAAAGGTATTTTGAAATAATTTTGTGGTTAAGAACTTTTGATCTATTCTTTTCGTGCCATGAATAATAAATAACGAGAAAATCAAAAATCCCAAACGACGGAAATGGAAAGATCTACGGATTTATCCAAAAGATAACATAAAATAAAATCATTGAGTGTGGAAAAAGACGATCAAAGTTCCTTGTAATTCTCCCCTATGCAATTACGGCATCATAGAATCAGCCCTCGTAGCATAGGGACTTCGTCAAGTCTTTTCATCTTTATATTTAATTCTTTAACCTCCCACCCACAACGCATAACAATTTGACATTTTGCAGCAAAAGCGACAACTTTATAGGGGAAACGAACAAATCTTTCTTGGCCAATAGAAAGCTAACACATTTAATATATTACAATGATAAATTTGTAATTTACAATTACAATTTTTGTTTCACTCAGTTTGTTTGCTATGTATATGTTGTCGTGTATTATAACAGAAAATTGGCTACGTTCACATGCCTCTAATATGAATTCCCATGTTCACTGAGAAATTAAAAAATTTTAATATGGATGCATGGTTTGAACATCAATAATTTAAGCACAGCGTGCACCTTCTTTACTAATTTTAGGTGACATAATTAGTAAAATATCATAGGGTAGGGTAGGATAGGGTAGGTATTTGAGTAGAACGATCAGCGGAAAATTACCACATTTTAACCTCAGTTATCAAGGCTTGAGTTTATAGGTTCATTGATCACTTCTATATATACTTTATTAAGCTCAATTTTGTCTAAGTTGAAGCTTTATCACGTTAGATCAATATTCACTCATACTTGACATCGTCTGGTAGTCAAAATTTTGGATTTAATATGCTTTGGGAACATTATTCTCGACTTGGGTTGTATATCATATTAAAAAGGTATTTTGAAATAATTTTGTGGTTAAGAACTTTTGATCTATTCTTTTCGTGCCATGAATAATAAATAACGAGAAAATCAAAAATCCCAAACGACGGAAATGGAAAGATCTACGGATTTATCCAAAAGATAACATAAAATAAAATCATTGAGTGTGGAAAAAGACGATCAAAGTTCCTTGTAATTCTCCCCTATGCAATTACGGCATCATAGAATCAGCCCTCGTAGCATAGGGACTTCGTCAAGTCTTTTCATCTTTATATTTAATTCTTTAACCTCCCACCCACAACGCATAACAATTTGACATTTTGCAGCAAAAGCGACAACTTTATAGGGGAAACGAACAAATCTTTCTTGGCCAATAGAAAGCTAACACATTTAATATATTACAATGATAAATTTGTAATTTACAATTACAATTTTTGTTTCACTCAGTTTGTTTGCTATGTATATGTTGTCGTGTATTATAACAGAAAATTGGCTACGTTCACATGCCTCTAATATGAATTCCCATGTTCACTGAGAAATTAAAAAATTTTAATATGGATGCATGGTTTGAACATCAATAATTTAAGCACAGCGTGCACCTTCTTTACTAATTTTAGGTGACATAATTAGTAAAATATCATAGGGTAGGGTAGGATAGGGTAGGTAGATTGACATTGGATTTACATAACTATTAAAATAGAACATGAATGAAGGATGGAATGGAGAGGGTCATGTGCAGTATGGTTCATAACAGAAGAGGGTATCTTTTCAGTAGTTTGTTTGGTAAGATATATATGATGAAGGAATGAAAACATAGAAGAGCAAAACGCCTAGTAGAATTGTTTGTTTTTGGTGAAAAATTTACAAGGTAATACGATTTTAATTTTCTATTTATAATTTGCTATAAATTTTATATTTTTTATTAATTCTTTAAAAGCTTGCCTCACTTTAAAGCTTTTTTTCCCTTTAGGGTGAAGTATGTGTTTGATTCCCTAACTTTACATTAAATTTCAATTTAGTCTCTTAAGTTTATAAAGCATATTTTTAGTCATTCCTTGATTTTAACACCATTAGTTTTATTTAACAAAATATTTAACAAAAATGCTTATTCATGAAATTTACATAGTGACTTTACAACTAAACGTTGATAAAGTATGATTAAATTTTAAGATGTAAAATGATTATATATCAACGAATTATAACGTCAGGCATATTTTGTCGGTATTTAATTGCAAACTCACCAGGTAAATTTGTTGAGCTAACATTTTTTTTATTAAATAAAACTAATGGCGTTAAGATTAAGAAACAAAATATACACGTTCTAAACTTAAAAAATTAAATTAAAATTTGAAGTAAATTTAGAGAACTAAATAGATACTTTAACACTCTTCCCCTAAAGTCATGGCCTTGGAGACAGATCGTTCATATATTCACTGGTTAAAATTTCTAAATATTCAGCTTCCCCACTTTTCTAGTTTTCTTTGCCTTTAAATGGAGTCTTTATACAAGCAAAGGACGAAACCTGATTTTGATATATACCACTTAATTATAAGGAATGAATGAGAACAAAACAATAAGGATCAACACTTGAAATGGGAAGTTTACAATTTGGCCGGGAGTAAAGGGATGAGTAAGTATTTGAGTAGAACGATCAGTGGAAAGTTACCACATTTTAACCTCAGGTATCAAGACTTGAGTTTATAGGTTCATTGATAACTTTTATGTGTACTTTATTAAGCTCAATTTCATCTAAATTGAAGGTTTATCACATTAGATCAAGATTCACCCATACTTAACATCATCTAACAGTCAAGCTTTTAGATTTAATATGCTTTGGGAACATTATTCTCGACTTGGGTTTTATATAATATTAAAAAGGTATTTTGAAATAATTTTGTGGTTAAGAACTTTTGACCTATCATTTTCGTGCCATGAACAATAAATAACAAGAAAATCAAAAACCCTAAACGACAAAAATGAAAAGATCTGCTCATTTTCTCCAAAGGTAACATAAAATAAAATCATTAAGAATTGATTGTGGAAAAAGACGATCAAAGCGCCTCGTAATTCTCCCTTATGCAATTACGGCATCATAGAATCAATCCTTGGAGCACGTGGCCTTCGTCAAGTCTTTTTATTTTTATATTTAATTCTTGAAGCCCCCGCTCCCAACGGATAGCAATTTGACATTTTGCAGCAAAAGTGACAACTTTCTAGGGAAAAGCCCACAAATTTTTCTTGGCCAATAGAAAGCTAACACATTCAATATATTATAATGAAAAATTTGTAATTTAAAATTACAATTTTGATTAAAGTTTAAATTTAATCCTTTAAATTTGTACAAGAATTTAATTTGATTTCTTAACTTTAAAAAGTATACTTTTAATTTTTTAACCGTAAAATTTTTTAAAAATAATGATATTAAGATCTTAAATATTAATAAAATATTACTAAATACTGATATATTAAGTTTAATTATCAAAACATCTATGATTATTGTAAAATTAAAAGATTAAATTAAAATATTATACAAAAGTCAAAGAACCAAATATATACTTTAACATAATAATTTTTGTCTCACTAAGTTTGCTTGCTATGCATATGTTGTCGTGTGATATAATAGAAAAATAGCTACATTCACACGCCTTGAATATGAATTCCGATGTTCACTGGAGAAATTAAAAAAATTTAATATGGATGCATGGTTTGCAGTTTGAACATCAATAATTCAGCCCCAGCATGCACCTTCTTTACTATTAAATTATTCATTTTTGGTGACATAATTAATAAAATATCATAGGGTAGGGTAAGTAGATTTACGCTGGATTTACATAGCTATTAAAACATAATAGGGTAGGTAAATAGATTTACATTGGATTTTATCACTCGTCCCAATGCATATTGTGCCGCAATATTCTTTTTTTTTTTTTACAACATTCTAATTCTTTCTAGCTGGGTTCGGTATAGACAATTCATTGAATATCCACACGTTCGTTTGGAAATTCTGAGAAAGTTTCAAGATTTTTTACAAGACAATTTTATATTTTAAAAAGAACAAGCATATGGATATGATTCTAGATCGTTACTGTTAAAATGAACAATGTTTATTAAAAGGTGGTTTTTAATAGTATAGTATATTATTTAAGCAAACAAATTAATACAACATAAAATCCACGGTAAGTTATGATATTAGTAAAATTATAAATTTATAAATAATATGACTAATGATGCATGCAGGCCCGTACCGTTATTTTAATTTTCTTGGTGATAAGTTTGAGGAAGCTCTTCAAGAATGATTTTCAACTCACGTCGGTCAGTATGGTTACCGAACTTTGATACGCATGAATCTTTTTCTAAGAAAAAAGAAATGAAAGAAAAACTCTTGCTCCTCTGTTTCCCTGTTTGATATATGAGTTAGGGTTACTATTGGTCCTTACTCCTTACAAGTTGATTGAATTTTGCTTTTGTTACTTTTAATGTCATAAGGATTTGGTCTAAATTTAAATGTGTTTATATGGATCAAAACTACAAGGACCAGTAAAATTGTTTTTTTTGTGAAAATTTTACAAGACCATACGATTTTAATTTTCTATTTATAATTTGCTATAAATCTTTTTTAATTAATTCTTTAAAAGCTTGCCTCATTTTAGAGCTTTTTTTTCGTTAGGTTAAAGTATGTGTTTGATTCTCTGATTTTGCATTAATTTTTAATTTAGTCTCTTAAATTCATAAAGTATATTTTTACTCCCTCAATTTTAACACTGTCAGTTTCATTTAACAAAAATGCTGATCCATCAAACTTACATAGTGACTTTAGAATTTAATGTTGATAAAATATGATTTAAAATATAAAATGATTATATCAAAAAATTATAATAGAGGACATATTTTGTCAGTATTTAATTACAAACTCACCATGTAAATTTGTTGAGTCAACGTTTTTCATTAAATAAAACTAATGATGTTAAGATTAAGAAACTAAATATGCACTTTCTAAACTTGAAAAATTAAATTAAAATTTGAAGTAAATTTAGAGAACTAAATATATATTTTAACCCCTTCTCCTAAAGTCATGGCCTTGGAGACATATCGCTCATATATTCATTGGTTAAAATTTCTCAATATTCAGCTTCCCCACTTTTCTTTTCTTTTTTCTTTTTTTTTTTTGCCTTTAACTTGTGTGCGTCCACGCATGTCAAATATAAATAGTTAAAACGAGATATTCCAAAATTGTTTATTGAGATGTCAAAACTCGAAAAGTAATACTAGTAGTAATAATAAACAATTTTAATTAGTTACATCTAATTTGAAAGATTCATAAATTAGACAATGTAGAAGTTAAAGGAATTAGATATGTGAGGAATAGAAAAGAAAAGGTTGAAAATTCTTCCGTGTCTGTAGAACGAGTTCAACCACCACGTTACTATTACAAGCCATGAGGGATTCAGTTTCATTCTTATTGTGGTGATGAGTATAAATGAGACCATCCAAACTGAAGTTGGACAGGCTATATTTAATTTAATTTTATTGGTAATATTATAATTTTTCTTAAAAAGATATTAAATTTCTATCCTAAATTTATTTTTTAATTTTTAATAATAAATATACTAACATATTAAAAGTTAAGCTGCTCATCACTTATTGCGTGATCAGGCTACATGCTAGTGATTCAAATTTGTCAAAAGTAAATTAAAAATTAAAGAGATTCGCGAACCATTAATATGTCTAGTTCTAATGATATATTAAAATTGGTTTTTGGATAGTTTACACTCATTTCTCGTTAATTATTTATAACTCAAGTGTCGATTATATTACCACTAAATAATTATAATTACTAATAAGGTCAGGAGGTGCAATTTAATTTTAAAAATTTAAAATTTAATAATCTTTAATAATTAGTTGCATGATTATCCTTGTTTTGAAATAGTTGTACAATGAGTTAGCTTCAAAAGTTATTGAAAATATACCTTAAAAATTTGTCATTATAATAGACCTGATTCATATAAAGTTTGATTTAATGAAGAAAGTTGCTAATGTTGTGGTAATTTTCTCTTAAAAATCTAGTAGAATTTTCATTTATTTAATTAAATTTTTTAAGAGCTTCACCAAAAGAAACCATATCATTGTTTATCTGTATATAAAGAATTCTATAAGCTTATTTGATAATCCCAAATAAGGATATTGTTTTATAAAAATTAGGCTAAATTATACATAACCTCCGTGAACTTTGAATCACGTACAGATCGATAACCTCCAGTCCTCCATAACCTTTGGAACTTTATAATGAACCTCTTAAACTTTTATGTTTATGCAATCCGTATGATTAGTTTTATACATCACTTACCCTCATACAGCTTAAAATTTGGGAAAATTATTTACATATCAATTAAAGTTTGAGGGACTATCTGCACACAAAATAAAATTTAAGAGGGTATACCACTGATAATGAAGGGTCATCCGCATAGACTTGAAAGCTGATAAAAGTTTGTTATTAAATTTTAATAGTTATTTGCAGGTGATTCAAAGTTTGGAAGAGTTTTAATTTGTGTAATTCAGTATAAAATTGTAATAAAGTTTAGGTTTGATGAGTTGAAATTAGGCTTAGCATAAGTTGAACTACAAACCCAAAAAACATAATTAAATGAATTGGGGACATTGGGATTGGGATTATGTTTGCCTACATATTTAATGCAGTAGCTTCATATGTTAGATAACCATAACTATATGTTGCGGTAAAACTCCCTCGTCCATTTTATAAGAAACAATTATCATTTTTATCTTGTTCATAAAAAGCATTTGCAAGATATTTCAAATTTTCTTGGCTTGTTTCTTATTTTACCCCTATTAATTATTCATTTTAAAAATCAATATATTTATTATCTTATTTTTCAGACTATCATCTCTTTGCATCACATATTCTCTCTCTTTTATAATTTTTTTATTTTAATAATTTTTTTATACACTCTCCCCCTCATCAATAAGAGTGTTTTTTAAAAAATTATAATTTCTATATATATGGTTTTTAATTAAATTTAATTAACTTTGTAATTTATGTGATTTAGTGAAATGATTCTTATGAACTGAAACGAAGGGAACACTAGCTTGGCGCGCAATTTTATAACCTGATGCTTGCGGTTCACCCGCATTCAATAACCAGAAGGCTAAAGTAAAAAATGCTGACGAAAGAGACGATGTGGTCATAAGATGACGTAAAACACATTGGCCAATGAAATGGAGACACCTATATTAATAGTCTCCTAATTATTTATGTAAAGTGTACGACTTAGATTTACGAAATATGATGTAAACATGTGAAAAAAAATTTTATCTCGATTTATATGAAAAAATACTTATAAGTTATTTTAAACATAGTGCCAAATGGGTCTTTATTTTACTCAATTAAAAATAACTTTTTCTAAAGACATTTTTTGTATCCATGTAAACTCAAACTCAAGATTTTGTAGCTAACAACGAAAACCAATGCGAATTGTTAACTGTGTTTATGGGATGTTTAGAAAACATTAGAATTAATTAAAAAAATATTTTTATGTTAGTAGAGACAAAACTTCAAAAACTTCTGTCACATACTTACTTCTAATACCATAAAATTATTTCTGAAGAGCTAATTCAAATGTCCTATATACCCACCTATACGGACCTATATATCACATTAAATTTATTAAAAATAATTACATTATTATACATAGTAAATAGGATGCCAACCTTAATAATCACTTTGGCTTGCAACAACTCGGATCCTAATGTTTTTAAATGAAATGTGTGGATATGGTCTGGCCTCTAGGGAGAAAAAAGTAAACAGATGATAATGATGGAGGAGAAAGTAGATGTGCTCACTAGGATTTTAATAATTGAAGAGTAACCAACAGGGGAAAAAAGAAAAACAGAGGCGATCCATCAGTCCACTGATACAACTACAACTATACAGTCCCACGATAAACCTTAAACAGATTAATAATTCAAATTCAAAATATAATAATCTAATTAAATCAATATTTTAAGAAATATATCCCACACACATAATTGACGCACATCCATATATAGAGTGACTTATCTTCCCTTTTGTTCTGGCTCACAGATGAACCATATTTGAAGTACTATCGAAATTGAGCTTGATATGTGATTTGGTCTATATATTGAATCGTTTTATGTATTTCGCGAAGATGAATGGTTCAGTTGTTTCAAATTGAATGAAGTATATTAATTTGTAAAAAATGAAAAGACAATGCTATCTTTTTTGGCAAATATAAAATTATAATAAATAGATATTGTCTTTCTTGAAATACTCATATTAATCACAAACATTCAAATTACCTCTTGATAGTGACTCTTTAACGTGTGCAATCACCATAGAAATTATTTGATGACAAAAATAGATAAATATTAAAGATAAAATAAATTAGGATCCTATATTTAAAATCAAATTAAATATTCAATTAGTTCCTGTATTAAATATCGGAGGTAGTAACTTTATAACATCCCCTCGGGGACCCCCCCATTTGATACTTTAATTAAGAGTATTGCTTTCATAAGGCACGTTAATCTTTTTCCCCTCAAAACCTTTAATATGCTTCACGCTGGCTTTTGCTTTTTGTTTAAATATCGGTAGTAACCACTGATTATCGTTAAGGAAGCTCTGTAATCTGAATCCAAAAGACATCTCAAACCAAATAGCTATGGACCAAATCAAATAGTTACATGCAACATCTTATGGGCTTCTCAACAACCAATGCATATTATAAACCAGGGTTAATACAAGCCTTTTAAGTTTATTCTCATTTTGATTTTAATCTTTCAAGTTTTTTTATTTAAAATATTGATTCCTATAATTTAATAAAAATTTGGATCATTTTATCTCTTGAGGGATCAAAATTTATAATTTAAAACTCGACTAAAAATAAAATAAAAATAAATTTGAGACATCAACAATTATATTAACCCGCTGTTTAAGCCCAAAAACATCATTTCAAAGCAACACAGAAATTAACTGTGACCTTGAAGGCGTGAAAGGCTTAGGAAAATGAGCAGATAAATCATCAAGGAAGGGTGTCTTACAGCCTGTCAAAGTCGTACATAAAATAATTAAAAAACAATATTACCTTGGCAGGTAAATGAAGACAAAGTCGTACATGAAAACAAGAGACATGAAAGAGAAGAAATTAAAAGACAACGACGCTAAGGAGAGTCACATGATAGATCGGAGGAACAAAGGAGCCAAAAATCTAAGAGAACCGACAAGATATGGATCATAGGACGAAGATGCATCTGTTTTTCTTTTGGGGGACAATCCTCTTTTTTCCAGGGTAGCTAGTAGGCGGGTCTGGCGTTTTTCTCTTTGATTTCTTAAAGAATTTGACACACAGATAACCAGTTTCAATGTGGCGGGGCTCGCCGGGAGATTATCTAGGCCTTGTTTGTTTTTATGTTTTTGTTTTCATGTCTTTAGAGTAGTTTTACATAAATGTTTTTTTTAAATAAGTTCTGAAAATAAAAAACAAAAAATATTTTTGGATCATTGTTCTAAAAAATTGTATTTGAAAACAAAAATACATAAAAACTTGTTGGGAACAATTGCTTTTTAAAATCAATTTGAAGAGCTGATAAAAGGTAATAGAAAGAGTAAAGAATGCAACAACGACGAACAGGAAATCAAAAGACTAAGAAAGATGAGTGCGGGACACAAAGTAAGAACTGTGATGGCAAGAGCAAAATAGAACCAGGAAAAATAACAAAACAGAAAACTAGAAAACAATAAAACATATGAAGGTTATTTTGAGTTTTTTATTTTTAAAATAGATCTCTAATTGTTTTTTGCTTTATTCCAAAACACTTAACTAAAAAACTGCTTTAAAAAATTTAATGAGCTCAATTAATTTAAAAAATTCTGAACGGATGAAGTCACAGTTGAATCTTGGTCAGCACTGTGATGACACGGCACCAGTAGTTCGAATAGCTAGAAGGCTAAGGACGGAAATGTTGACAGAAGAGACGGCGTAGTGATAAGATGTAAAACACATTGGCCAATGAAATGGAGACACATATATATCACATTAAGTGCAACCTTAATAATCATGGGCCCCACCTCTTTTAAAGTCGTGAAAATGGTACGCTCTGGATGTTGCCGTTTCGGATTGACACCCGGTTTGGGTTGGTTTATTTAAGTAGTTATAACCACATTTTACTTAAATAAAGATGAAACTCGTCTCATGTATTTATTTTATATTTAGAGTCAAGAAAACGGTTTAATTCCATCAGATCAGCTTGTTTAAGTCAAGGATCGGGCTTATACTGTCTTAGTTTGTCTATTGCACTGTGATGGAGTCTTAGATGTTTATATATGATGACGTTTATATTTGTAACTTAATTTTATTTATATTTATACTTATTATTAGTAATTTTATTATTTTATTTCCATTATTTCATTAAAATATGCAAGAAATGTAAAAACAAATTGTATTTTTAATTAAACAGGCTAAAGGCCCACAAGTTGACCTTGAACCCATCAGCTCAAGGGCCAGGTCCAAGAAAATCACCTATTTTTGGAACTCGGGTTTAAATAGACTGACCCACTTAGGCCCAAGCCTGTGATAAACCGAGCCAGTCTGTTTTTCCAATACTACTCGTATTCCATAAATAACAATTAAAAAATAATTTATAAGCAAATGGGTACTTTGATTTGATCCACATTGAATGGAAGGCCGCCAATGAGATCCATACGGACATGAATCCTTTTTATCATTTTCTTCTTATTTCATTTGATCATTTGATTTAAAATTTTTTTAAATAACTGAAATTTAATATTTTTATAAAATCATTTTTTTATTTTTAGGTAGTCTATAGTTGTAAATTGTCTAGAGCAAATTTTATTGTTTTAAATTCATTTTTTTATTTTTATATAATATTATAATAATTTTATAAAAATATTGAATCTTAACTGTTCATTCTTTCATTTAACGATAAAAATGAGATGAGAGAAAAAAGTACAGCAAGCATAAGATGATACGTATATGTGTGCGCGTTTGTGTGGGGAACATGTTGCAGTGGGTTGGTGAGCAATTTCATAAAATTCCGGACGCGGTTGCCGCGCACCCAATGTCATTTTGGGTTTGATCCTCTCATAATCTTTTTTTTCTCCTTTTCTTTTCAGTATCTAATTTCTATTATTGGATCAAATAATAAATAGTTCAGATTTTATATTTTATAAAACTATTATTATAACATTATATAAATAGGAGAGAAAAGGAGGACATCTGTTTTTTTAAAATTCTGAGAGGATCCAAACCCTGTCATTTTCTAATGCAGGAACAATGCATATGATATGATTCTAGATCGTTACTGTTAAAATGAACAATGTTCATTAAAAGGTGGTTTTTAATAGTATAGCATATTATTTAGGCAAACAAATTAATACAACATAAAATTCATGGTAAGTTATTATATCAATAAAATTATAAATTTATAAATAATATGACCAATGATGCATGCAGGCACGTACCGTTATTTTAATTTTCTTGGTGATAAGTTTGAGGAAGCTCTTCAAGAATGATTTGATACGCATGAATCTTTTTCTAAGAAAAAAGAAATGAAAGAAAAACTCTTGCTCCTCTGTTTCCCTGTTTGTTATACAAGTTAGGGTTAATATCGGTCCTTACTCCTTACAAGTTGACTGAATTTTGCTTTTGTTCCTTTTAGTTTCATAAGGATTTGGTCTAAATTTAAATGTGCTTATATGGATCAAAACTACAAGGACCAGTAAAATTGTTTGTTTTTTGTGAAAATTTTACAAGACTATACGATTTTAATTTTCTATTTATAATTTTCTATAAATCTTTTTTTATTAATTCTTTAAAAGCTTGCCTCATTTTAGAGCTTTGTTTCGTTAGGTTAAAGTGTGTGTTTGATTCTCTAATTTTACATTAATTTTTAATTTAGTCTCTTAAATTTATAAAGTATATTTTTAGTCCCTTAATTTTAACACTGTCCGTTTCATTTAACAAAAATGCTGATTGATAAAGCCCAATTTTTATATATTTTATCCCACATTAATTTAAGATTTAAATGATAATTTTGAGGTTAAATGAACTTTTTATGCATTATTGAATTAATTGGTTGATTTTTGGATTTTGCATAAAAATTGAGATTTTGGATTAAAAATATAAATATTTTGTGCTTTCCTATTTTTGACTTGGAATTAATTTTTCCTATTTCTTTGAAAACAAGTCTCATATTTTTAGAAAGATTATTTTTAGAAAGTTTTGCAATTTCTTGCCTAATTTTTGTGCAGATTTAATATTTAATTTTTGATTATATTTAGATATAATCTACATTAATGGATGCACTTAAATTCTTGTAGGTCAAGAAAGAGCATATAGAAAATCCAATGGTGCAAGATTGTTTCTTGGGATTTAAGCACAATCGAATGGCTAATATCAAGTGGATCAATTAATTACTAATGGGCTTGAGCTTTGGATCCACAAAAATTTCCTTTTCTCCCATTAAAATATTTTCTTTATTTGAGAGCAAGGAATTCACGCCTAAGGGGACCTTTTTTCCATTGTCCATTGATTGACGCACGGAGGAAACTTTTGAACGCCAAATCTCCTCCCCCTCATTCACCCACCAATTTCAATCATTCCTCTCCTTTCTCATTGCACGGCCAAACTCCCATCTACATCTTATCATTCATGGCTATGGCATCTAATAACCTTGGAGGAGGAGACATTTTGATGGAAGCTTAAGCTTCTTTGGGAGGCAACTTGGGAGGAGCATGGAAAAGACTTGAGCCTTGGGCTAGCACTTGAAGACCACAAGGGAGTGATGTTCCATTCATCTTTTTAATTCAAGGACTTAAAATTATTTAGTTTTAAATGATTTTAAGTTGTATTTCTATTGAGACAATTTAGTTCTAGATTGTCAATTTTATTCTTGGATTGAATTGATATTTGGATTTTATTTGTGTTGAAACACTTGTTGGAATATATGTTTGGAACCTTTGCATTGTTAATTGAATTTATAATTGAGTTTTCATTATGAGTTTAATTATCAATGTGGTTTGAATTGCAAAATTTGGGTTCTTTCACCTCTTAATTGTTTAATTAAGTTGGTTGATTATCTGATTGTTTAATTGGATAATTTGAAACATAATTTCCAAAATTAAATTGAGATATCTTCATTGGTTTTGATAAGCTTAATTGACCAACCTTATGCTGTTATGAGTTCTCTAATGGTTTAAGGGTTTTTGAGATTAAGGGTTCCCTTTATTTCAAGTAGGTAATTAAGTTTATTAATTCCACTCTCTTATCACTTCCCCTTTGGTTTAATTAACTGATTAAGGTTATGAAGGTTAAATCCATGCAAATCCTAAGTTGTCCCCTCTACCGTACCTGAAGAGAAATCTCTGAATTTTTACTTGTTAATTTTCTTTGCTTTCTGATTAATTTTCTTTATTTATTATTTTTATTTTCCTTCAAAAAAACCCCCCAAAAAATTACATTGCATTCATTTAGTTTAATTTAATTTTCATATAGATTTTAGGATATTTGCATCTTGCATTTAGAATTAGAATTTTGCATTTTAGTTTAGGTCCGATTTATTGCACTTTTTTATCACCTAAATTTTTACCTAAAGAAACCCATAACTTGCTCCTTGGAAGTAATGACCTAGATTGACCCTAAACTACAAATTAATTGGGACCTAGTTTAATTGAGTGCTTTGACGACAAAAGGCATCATCACTGATTCATCAAACTTACATAGTGACTTTAGAATTTAATGTTGATAAAGTATGATTAAATTTTAAAATATAAAATGATTATATCAGAGAATTATAATAGAGGGCATATTTTGTCAGTATTTAATTACAAACTCACCATGTAAATTTGTTGAGTCAACATTTTTCATTAAATAAAACTAATGATGTTAAGATTAAGAAACTAAATACACACTTTCTAAACTTGGAAAGTTAAATTAAAATTTGAAGTAAATTTAGAGAACTAAATATATACTAATTTAACCCCTTCTCCTAAAGTCATGGCCTTGGAGACATATCGTTCACATATTCATTGGTTAAAATTTCTCAATATTCAGCTTCCCCATTTTTCTAGTTTTCTTTGCCTTTAACTTGTGTGCGTCCATATCAAATATAAATAATTAAAACGAGATATTTCAAAATTGTTTATTGAGATGTCAAAACTCGAAAAATAATACTAGTAGTAATAATAAACAATTTTAATTAGTTACATCTAATTTGAAAGATTCATAAATTAGACAATGTATAAGTTAAAGGAATTAGATATGTGAGGAATAGAAAAGAAAAGTTTGAAAATCCTTCCGTGTCTGTAGAATGAGTTCAACCACCATCTTACTACTACAAGCCATGAGGGATTCAGTTTCATTCTTATTGTAGTGATGAGTATAAATAAGACCATCCAAACTGAAGTTGGACAGGCTATATTTAATTTAGTTTTATTGGTAATATTATAATTTTTCTTAAAAAGATATTAACTTTCTATCCTAAATTTAATTTTTTTAATTTTTAAATAATAAATATACTAACATATTAAAAGTTAAGCTGGTCATCACTTAATGCTTGATCAGGCTACATGCTAGTGATTCAAATTTGTCAAAAGTAAATTAAAAATTAAAGAGATTCGCGAACCATTAATATGTCAAATTCTAAATGACATATTAAAATTGGTTTTTGGATAGTTTACACTCATTTCTCGTTAATTATTTATAACTCAAGTGTCGATTATATTACCACTAAATAATTATAACTAGTGATAAGGTCAGGAGGTGCAATTTAATTTTAAAACTTTTAAATTTAATAATCTTTAATAATTAGGTACATGATTATCCTTGTTTTGAAATAGTTGTCCAATGAGTTAATTTCAAATGTTATTGAAAATATACCTTAAACATTTTTCATTACAATATACTTGATTCATATAAAGTTTAATTTGATGAAAAAAGTTGCTGATCTTGTGGTAATTTTCTCTTAAAAATCTAGTAGAATTTGCATTTATTTAATTAAATTTTTTAAGAGCTTCACCAAAAGAAACCATATTATTGTTTATCTGTATATAAAGAATTCTATAAGCTTATTTGATAATCCCAAATAAGGATATTGTTTTATAAAAATTAGGCTAAATTATACATAACCTCCATGAACTTTGAATCATGTACATATAACCTCCATCACCTTTGGAACTTTACAATGAACCTCTTAAACTTTTATATTTATGCAAATCATGCCCGTATGATTAATTTTGTACATTACTTACCCTCATACAGCTTAAAATTTTGGGAGATTATTTACATATCAATTAAAGTTTGAGGGACTATCTGCACACAAAATAAAATTTAAGAGGGCATATTACTGATAATGAGGGATTATCCGCATAGACTTGAAAGCTGATAAAAGTTTGTTATTAAATTTTAATAGTTATTCGCAGATGATTCAAAGTTTAGAAGAGTTTTAATTTGTGTAATTCAGTATAAAAATTGTAATAAAGTTTAGGTTTGATGGGTTGAAATTAGGCTTAGCTTAAGTTGAACTACAAATCCAAAACTAATAATTAAAATGAATTGAGGGACATTGCGAGTGGGATTATGTTTGCCTACATATTTAATATAGTAGCTTCATATGTTAGATATCCATAACTATGTTGCGGTAATACTCCCTCATCCTTTTTTATACCAAACAATTATCATTTTTATCTTGTTCCTATTTATAAAAAGCATTTGCAAGATATTTCAAATTTTCTTGGCTTGTTTCTTATTTTGCCCCTATCAATTATTTATTTTAATACTCAATATATTTATTATCTTATTTTTCAAACCATTATCTCTCTCCATTACATATTTTCTCTCTTTTATAATTTTTTTATTTTAATAATTTTTATACACTCTCCCTCTCATAAATAAGAGTATTTTTAAAAAAAATTATAATTTTTATATATTTATTTTTTAAATTAAATTTAATTAAAATTTTAATTTATGTGATTTAGTGAAATGATTCTTATAAACTGAAACGAAGGGAGCACTGGCTTGGTGAGCAATTTTCCAACGTGATGCATGTGATTCCCAGTTCCCACGCATTCGGCAACCAGACGGCTAAAGTCAGAAATGCTGACGAAAGAGACGATGTGGTCATAAGATGACGTAAAACACATTGGCCAATAAAATTGAGACACCTATATTAATGGTCTTCTACTTATTTACTCCTTTGATCTTATTTATAAAATATTTCTAATATATTTCACACAAACTAAAAAAAACCTTAAACTGCATTAACTTTCCATTAAAATATAATTACTTTTTAACTTTATCTTTATTTAATATATACACCTTTTTAAAGCTTCTTGCTTGCCTTTTAATATTAAAAAAAATAATATATACACCTTTTAAAAAAAATAACCATTTACACTATAATAAATGAAAGATAAAATAGTACATTCATTTTAAAACTTTAATGAAGTGACTTATAAATAGGATCAAGAAAAACCTTCTCTCTCTGTCCTATAAATAGGACCAGAGGAGTATATAAATATGTGTATAACTGTGATTTACGGAATATGAGGTAAATATGTGAAAGAAATTTTATCTCGATTTATATAAAAAATACTTATAAATTATTTTAAACATGATGCAAACAGGGCCTTATTGTACTCGGTTAAAGGTAACTTTTTCTAAAGACATTTTTTTGTATCCATGTAAACTCAAACTCAAGATTTTGTGGTTAACAACGAAAACCAATGCGAATTGTTAAACTTTGTTTATGGGGGATGTTTAGAAAACATCAGAATTAATTAAAAAACTATTTTTATGTTAGTAGAGGCAAAACTTCTCTCATATGCTTATCTCTAATATCATAACATTTTTCTGAAAAGCTAATCAAATACCCTATATGCCCACCTCTACGGACCTATATATCACATTAAATTTATTAAAAGAAAATTACTCCCCCGATCCTTATTATAAGACCCTATTTAACTTTTTATTTGGTCCTAATTATAAGACTCCAATCCATTTTGTTTCTTATATTTATGCATTTTTTTCCAAGATAATCTTTCTAATAATGATATTTTTAGCCAATATACTTAATTAGCAAGGATATTTTAGGAATGACAACACTTATTTATTATAAATAATCAACTTAACTTACTTTTTTAATCTCGTCAAATAAGTCAATTGGGTCTTATAATTAGGATCGGAGGAGTACATTATTATTCATAGCAAGTAGGGATACCAACCTTAATAATAACTTTGCCTTGCTACAACTCGGATGCTATTGTTCTTAAATGAAATGTGTGGATATGGTCTGGCCTCTAGGGAGAAAAAGTAAAGAGATGACGATGATGGAGAAGAAAGTAGATGTGCTCACTAGGATTTTAATAATTGAAGAGTAACTAACAAAAAAAAAAATAGAGGTGATCCATCAGTCCACTGATATACAACTAACAACTGTACAGTCCAACGATAAATCTTAAACAAATTAATAATTCAAATTCAAAATATAATACTCTAACTAAATCAATATTTTAAGAAATATATCCTACACACGCGATTGACGCACATCCATATATAGTGACTTATCTTCCCTATTTGAAGTACTGTCGAAAGTGAGCTTGATATGTGATTTGGTCTTTATATTGAATCGTTTTGTGTCTTTCGCGAAAATGGATGGTTCAGTTGTTTCAAATTGAATGAAGTATATTAATTTGTAAAACTGAACAGACACTGATATCTTTTTTGGCAGATATAAAATTATAATAAATAGATAACCTAATTGTTAAGTTGATTTTGATCTTAAATATAAGACCCATTTCTCATATTTATCAATTTTTTCTAAATTCCTTTATGGATACTCCCTCAACCATAATCAAGTAGAAGAGGGAAAGGGGTATTAAGAAAGATGATTAAAGTATTTTAAGAAAAACGTGTCACATTTCTTATAATTAACTAACTTATCTAACTTCTTTAATCTAATCAAATTAGTTAATAGGTCTTGTATTAAGAACCGGAAGAGTATTATTTTTCTTGAAATACTTCTATTAACCATGAACATTTAAATTACATCTTGATAGTAACTCCTTAATGTGTGCAATCATTATAGGAATTATTTGATGACAAAAATGGATATTTATTAAAGATAAAATAGATTGAAGTTTTATATTTAAAATCAAATTAAATTTCTAGCTAGTTTTTATATTAACATGTATGGAGGTGGTAAATTTATAACAATTTCCGTCCCTTCCCGCGGGGGCCGCCATATGATACTTTAATACTTTTTCCCTTAAAACCTTAAACATGCTTCACGCTGGCTTTTGCTTTTTGCTTTGTTTTTTTTTTTTTTTTACCAGCATTTGCTTTTTGCTTCACGCTTCACGCTTCACGCTGGCTTTTGCGTTTGGCTTTTTGTTTAAATATCTGTAGTAACCACTGATTATCGTTAAGGAAGTTCTGTAATCTGAATCCAAAAGACATCTCAAACAAAATAGCTTGGCACCAAATCAACTAGTTCCATGCAACATCTTATGGGCTTCTTAACAACCAATGCATAATATAAATCAGGGTTAATATAAATTTAGGTTCTTCAAGTTTACTCTCATTTCAGTTTTGGCCTTTCAAGTTTTTTTTTCATTTAAAATATTAATTTCTATAATCCAATAAAAATTTGGACCATTTTGCTCTTTGAGAGATCAAAACCTATAATTAAAAACTTGAAAGACTAAAAACAAAACGAGAACAAATTTAAAAAATCAATAATTATATTAACCTCCGTTAACAAAGATGAAACTACAAGAAGCTTGACAAGATAATATCAAAGCAACACGGAAATTAACTATGACCCTGAAGACATGAAAGACTTGGACAAATGAGCAGATAAATTATTAAGAAAAAGCGTCTTACAGCCTGTCAAAGTCGTACATAAAATAATTAAAAAACAATATTACCGGGGCAGGTAAATGAAGGCAAAGTCGTACACGGAAACAAAAGACATGAAAGAGAAGAAATTAAAAGAAAACGACGCTAAGGAGAGTCACATGATACATGGGAGGAAAAATGAGCCAAAATCTAAGAAAACCGACAAGATATGAATCATATGACGAAGATGCATCTGTTTTTCTTTCGGGGGACAATGCTCTTTTTTCCCACGTCGAGATCTTTTCAAATCCGTATAGACAGTAGGCGGGTCTGGCGTTTTTCTCTTTGATTTCTTAAAGAATTGGATACAAAGATAACAAGTATCAATGTGGTGGGGCTTGCCGGGAGATTATCTAGGCCTTGTTTGTTTTTATGTTTTTGTTTTGTCTTTAGGGTAGTTTTATATAAATGTTTTTTTTAAATAAGTTCCGAAACTAAAAATATATATATATTTTTGGATCATTGTTCTAAAAAATTGTATTTGAAAACAAAAATACATAAAAACTTGTTGGGAACAATTGCTTTTTAAAATCAATTTGAAGAGCAGATAAAAGGTAACAGAGAGAGTAAAGAATGCAACAATGACAAACAGAAAACACGTAGATTTATTTGAAGCTTGCCTGTGTTTATTTGAGTGCCGTGTCATCAGAATTTGTTGCGTTCAGTTGCATTCAGTGTAATACTCTATTAGAGCAGTAGATTTATTTTGCCGTTAGTTCAGAGCATATCTTAAGCCCATTGAATGATACAATCTTAAACTATCGTTATTCATTATGTTATTTATTATTTTTTAACACCAAATGCAATTTTCGTCCGCAAAATGCCACAAAAATGTAGCTTTTATTATCAGCGTGACTTACCAGTAATCTGTTTTGAAACATTTAAAACAGAGTGAAAGCATTCAGTTCACTCCCATTCCGCCCCACCCAGACCCCACGAAGTTTCCAATCAAGTTCATTCTTCCTACTTCTCAATTGAGTCCAAAAACCCGAAGCTCGCAGGACTCTGTCTTGAGAACGTGACCCCATAGCTCAGATGGTGCCCTGAGATGAGGACGGTGATGATGGTTGATGAAAAGCGTTATGAGTACTAAACATAGACATTTCTCTTAAGGAGAGTTTAAATCTTGGTTTATTATACTGTGAGCTTCACTTCCCCCAACTGGTTGGTGCCAATGACTAATTTTTAATAATACTAATAATTTTTTTGACTTGGATATATGCTTATTTGGTTGGCCTACAAGAAGTGGACTAGAGTGGGGAAGTTGTTAAATTAAATGGATATGAGATGTGTATCAACGACTTGAGTTTAATAGAAGAAATTAATCCCTTACAATATGATAAATTAAGATTTGGATATTTATTAAGAGAGATACTCATATTTAGTGTCCAGTATTACTTCTAATAGGAGCTCGGTGTCCTTCATAACTCCCTGAGTAATTGAGAAGACTATATCTTGCTGCATCTGTCCTTTTTTTGCCAAGAGATTTTTCTAATTTCTAGTGGACTGATTTCTTGCCTCGTGGTTTGAGTTCAAGACAATCCGGACCTACATAGGTGACAAGAAGGGAAAATTATTTTTTTTTCCTATATTTTAACTCATTTATAATTTACTCCAGCACTGTAATCTTATTTTTAGTGCATCCCACACTCTAATCTTTAGAATACTGGATGTAACTAAAAAAATAATATCGAAATGCTAGATGTACCAGTAAAATAAGATTGGAGTGCTAGATGCATCATAAAAAAAATCAAGGTGCTGGATATACTGAAGAAATAAGATCAGGGTGCTAGATGCATTTTTATTTAAAAAAAATTACATTATTATTCATAGTAAATAGGGATACCAACCTTAGTAATCATGGGCCCGACCTCTTTAAAGTTGTGAAAATGGTTTGTTCTGGATGCCGCTGGCTTGGCTTGAATAATCAAAAAAGTTTTGAATAATTGAGATTTAATATTTTATAAAATCATTACTATTTTTATTTTTAGGTAGTCTACGGTTGTAAATTGTCTAGTACAAATTTTAATATTTTAAATTCATTTATTTATTTTTATATAATATTATAATCATAATTTTATAAAATATTAAATCTTAACTATTCATTTTTCCATTTAACAATAAAAATGAGATGAGAGCAAAAAGTACAAGAATGAGATGATACGATATATGGCCTTATTTACCATCACGATTAAAATCATTTATAAGTATGTTTCACGTAAGCTGAGATAAAACTCATCCATATATTTACCTCGTATTCTGTAAATCATGGTTGAAAAGCTACTTATAAACTATTTCAAACAGGCCCTATATGTGTGTGTGGTGAGCAATTTTATAATTAAATGTCCGACGTGATTACCGTGCATTCAATCTCTTTTTTTTTTTCTGGTAAAAAAAATCTCATTTTTTTTAATGCAGGCAAAAAAAACCCGGGCAAAATTTTTTTGTTCTTTGTATTACGTTGTTCAATGACACATGATCATATAGTCTTTTTTGTTTCATGTATATTTATAATTAAATACTAATGTTTTAAAAATAGTACATATGGTTATGTATAATTAGAGAAATTGACATAATTAATATAAGAAATTTGATGTAAGTATTATCCAATAATGTGTATATATATATACACACTGAGTAAAAAAAAAAAATACATTGACTACACTCTATATCACTTTATATATAATCTTCAATTTTTAAAACCTATATGAACCTCCATAAAATCAATAGCGTCGCAAAACACAAACTTTTCGCAAAACACAAACTTTTCTTCTACTTTTAAGATATATTTTCATCCAACTATTACCAGCTGATGGTTAAGTTGCACATGTTGGAATAAAATACCCATATTTTAACATAGGTGTTGTTTAAAAATCATTTAAATTATCCGAACAAAACTAATGCTTATATTATTTTTTTTACTTTCTCATTCGTATTTTAAACTTTTTTAATGATGTAAACTTACTTATTTAATAATTTTTTTAACAAATTTTAATACGTGGTTGACTAAAGTAATATATCAAACGTAAAAGTAAACTTACACCAGCGATTCTCCTCTGTTGGTGAACTCTTTGGCCACCGTATTTCTTCGAAGCAATGTAATCCTGATGCATGTACTTAAGGTAATCAACATTATAAAATATAATCTTTTTTACATTATATAAGCTCAACCAAGCATATGAATTAGTCTTTCGCATCATGATTACATGTAATCCCCTCTCACGTAATCAAACCATGGGCTATAGGCTATAAGTCTCAAAGTATCAATTTAATAACAGATGGATTTTAAAAAAAAAAAACTTTTATCAGATGAATTACAATTACAGTTATAAATAAAAGGGTCAATTGTAAACTGAGATGGAAATTTGAAACTTAATTGGGACTTTTGAATTCACAGTTGTCTAAAGCAATTTTTATGACTTGTTTTTTTTTTTGAGACATAAATGTTAATGAATTAATTTCTCTGAGTTATCTGTATTTACCCAATATTTAACAAATGATTTGACAGTTTGTAATAAACAGATCCGATCAATTAAATTAGGGAAAATCAAAAGAAGGTAATATTTGTTTTAAGGGACCTTAAAACCCATAATTACTTACTAGTAATAGTAAGAGAGCCTAAACACTAACACTATGTTTGGCTCGACGGAGGGAAGGGGAGGGGAGGGATTTTAATCAAGAGAAGGGAGGGGAGGAAAGGGGAGGGTAGTTACAAAGGAGAGGGGAGGGAGGGGGAAAGGAGGGGAGGGATTTTAATGATCTCCTGTTTGGATTGATTGGAGGGGAGGGGAGGGAGCAATTTTAATAATACCTTATTTTTTTCTAATAAAAAATTGACTATTTTAGCCTCATAAAATTTAAATGAATTTTCTCACTTTTTATTTTGTTAAGATATAACTATATATATATAATACAATTCATTAATTTTGATTTACAAGATACAGTCACACATTTATACAATATTAAGACAAAAACTCACAAGTGATAGATTTCAATCAGAGAAAAGACCTTGAAGGTGAAAAAAAATACCAACGGCCTCTTAGAATTAGAAGAAGAGAAAAAAAGTTTACAAATGCTCACTAATTTTGGAGATAATTATCTTAATAACCTCTTATTAGATGTTCAAAAGAACTCTCTTATGTAGAAATGTTTATGACTGATTAGAGGTTAACAAATCAAAAAGGCATATAAGGAATTAAAATATCATCTCTCGCCTCCCCTCCAAAAAACCCCACTTTTAGAGGGGAGGCTAGAAGGGAAGGGGAGGGGAGAAGAACCCCTCCCCTCTTTAAAAAACATCTTAACCAAACAAGGCTCCTCCCCTCCCCTTCTAAAAAATTATACCAGCCAAACAAGGGGAGGGAAGGGAAGTTCCTCCCCTCCCCTCCGAAAACCCCGTACCAAACATTGCGTAAAAGATTTAGACATGAAATGTACGGAATTGCCCTCCATCCACAACCAAAAAAAATCCATAATTAGTTTTTAAACTATATAAAGCAATCATATACAATATCTTCTAGGCTTCTTAACAACCAATGCGTCTAACCATAACTAGTCAACTATGACCTTTCATTTCAGATTTTAACCGGCCCCTACAACTGAGGTGACATAAATTAGAAAAATGAGCAGAAAATTAAGAAACCCGTCTTAAATAACAACAACAACAACAATAAAAATAATAAAAGATGATAAAATCAATAATCAATATATAAATAATAAAAAAGAACAATATTCTAGGATAGGTAAATCAAAATAATACCGCTATAATAGTTTTGGCTCCAAATATAAGTCACTTGTAGTATATTTAATTATTTTTTTTAATTTTATCCTTATTTATTTCTCATTAGAAAGATATAAAAAAGAGAGATATGACCCCACTAATCGGCCTCTCATGTTGCTGAAAATCATGGGAACCCTTGAGAATGAGTCTATGGAAATGACAGTGTTCCTTTCACTGGGAGAGAAGCATGAAGTTTTGTTTTATAATTTTGATTCTGATATGAGCATTGTCCAATTTGAATTGGAAAATCAATCGCTCATAATAGCAATACAAGTCTCCGCAATGGAAATGCGTTCTCCTCCTTGCGAAAATACTAGTCTCAAGGATCTCCATCAGGAACCATTATCGTGTTTGGATTCTGAGAGAAGCAGACTTAATAGCTATTTCGCTTGCTAAAACTTCATTGGATGGGTCTTGCCCTTCAATTTGGAGGATTTGGATTCTCTCCACTACCCTTCCCATCCTCTTCCCGTCCACCACCCTCCTTTTCTTTTCATAATTATTGAATCAAAATTCTAATGGTCCAGATTTAACATTTTATAAAAATAATATTATTAAAAAAAATAAAAAAAAAATTTAAAATGTTAAAATATAGTCTAAATAGTTCACAACTGTAATAAGAAAATTGAAAAAAAAATTATTCTATAATAATAGTCTGTAGCTATGAACTGTTCAGATAGATTTTAATAGTTTAAATTTATTTATCTATTTTTTTATAATAATATTTATTTTTATAAAATGTTATAAGATATTAAATCTAGACCATTAGAATTTTAATCTAATAGTTGTGAAGGGAAAAAGAGGGTAGTAGAGGGGAAGAGGATGGGAAGGGTAGTGGAGAGAATCCAATGGTTGTGATGCCACTCCTACTTCCTCTGCTGAATACGCTAATGGATGATCTTCAAGACTTCTTTTTAGTCCAAGATGATAGTTTTATGTTTAGCTTTTTTCTGCTTAGTGTCTTTGTATCGTTTTTTCAGTTGGCCAAAAAAAAATACTGGTTTGTTGAGCAATTTTATAACATGGCGCAGGTGGCTCCCGGACAATCAATAACCAGAAGGCTAAGGACAAAAATGCTGACGGAAGAGATGATGTAGTCAGAAGATGACGTAAAACACTTTGGCCAATGAAATGGAGACACCTATATTACTGGTCTCTCACTTATTTATATGTAAATGTGCGTACATCCATCTGTATGGACCGATATAGGCATGTTATACATAAATCGACCTAAAATTTTTTTATATGTATTTATTTTATATTCTGTAAATTATAATTGAAATGTTATTTATAAGTCATTCTAAATAGGTAGTTTGATCTGATTCATATTGAATGGAATGCCACGAGTGAGATGCATATGGACATAAATCTTTTTGTTCATTTTCTTCTTCTCGTTTCATATCACCAGGCCATTTGATAAAAAAAATTTAAATAATTAAGATTTAATATTTTATAAAATTAATTTTTTTAATTTTTAGGTAGTCTACAGTTGTAAATTCTTTAGAACAAATTTTAATATTTTAAATTCATTTATTTATTTTTATATAACATTATAATTATAATTTTATACTCCCTCCGTGTCTTATTATAAGAGACAAATAACCAAATTACATTGATAAAAAAACAGTTAAAATTAGTTGAGGACAATTAATGTGTAAAAAGTATAATGTTTTTTTCCAACAATACTCCCATTAATAAGGAGAGAGAGTATGAGAGAAAACAATTAAATTATTAAAAGAAAAAGAAGTGAAAGGGGGAGAGAGTATGAGTTGGAGACAAAATAAATAGGGGTAAAATAGGAAATCAATACAAAAAATTAGAGACAACTTTTAAGTGTCTCTTATATATAAAAACATGTCATAAGCATCAAATGTCTTTTATAATAAGAAACAGAGGGAGTAAAATATTAAATCTGAACTATTCATTTTTTTTCATTTAACGATAAAAATGAGATGGGAGACAAAGTACAGCAAGAATGAGATGATACTAATGTGTGCGTGTGTTTTTGTAGGGAACATGTTGCAGTGATTTGGTGAGCAGTTTTATAAAATGTCGGGTGTAGTTACCGCGCACCCAATCCCATTTTCTAACGCAGGACATTTTTTTTGCTTTTTTTAATAACCTTTTGGGCCACTCGGTATCCGGGGTTTTTTTCGGATCCTATTATGAGGTGTCCGAACAATCAATTAATCCGGATCGAGCTTCGTAGGACTACTTTGAATGGCAGGCTCTCCTGGCAAGTTTTATCAGTTCACTCAAGTGCCTGTTGGTAAGAAGAAAACTTATTAACTTAGAGGGTGTTTGGATAGAAACCAAACTATAGTTTCAGAAGTGCTTTTACGGATTATGAAGTAAATATGTGGGGACGATTACCTCGTTTTGCCGAAAAGTGCTTCTGAAACCATGGTTTTGGGTTTTCCAAACACCCCCTTAGTTAAATATTGAGAAAATGAGAGCAAAATACCATATGAATTTCAAAAAGACAAATAAGGCACCTGAATAAGTAAAATGACAAATAGGGCACTGGGTACCAATTTGAAATTTAGATTTTTGGCCTAATGACGGAATTGTCCTGATTGTCTCTGAACACTAAGCAGTGTATTCATGCGATAGAGAAAGGGAGAAACTGATTTCCTTCGACGAAACTAAATCCAAGTTCCTGCAGTCACCAAAAAGGGTTCTTCGAAATCACGTTGCCGCCATCGTAGGAGTAGATTGCCATCGCTGAATTTGGTTACCATCGTTGAAATACATTGCCTTGCCTGAAATAACTCGTACTCTCTGAGATTATCGCCGTCGAAGAGGTCGCTGAAATATTTGGATTATTCATGAGTGAGTAGAAGTTGATGGCGGGATTTAGATTATTCATTTTTGTGGCTGTTTAATTGTGAAATAGGAATAGGATTATTGCATTTGAGGGTTCATATTCAGTATTTGGTGAATGATGAAACAGAAATCAGAAAATAGTGGTAAGCAACTACGTAATGTAATTGTTGTCATATGCCTACTGGTTTTTGGTAAATCCCATTACGTGAATGGTAGATTTTATTATACATGTAGTTAATTATGAAAGTTAACAGTTCAATATTTATTGTGATGTACTTCAGGTGCACGTTCACTGAATGATTTATTTATGCTTACAAGTTGCCCTTCCAGTGAAAACAGGTTTACCAAACCCATTGAAGAAGTGGTCACTTTCACTATAAAAGTTGTAAATCTCATTATGTGTTTTGTAAAATTTAGCGTGAAATTTTATTAGTGGTGAAAAGTAAGTTACTCATCCCCCAAAAATATGTTGCAAAACCTATTAACAAAGCGGTCACTTTTATCACAAAAGTTGTAAATCCTAGTATATGTTTTGTAAAATTCAACGTGAAATTTTATTGGGTTTTAGAAACAATTTACCCATCCCCTGAAAAGAGGTTGCAAAAGCCATTTAAGAAGTGGTTATTTTTACAATAAAAGTTGTAAATCTCACTGTGTGTTTTGTAAAATTCAACGTGAAATTTTATTGATTTTTAGAAACAAGTTGCCCATCTCCTGAAAAGAGGTTGCAAAACCCATTTAAGAAGTGATCATTTTCACTACGAAAGTTGTAAATCTCACTATATGTTTTGTAAAATTCAGCATGGAATTTTATTGGTTTTAGAAACAAGTTGCCAATCTCTTGAAAACATGTTGCAAAACCCATTGAAGAAGTGATCATTTTCACTACGAAAGTTGTAAATCTCATTATGTGTTTTGTTAAATTTAGCATGAAATTTTATTAGTTTTTAGAAACAAATTGCTCATCCCCTGAAAACAAGTTGCAAAACCCATTGAATAAGTGGTCATTTTTACTACGGAAGTTGTAAATCCCACTATATGTTTTGTCAAATTTAGCGTGGAATTTTATTAGTTTTTACAAACAAGTTGTTTATCTCCTGAAAACAGGTTGCAAAATCTATTAATAAAGTGGTCACTTTCACTACGAAAGTTATAAATCACAATATGTGTTTTGTAAAATTCAGGACAAATAGTTTAATAATACTAGAAAACCAAACAGCTTCACATTCTCTGAAAATGGTTTTATGCGAAGAACAGAGACAGAACCAAAAAGAGGAATGCTAGGCAATAACATTTTAAGCTGTGGGGAGCCATCGAACATGCTCTATGAAGAATAATATTTAAGCTTCCTACTTGTTTATCACAGTTGGTGTTACTTTAGCAACCTCTTTGACGGTGACAATCTCATGGAGTACGAGTTCTTTCAGACAAGGCAATGTATTAACTTTCATAATTAACTACATGTATAATAAAATCTACCATTCACGTAATGGAATTTACCAAAAACCAGTAGGCATATGACAACAGTTACATTACGTAATTGCTTGCCACTATTTTCTGATTTCTGCTTCATCATTGACCAAATACTGAATATGAACCCTCAAATGCAATAATCCTGTTCCTATTTCACCACGAAATAGCCACAAAAATGAATAATCCAAATCCCGCCATCAACTTCTACTCACTCATGAATAATCCAAATACTTCAGCGACCTCTTCGATGGCGACAATCTCGGGGAGTACGAGTTATTTTAGACAGGGCAATATATTTCAACGATGGTAACCAAATTTAGTGACGATAATCTACTCCTTCGACAGCGACAACATGATTTCAAAGAACCCTTTTTGGTGACTGCAGGAACTTGGATTTAGTTTTGTCGAAGGAAATCAGTTTCTCCCTTTCTCTATCGCATGAATACACTGCTCAGTGTTCAGAGACAATTAGGGCAATTCGGTCATTAGGCCAAAAATCTAAATTCCAAATTGGTACCCAGTGCCCTATTGGTCATTTTGCTTATTCAGGTGCCTTATTTATCTTTTTGAAATTCACATGATATTTTGCTATCATTTTCCTTTAAATATTTTGTATTTATCACATCAAGTTCTCCAAATATTTTGTATTTATCATATCAAATTCTCTAATGAGATATTACCATGTAGTCTTTTTTGTTTCCTATAGATTTATAATTAAATACTAATATTTTAAAAGGATGAAGAAGCAAATTTACCTATTATAATATTAAAAAGTAGTATTAGGCATCATAATAAAATATTGGGTGCAAAAATACATATGAAGTTTTGAAAATGGATCGAAAATGACTATGCCGTTAACACTCCTAACGTTGACCGCTTAAGGAAAATATTTTGACTAAAAAATGCAGATGTGGCTGCATACATGGCATAATGATATCCTAGTTGGAAAAAATATAACAGGCCCCCAAATTCTTCCTCTCCGCCTTTCCACCGTCGTCCACCGACGCCTCCATCATCATCACCCCTTCCATCTTCTCCAAAAGAGTTTACATTCATTACAAGAAAAACAAAGCATTCCAGTTTGAAAAAATGGGTAAAGATCTAGTAGAAGAAAAGGAAGTTCCTCAATAGAAATCATCACCATTTCTGGCAATAGCGAATCAAAATTTGAGGGCAACTTTAGATCAGAGGAAAATAGCAGAAGCAAAATAACAAGCAGAAGAGGAATTGTGAGCAAAAGAGCTAAAGAAAACTAGAAATTTGTTTTGGGGCGGGGGACCAAACCAGAAAACGGTCTCGGACAGAGGGGGCTGGGTCTTCATCTTTTTTGGCAAGTTGAACAGAGAACCAGAAAACGTTGTTACCACCGAGAAGCTGCTAGGAGGAGAACGATACAAGAGTCTGTGTTCAATTTGGAGCTCTATCTTCATAATGAACGATCTCAATGGTGCTGATTTTGGGTTCAAACCGCAAGGCAAAGCGGCCCCAATGGCTACACCATAAGGATCTTCGAATGCCCCCTACTAGTAGAAACCTTGACTTTGATCTGGGATCTTGCGGTGCATCCCAATCCACTGGCAGCTTTAATTCCTTCGGTGGTAATTTTATGCGTGATGGTGATTCGCAGTTTAAATCGTCGGGTAATCAGAAGAATCAGAATATTGGTGGTTTCGATGATCTGTCGGGGCTGTTAGAGAAAACAATTCCAGATTTTCTCTCTTATTGCTCTTTTTGATTCAACTATTAATAAATCTTCATGGGAGATTCCGGTCTAGACGCAATTGAGAGGCTGAAAGGGATAAGAATGAAGAGGAGGGGAGAGCAGGAGAGGAGAGTCAGAGAAAACATTGTTTTTTAAGAGAAAAAAGATTAAAAATAAAGTGACGTAATTATGAAGAAGAGGGAGAGTGGGAGACTGGATGTGAAGGGGCTTGCTTCTATTGGATAGAGATCATATTACGTGGAAGCAAACAAGAATTCCTCCACAGTGCATTTAACACATAGGTATTAGGTGGGACCCATATAAAAAAAAGTAACAGTCATTTATAAGACTTAACAGCATGGGCAATTTTACTTTGTTTTTAAAAGTTCATATCCATTTTTGTCTCTAATATTTTATTATGATGTTAGGTATTTTTTTTTGATATTATGATAGGTAAATTTATTCCTTTACTTATTTTAAAACTAGCACATATAGGCATGTATAATTAGAAAAATTGACATAATTAATATAAAGAATTTGACATAAATATTGTCCTTTAATACACACATGTATATATATGAGTAAAAAAAAATAAAAAATATATTGACTACTCTCTATATTACTTTAATTATATATTTATATATCTTCTATTTTTAAGACCTACATGAAGCTACCTAAAATCAATGGTGTCACAAGGCACAAACTCTTCTTCTACTTTTGAGATATATTTTCACCCAACTATTATCAGGTGATGGTTGAGTTTCACATGTTGGAATGAAATACCCATATTTAAACATAGGTGTTGTTTAAAAATCATTTAATAATAACTTTACTTAATGAAATAATTTTTTACAAATTTAAATATGTGAGTTGACTAAAATAATACTACCTCCGGTCCTTAATATAAAACCCCATTTGACTTTTAGTTTGGTCCTAATTATAAGACCCCAATCCATTTTCTCTCTCATATTTATACATTTTTTTTCCAAGATAGTCTTTCTAATAATGATAGTTTTAGCCAATACACATAATTAGTAAGGATATTTTAGGAATAACAACACTTATTTATTACAAATAACTAACTTAACTTATTTCATTAATCTCCTCAAATTAGTCAACTGAGTCTTATAATTAGGATTGGAAGTAGTATATCAAACTTAAAAATAAACTTATAATGGAAGTTTACTTATTTAATGATTTTTTACTTTTCAAAATAAAAAATGTTAGTACTAAAAAAAATCTCATAACATGTGAATGACAAGTTCTCGCACAGGGAATGGCAACAAAATTCATAGTTTCATGCCGCGATTTTTATCAATTATATACATTTTTGTATTTTTGAGACCTCACAATAATTTTTCTTTTAAATTTTTCTTCAAGCAGCAATTATGCAAAAGTAACGGCTTCCGACAAACATCTTTTGTACGGATATCATTAATAACTGCAGCTACCAAATCAAAATGTTAATAGTCAAGTCAAGAAGTAGGAGATCGCCACTTCAGCTGAGCCACACAATGTGGTGCGTCCTATATATTTTGGGGTGGGCTGCTGAGCAGAGCAGAGCAGCTTTCTCCTCCTCCTTCACATCTGCTGGCGTTTATCTATCTATCTGGTGTTTGCTGCCTAAGTTTAGATGGCAGAAACAATGCATAATACTGAGATAAATCAAACAGAGTTGGCCTCTCAACAAATGGTGGAGCTCCAACCACTTCTCTCGTCTCAGTCTGCATCACATTCATGCTCCCCTGACTTGCAACAACCACACGTACGCATCATCCTTTAATACTCCTTTTTCTTCAATTCTCAGATGAAGCCTTTTCTTGTTTTCTAGAGCTTCTTGATAATGCTTACTACTTTTTAAGTTTGCTTCTGTATTCCTCAATTATTAGCCTTTTTTAGCCAAACTTTGTTTTACCATTCAAAGATATATACTTTTCAGATTGCAAGTATATGTATCCCGTGCTTTTCATTCGTGGTGGCTTTTCTTAATTTTGTTACACTCCCTTTAATTTGCTCGCACCTTGTTAGATTCATTGGAGCCTTTTTTTAATTATTTTCTTAATTATTCTTAACAAACGGTGATGAGATTACAGTTCAGTTATTAAGGAAAGAAAAACATTTATATTTCCCAAGCCTTAAGGTCACCTTCATTGCTTTGCTAATATATAATTTGTGGTTTCCCTCTGAATCTAAATTGATACATAGACTGAAGATGAGGCAATCACCATAGACATAAAAGCAATGACAAAGATTAGCGAAGATGGTCTCTTCTTGCGTTCGTGCTGTATCTATAGGGTGCCCGCAAAGATCCGTCTTCAAAACGAGGAAGCTTACACTCCTAAGGTGGTTTCCATTGGTCCTTTCCATCACGGTGATGGAAGGCTCCAAGAAATGGAGAGGCACAAAAAAATAATGTTTAAAAGATTTGCACAAAATTCTATGGCAAACTTGGATAGTGTGATTAACTTTGCAAAACAATCTGAGTCAAAGGTCCGTGCTTCTTATTTTGAGAGCATCAACTATGACAAGAAGGATCTTGTGAAACTGATACTAGTGGATTCTGCGTTCATCATTCAATTCTTTATTATGTGTCATGAACATCAGCTGAAACACGATGCTAAACTATCAAAATTACTGTTGATAGCGGATATATGTCATGATTTGCTGTTACTTGAGAATCAACTTCCATTCTTTTTCCTTGAAGAGCTATATAATATTGCCTTTCCTGGTAACCACCCTTCATTTCTTGATCTTACATATTCCTACTTTCGCCATCTCAACATGCAAAAGTTAGAGTCTGATCGTAAGATTGAGCATTTCACAGATCTTCTTAGATTATTCTACTTACCGATAATCCAACCGGGAAGGGATTTCCCCGAAGAGGATGGATCCAATATGCTTAGGTATAGTGCAAATGAGTTACAAGAGGCAGGAGTGAAGTTTGAGGTAAGGACAAGCAAGTGCTTACTAGACTTGGAATTTTCAAGATCTGTTCTACAGATTCCTCAAATTAAAGTTGAAGATAAGACTGAATTTTTGTTCCGAAATGTGACGGCTTTAGAACAGTGTCATTATCCATTTCAAACATATTTTTGTGACTATATTCTTGTACTGGACAACCTAGTTAACACAAGTAAAGATGTGGAGGTTCTTGCTCATGAAAAGATTATCAGCAACTGGCTAGGTGATGCTAAAGAGGTGGCCACGTTAATTAACGGTCTTGGAAAAAATATATCTCACTGCAATTTCAATAAAGAACACCTTGACATTTCCAAAAAGTTGAATGAGTTTTATGAAGATCCTTGGCACAAGAAAAAGGCAGCTCTGAGGAGAGACTACTGCAACACACCTTGGCAAACTGTGGCTTCTATTGCTGCAATCATACTTCTCATTCTCACCATCACTCAAACTGTATGTTCTATCCTCCAAGTGGTACAAAAGTAGCAACCTGCCTTTGAAGGTTGGTAGTATATTTTAGTTTTCTGTCCTTGAAAATTTATGTTCCCTTGCTGATTTTATTCAGCCTTCACTGCTGCACCATCTGTAAAATAATGATAATAATAATTGTGATCCTTATTCTTCATTTTCTTTATCACAAACAACACAATATAGAGCCAATTATGATTAGGTATGATATGTCAACTCTTTTCCATCCAATAATTTACAAAATCACTTGTCAAAATATTTATACATAAAAGTGGGAAACCATAATTACAATAGGTACTAAAAATCGAACAGATTATTAATTTGTTAGAGGAAATGGTTTAAGAATAAGTTAGTTCAAATCAAGATCAACCCAAAGTCTAATCTATCATGTTTAAAATAATATAATTTGATTAAGATATATAAAAATTCATTCTAATGCTAAAAAAAGTTATATTTAAATTGAAAGACATTAATTCGTAAGTAAATGAAATACTATTCATATATAAATCACACATAATCTAACAAAAAGGAATTACTAAAACACATATTTGATTGAAGAGAAAGAAAAATATAAAATCTAACTTGATTGGTCTGTCCAAAACTCTTAACCAGATCAACCATGAGACTTATTTATCGATTAAATTGGTTAACCCGCATTGAGTTTTCATACCAATTTGCGTGACACATTATATTATAAATTTTTAAAAATTCAAAGATAATTATAACTAAGAATGGAGGGATCGATTTTAAAAAATGTGAAATCTAAATAATTAAATTTGATATGATTCAGCTATTATAAACTTGCAGTGAACCCTCCATTCAATGTAAAGGAAGTAGCACTGCCGCGGTTAATATGACGAAGCTCTATATATCCATAGAATCATGAGAACTAATTTTTTATGACTAGAGTGCCCTTAGCTTGCACCTAAATCAATTTTCCAATGAGCCCATTCTTTCAACGTGTATCAGAATTGTCCTTGTTTTGAAATAATTGTATAATGAGTTAATTTTCAATGTTATTGAAAGTATATCTTTCAGCATAAGTTACCGAACAATCTTCATAATATTAAAAAAAAAAAAAACAGCTCTTTCTCCTGCTGTTGTGTCAACAAGCACTACCATTGTTGACTTCAGAAAAAGATAAGCCCATAGATAAACGCGTTCCAATTCAATTTCAACTAGTTTGTTTCACAAGACCAGTAATTCCCTTAAAAGATACCAGGTCAACATTACTAATGATAAAAGTCTCAAGCTGGGAAGAAAGGGTACCTGAATAATAAATTGGTTTGCTTTAGACAATCATTACAAAGGATAATATGTTGTTTCTTCAACTTGATGACAGATTTTCTAAATTAACTTCAATTTGTTAGTATAGTAGATTTGATTCGGAAAGCTTAATTTGATGAAAACCGTTGCTTATATGGTAATGTTCTCTTAAAAATAAATCTATCTTGTATTTAAAATCCAGAAAATTTGCAATTATTTAATTAATTTTTTTAAGGGCTTCACCAAAAGAAACCAAATTATTGTTTATCTATGTATAAAAGATCCATAAGTTTATATGATAATCCAAAATAAAATATAAAATAGATAAAATTCAAATAAGGATATCGCTTTATAAAAATTAGGCTAAATTATACATAAGCTCCATGAATTTTGAATCATATACAGATAACATCTATAACCTTTGGAACTTTACAAGGAACCCCTTAAACTTTTATATTTATGCAAATAATACCCGCACGATTAATTTTGTACATTACTTATCCTCATGCAGGTTAAAATTTTGGGAGATTATTTATATATGAATCAAAGTGGGTATATAACTAATAATATATGAAGTGTTATTCGCATAGACTAGAAAACTGATAAAGGTTTATTATTAAATTTTAAAGGTCCATGTTTATTTGTAGATGATTCAAAGTTCATAAGAGCTTGAATTTGTGTAATTCTGTATAAAAGTTATAGTAAAGTTTACGTTTGATGGGTTGCAATTAGGCCTAGCTTTAAGTTAAACGACAAATCCAAAGAAAAATGAATTGGCGACTTTGGGATTGGGATTGGGATTTAGGATTATGTCTTATTTCATAAATTCGATAACTTGTGTGTCATCATGTTCCAAACAAACGAGCAATTTCTCTTTGTTTTTAAAATTATATATGATATGATATGTTAAATATCCATAATTATGTTGCGCCACTCTTTCTTGTCTTTTGTTATAAGAGACTTTAACTAATTCACACATATCAATAAAAATAGTTAAGAAAATTAAATTTATCATAAAATTCAAATGATTTTCAACATTATGCTCACTAACTGCACCAAATTCCAATATTATATTAATTTATACTTTCTTACTCTTTTTATTAAATATGAATATGTCTATATATACCTAAAAATGAGTTACAGTATACATTTAGTCATTTAACCTTATACAAAATTTTAATTGGTCTCTTAACTTTAAAAAGTATATTTTTAGTCTTTTAATCCTAAAATTGTTTACAAAAAATAATGATATTGAGATATTAAATGTTGATAAAATAATTTCAAATGCTGACATGTCAAGTTTAATTTTCAAAATAGTACAAAAAAATAGTTTAAGCTTAACAATTTTAGGGTTAAATAACTAAAAATGTATTTTTGAAAGTTAAAAGACTAAATTGAAATATTATATAAAGTTAAATGACCAAATATATACTTCAACCTAAAATATATTTAATGCTCATTACAATTATTATAAGAATTTATAAGGGAAAACCATATTGAAGGTACCTATACTTTCTTTTAATTTTTAATTTGGTACCTATGTGTTTTTTCCCCCTTTAATTAAACATTTAATTTTATCTTTTTAGCAACATTAGCTCTTATAACTTTGTTCTATTGATATTTTTAGTCTCTATCTAAGGATTAATGATGTTAATAGAAAAAAAATAAAGATTTAGTTAAGAACAAAAAACACATAGGTACCAAATTGAAAATTGAAAAAAAGTATAGGTACCTCCAATATGGTTTTCCCAATTTATAAAAGAAAAAAAATTTGTTTTTTTCTAAAAAGGATCCTATATAGTTCACCAAAAAAAAAAATCCTGTATAAAAGGGACGAGAAGAAGGAGCTCGGTGAGCAATTTTATAACATGGCGCAGATGGTTCTCGTGCATAACCAGAAGGCTAAAGACGAAAATGCCGACACAAGAGATGGGGTCACAAGATGACGTAAAAGACACTGGCCAATGAAATGGAGACACCTAAAATTAAGAAGAGAGGGATTGATTCTTAGAAGTATGATATCTATTATTTGGTGTGGTTAATATAATAATCAATTGATTAATTTAGAAAGATTAAAAAAATTATTAAATTACTTAATTATAATATATATTATATAATCTCTTTAATATATTTACACATATCTTTATATTATATATCAATTTATGAATCAAATTACTTTTAAAAAATAAGAAATATAAATCTTTTAAAATAATTTAGTCTGTTTCAGACTCGCAGTAATTATTGTTCCGTACTTCGTGGCTTTCAATGATATGCATTAAAGTCACCTTCAATGTGAACCAGCTCCTGCTGTATCCATAAATACATCAGCCAGTCTCACTCACACACGCACACACACGTACGCGCGCGCGCACACATACGTACGCGCGCACGCACACACATGTGCACACACATTACTTCCACTATATAACATGAGAGTTAGTTAACTAATTTAAATAGATTAAGAAAATTTGTTGAATTAGTTATTTGTAATGATTACTTGTTGTCTTTTGTGAAAGATTCTTGTTAATCATATATATTAATTAAAACTATCATTTGATTAAACTTTTAACCTGTGTAACTACTACAAAAGCTACTTTAAAAGAAATGGATAATTATGAGACACAAAATAGACTAGCACTTATATTTAAGATCAAAATAAAAATCAAACGAGGTCTTATATTAAGAAACATAGATTGTGTGTGTGTGTGTATGCATATCTTAGTCGGGTTCACTCGTAAGGAAAACTGTCCTAGATAGAGTATAAGCGAGTTACGTACTATTTTTGCTTCTTCTTGTTTATGAACATATTAAGAAAATTGCAAAATAATAACAATAAGCTTTATCTCATTAGATAAAGTCAAATATATAGATCATACGATGCCAATATACTCTATTAATAACCAGGTCTTTAAATATGTTGTGTAACATCCCGGATTTTGAGCCTAGAAGTACCAGAATTAGCCTGAAATAGGTAGGCTACCAGACCCTTTTTGGCAGAGGTCTCAGAGATTCCCTGGAAGGACAAAGGGATTCCTAGGGACTGAATCGCAAAAGGAAAGTTTTCTAGGACTGAGAAAAGAAAAAGTTAAAGACTTGGAAAAAGTCTCGGGGCCCAGCAATGAGAAATAGAGATAAATGGAGGCCAAAGGTTATGTTAGAGGCCTCAATGAGGTGAACTTTGAGGTTAAGCCAAACTAGGGGCAATATTGTAATTTTGTAAAGTTTTGGGCTGGTAAGGGTAAAAATAAAAATTGTGCCAGAAAATCTCAGAAAAATCCCAAAAAATAGAAAATGATAGGTTAAAGCCCGAACAATTCAAAAAAATTCTAGAAAAATAGGAATAAGGTTTAGACGCCTGTATGAGGCTAAAAATGACGGAAATGCCATTGGAAGGAATTTGTGGAATTCCTAGGGTTTTGACTGATTTTGAATATTATTAAAAATGAATTATTTAAAGTATACGGAGGCCTTAGATAATTTGAAAAAAATGGGAGAAAATACTTGAGGAATTATCACAGGTTTTAAAAATAATTCCGTCCCCAGAAAGCGAAGAGGTTGGCTTTAATGGAATTTAAAGCTTATTTACATGCTATCTGGGGAAAGTCAAAGTCAAATGTCTAGAGGTTGACTTTTGACTTAAGAAAAATTAGAGGAATTTCCCGTGATGAACGAATAGTATTGGTACCCGGAGATAGATTCTTGGAGTTGTGGACCGATAGAAAGAATTCGGTCAAGATCACTCCGAAATAAATATTATTAATTATTTTAATGGAAGAGCAAGGAAAGAGCATCACTCTATCTTTGGGCATTTTATATAATACCATGTGAATTTATTTGAGGTGACGAAATAGTGCTAGAACATGTCCCATTGGTCCTGGGAAAGTTAGGACCCGAAAAAGTATCTTATACAGTACAGAATGGCAAGATAGGTGGAGGATTACCTAAGGGTGGTATTTTGCACGAATTTTATATTAATCTCCTTCCTATTTTAATGCCTTAATGATGAAGGAAAATGGAAGAGACAAGTGTACAGTTAGATGGGAAAAGAAGGTATTATGTGTACGGCAGGATGCAAGACACATGTACGGTTAGATTTGAGACATGTGGCTTAATGATGTAAGCATGATGTCATCATGATGAGGTAAGCATGATGTCCTGGGACACTTGTCATCACAAGATTAAAAGGAAAAATGGATGGTCCAAATCAAGCTACACATTTTTAAGATCAACGACTCAGATTCAGTCTTGTTTTCTATAAATACCCCCTCCTCACCCCTCATTTCGTCCAACCTCATGAAAACCTTGGGAAAGCTCTAGAAAAATGGTTTCTAGAGAGAGAAAGAAGAGGGAGAAAGAAAGGCCAAGTGGTCCCAGGCAAGATCAAGCTCTAAAACAAGGTATGTTCATGATTTCTGATGTAGTTTTCACTACTCTTGTTGTTGTTGAGTTTGGTTATGGATTTTAATGATTTTTGGGAGCTTGGAACCCTTGGGGGAGGTGCTGCACGAAATTGTTGAGTGTGAAGGGAGATGAAATTGATGTTAGATTAATGTTCAACGTCTTGAAAGGAACACGAATCAAGTGGTTTTATATTGAAGTTGGTTGAATTTCATAATCGTGTAACTTGAGTACTGTTTCGGCTAGACCTAGTTCTTATGCCTAGGATTTGATTTTGATGATTTTGATGCTTCTAATGTGTTTAAAATAAAAAATTGTGTAGGGATAAGACGAAAGAATGAAGTTGGAAGCATTGGAATCAAAACTGAAAATTAAGTGGCAGATTTCATTTCTAGCCTAGAACCAGGGGAAGGAATTAGATTTTGATGAATCTAAACTCATATTTGGATTCCTTGGGAAAAATTGTATAGGATTGGCCTAAGGGAACAATTTTTACAAAGCTAGAACACTACATTATAAATTAAGGAAAAAGGGATTAAATTTAAGGACTTAAGTCTTTCATATTGTGTAATTCTTGGTCCTAATGAGTAATATGACCCTTGTGGCTGTGATTAGGACCTTGAGGCATCCAAGAGTAGGTTTAGATGTGGTTGAGCAAGCAACTTTAATGGTTGGAAACAAAAAGGGAGTAAGAAGAAAGCTTAAGGACACAAGGTAGCAAACTTTACCCTACTCTTATGTGCTTGGTATTTGCTTGCATGTATAACATGTTCTGTGTTTATATGGTTTTATGAACTCATGCATTGTAATTGTAAATATGTTTGAAATGTGTCATAGGCCTATGTGTTTTATGGTTAATGCATGATAATTTCCAAACATGTCGCTATGTTATGGAAATGTTAAGTTGCAAGCATGTTATGAATACCAAACTTGCTATGTATGTTTGGAGTGGTTATTGTTTGTTACTAAGATTCTTTCGAATCTCACCCTCCCTTAACCAATCATAGTAGGTCAAATGACAAAGAGAAGGCCTGCATGAAGAAGGGCAAGAAGATGGAAGCAAAGAAAGTGGAGAATTTACATGCGTTTCAATGTAATGATTGACATCGCTAATTATGTAATTAATTGTGGATGTGTCAAGCATGAAATGTGATGTAATGTTTGATGTATAATGTAATGGCATGCAACTCAAAGTATATGAATGAATGGGAATCCATAAGGCTAGTTGTTGCATGTTCGAACGAAGAGAGGATTAAAGTAAGAATTGTTTAATGGATAAAACGTAAGTCCTGGAATAGTCAGTTTCCAGCTTTAGATTGACCTGTCAAATGAATGAGTTAAGGCAGGAAATTTGATGTGGTTAAATTACACATCCTAAGCTTTAAAACAAGTGGTAGATCACTTAAAACGGATGTGTGTGCTAAGAGTTATGCCCTCCAGAAGTTGGACCTGTTATCTGGAAAATACTCAGTAAACAGTAACCCGAGAATGAATTCCAAGTTCAATTTATAGGCTTGTTTTGGGAATCGCTTGAACCATGACGCTTCCAGGCAGTACTCTAAGGGGTTAAAAGAAGGATGCTTCATTTTGGTATCAGAGCAAAGGTTCGGGCAAGTATTTAAACAGAACAGAGGCTCTGGTAAAAGTTTAATGGAGCACTGGTTCAAGCAAAGCCCAGTATGAGTGAAATCCCTATCCAGGAAAGTGATGGGTTATTAGGATTAGTCCAACTACAGTTGTGAGATTGAGGTGACTTCTTAGGGGACGTGGACATAGCGGACAAGTAAGGAATGACAGAAAGTAACCTAAAAGATAGGTGTCATTGTTAAGAGGCTCCCCCTTAGAAATGGAATGGTTAAGCTGAGAAAGAGCTTGATCGGGGTACGAGTCAAGGTCAAAAGACTCCTCAAGAGGGTAGTGGCTAAGAGTACAGTAGGCCAGTTTGGGGTATAAGTCAGTGCCCCAGTAGGGGAACCAAGTTGCAACCTAAACCTTAAGTAATCGATGTGACCTCGATAGAGGCAAGGTAACAGGATGTGATGCTTGAGGTTTGTTTGAATCCCTGAATAGAGGCAGAAACCCTTAAGGGATATTAAACCAAGAGGGATAGAGAATTGATGAAATTGAATAAAGAATTGATGATGAGTTAGGTGCCTGACCTAGACACAACACAACAAGGTGATTAAATATTCACTGTGTGATGTGATTAGTGTATGATGATCAATACTTGACCAGAGAAATGATTGGTCAGAAGATAAAGAAAGTTAGAAAGAGTAGAGTCAGGCAAGATCCCTCTTGAGGATATTATGAAAAGGAAATAGATGAGAATGTGATTGCTGATGGTTGCACTAAGAAGTGAGATATAGAAAGTGATGAGCAAGTTCCTGATGATGCTTAGAGTCTGATAATATTTAGACATATGTGACAAACTCAATTATTTTTATATATTTTGATATCTTTTATATGGGTTTTGTCAACTTAATTAGTCCCTTTTGACCTTAATTGATTGATTAATTGATTTAATATGTTTTATTTTGAATTATTATTTTATAGGGGCAAAATTATCATATTTTGGTTTAATTGTGACTAATTGATTTTTGAGGACAATTAATGCTACCTTATCCTTGAATTTTGCTTGCAGGTTCTTGGAAGATTCAAAAATATAAAAAGAAAAAAAGAAAAATAAAAAGGAAAGAAAATAAATAAAAAAGAAAAGAAAAGAAAAAATAATAATAATGGGGTGGGGGAAAACATTGCGTTTTGCCCCAACCTAATATTCAATTAATCATCATCTTGAAGGGAGAAGGGACGGGGGACACAGATGCAAGCGAGCTGGGTGGCGGTGGCAAAAGAGAAAAATAAAAAAAAACACACACATACCATGAGCTGACGGCACAAACCAAAAAAAAGAGATTCAACGAGACAGAGCAGATCATCGTTGACTTCTTACCGGTGGCAGCGAGAAGACGAAGGAACAGGGGACAGCACGAACAGGCACAGCAAACCAGCAGAACAAACAGTGACGCAGATGAACAGAAGCAGCGAACATAAGCTCGATGGCATCATCCTCCATCCACTCTTGCATTGTTCCGTCTCTGTCTTTCATAGCTTCACCGTGTTCTCCATGGAACCTTGTAGCAGAGCTTTGATTACAATTTTGATGGCAGTCCGTGGCTAAGATCCTCTAATTCTCTAATTCAACAACAATGGCAGGAGCTCCATCATCAAAGGGGAGTTTAGTTACTTAATTTCCTGTCTAATAATTGTTTAACAATTCCTAGGTCTTAGGATAGTTATTCTGATTATTAGAAAATTTCTATTGTTTAATCTGATTATATTTGGAGATTATTGTGACTGGATTATTGTTTAGCATTTGACATTGGGCTGTTTATAGCTTTGATTTCAATTATAATGTTGTGGTTATGACATTTGTATTGATTTTGGAGTTAATATATTGTGATTTTCTAAGGTGGCTTGGAATTTTGGATCATATTGTCTCTTGCTAGCTTTAATTCTGTTATTTTGGATTTAAGAGTTCTAATTAAGCATTGGTTTTTAGCATCATTAATCCTATTTTACTATTCTGGTTGCAGTTAGTAAGTTGGAATTTTAGGAAAACATTTTGTGGCAACTCGAGGTGGCTCGGTTGTTGGATTAAAAGCTTAATTATAATTCTTAATTCATTGTTTTAACTCTCACATCTTTTAGAGTGATGATTGCCTGCATTGTTGAATTGGAGGATTGATTACTATTATTGTTATTTGTGTGTTTCATTTTCATTTCTTTAATCTTCATTCATTTTAATCATTTTTACATAAAAAAAACAAAAAAAAATGTTAATTTCAATTTAATTCAAGGTGTTTACTTAGCAATTATCAAATTAAAAATCCTTTTTATAGTTTAGGTTACTTGCATTTATTTACTAGGATTTAATTTCATTTTCGGCTCTTCAAAGTGAATACGACCCGGATTGTGCACTATATTACATTAATTCGGTTAATTTTTGGAGTAACCCCAAAGCGACAAATTAAGGGCAGTTATCTTCAAGTGGCGTCGTTGCCGGGGAGCCAAGAAATTGGTTCTCTAGTAATTAAGTGTCAAGTAGCCTTGATTGGGGTTCATTTGTTGAGCCTTTTTAGTTTTCATTTTTGTTAGTTTTGCATTTTTTTTAGTAGTTTGCATTTGTTTCTTTTGATTTTTCATAGCATTTCTTTCCTTTACATAGAAAATTTCTCAAAAACACAACTAAATATCTTGATTTTTCATTCATTGCATTTTTCATTCTCATACACATACACTTGCATTGCATTGCATTCATCTGTTTTCTTTTGCTTAATTGCTTCTGGTTGATTGATTGTTTATGCCAAGAAGGGGTAGGTCTAAAACCCTAGTTCCTTCCAATCCTGAGCTTCAAAGTTCTTTAAGGGAAGTTAGACAAGACCAAAGGGTAGAAATGACTAGTGAGGTTGAACTAGACAATTTAACTGGTCTAGATTTGGTGGTTGACTTAGGTGACATAATGGAAACAGTTAATAATCCTAATGGTAACAACAATGGTGGTAATGACAGAGGGGGCAATGGACATAATGGGGAACATGATAGAGTAGGAGAGAATAATGGAGGTAACCCTAGAAGAAGAACCATTAGGGAAGCCACTACTTCTGATGCAAATTATGATCCTTTTAATGTTGCATGCCCTAATGTTGATGTTAATTTTGAGATTAAAGGTCCACTGCTTAATTCTTTGCCTAAATTCTATGGTTTGACAGGTGAGGACCCGTACAATCATCTGAAATCTCTCTCTATGGTATGTGCTAGCATGAAGCCGGTTGGAGCTAATCTGGATGAGGTTCTTTGGAAGGTATTCCACTTGTCTCTGGAGGGCAAAGCGCGAGAATGGTACATGAGCTTGCCTAGGCATATGGCAGATGCCTACCATAACTGGAACAACCTCAGAAAAGCATTCTTAGAGAAGTATTTCCCTGCTTCCCGGACTTCCACATTGAGAAAAGAGATCTACTCTGCAAAGCAAGACTATGATGAGTCACTTTATGACTACTGGAACCGTTTTCAGGACTTGCTTTCTAGATGTCCACACCATCAGATTCCAGATGAGCAGTTAGTCCAATACTTTTATGATGGACTTAAGACCCAAGACAAGGGGATGTTGGATGCTGCTTTGGGGGTTCTCTCATTGATTTAACTGCTGAGGAGGCATGGGAACTTATCAAAAAATGGCATTGAACCATCAACAGTATAGCATCAGGGAGTCTAAAAATATCAATGCAATGCATGCTAATCCTTCTTCAGTCCACATTCCTCAATTGGACACATTCACTTCTCAAATTGCTGCTTTGACTACACAGTTGAATAAGCTTGCATCTCACACTCCCCCTGTTGACACTCGAACTCCTAATTCTATGGAGATGACTGCACCTAGTTGTGAGCATTGTAATTCTGTTATGCACATCTCTGCTGCTTGCCCTCATAGATATGAGGAAGTTTCTGCCATGTATCAAGGAAGGGCCAATCAATCTAAGCAATGGAACCCATACTCAAACACATATAATGAAGGATGGAAAGCTCATCCTAATTTCCGATGGGGAGGAGGTGACAATAGGCAGGTTCAAGAGGGGTTTCAAGGGAATATGGTTCCTCAAGGGCAATCTTACTATGGAGGGTTACAAGGAGAATCTTCTAGAGCCATGTCTACCCCACAGCAATCACAGTCTAAGGATGATGAGCGGTTCTCTCCAATACTCAAGGGCATTGAGGCAATGACTGAGCACATATCTAAGTCTGAAGCTAGATTTGCAGCCCTAGAGAATAGGATGGAGCAATGGGAAACTAGAACCTCTAATTTGACTTCTTATGTCACTAAGTTGTCAAATGGTATGAGTGAACAGCAAGCTAAGGCTAGTGGTTCAATGCCTTCCAACACGGTGATAAATCCTAAATCTTTGAATGCAATTACATTGAGAAGCGGTAAGGAAATTGGTGCTAAGAAAGTGCAATTCAAAGAAGATGAAGAGGATGAAGAACCGGTTGACGAAGAGATAGAAGTTGAGTCTCTCCTTCTAAAACCACTCAAGACATTCCCAAGGCTACTCAAGAGACCTCCATTCAATCCAAAGAGCCAATAAGAAAGGATCACCTCCCAAAGGTGATGAGGTAAACATTTCTGACTTGCCTTTTCCTCATTCATATCTCATGAGTAAGAAAGTTGTTGAAAAGAAAGATAATGATGAGCTTTTTGAAATGTTTAGCAAACTTGAGGTTAATGTGCCATTACTTGATTTGATTAAGAAGATGCCTAAGTGTGCTAAGTTTCTGAAAGATCTATGTACAAACAAGAGGAAGTATAGGCATAGTGAGAGAATCCAACTGGGTTCTAGTGTTAGTGCTATCTTCAAGCCACAGCTACCTATTAAGTGTAAAGACCCGGGTTCCTACACTATTCCCTGTACCATAGGCAAAACAAACATTTCACATGCCTTACTAGACTTAGGTGCAGCCATAAATGTTATGCCTACCTCTATCTATGAGAGTTTAGGTATCCATGCCTTGAAAGACACTAGTGTTGTGCTAGGTCTAGCTGATAGGACTGTGAGACATCCTAAGGGCTTTCTTGAGGACGTTCTTGTGCAAGTGAAGGGTCTTGTGTTCCCAGCTGACTTTTATGTGCTAGATATGACTGATGAGATTAAAGCCGATAGCACTTTGATTCTAGGAAGACCTTTTCTTAGAACAGCCCAAACCATAATTAATGTGAAAGACGGGGTCATTACCATGGGTTTTGGGGACCAACAGATTACCTTCAACATTTCTGATGCTATGAGTCAAGGTTATGCAGATTGCTCTTACTTGGGTGTTAATTTGATTGATTGTGCTGTTAATGATGTTGATGATTTGCATGAATCTGAGATGCATGAACATGACTGGTATGGTGAGATTGTTGAGCATGATGATGCATTTACTTGTTTATCTACCCCTCATTCTTCTTTTTTTGCTCATGTTATGGTGACGTGGTGTGTGTTAACTTGTTTAGAAGTTGATCACCTCCTTTCCATCTCTCATGATTTTGATGCATCATCTTGTCTTAACTGTGATTCTGCCTTGAACATTACACTTGATGATAGCCTTGAGAAAGGCGAGTTTGTTGATTCTGCAGGTACTGATGATAAAGGAGCTGTTACACAAGCTACACCGGTAGCTTCTCCAAACTTGCTACTGACTTAGTCACTTCTAATCCCACTCTTTCTTGTGATTTACTTGATGTTTCTGTGATAAAATTGATACCGATCCTTCTTTTTGTAGGTCATCCAAGAATGGCACTGAGTTGGGAAGTGGAGGACATACACATCATGATGAGCTTATATCTCCTTCCCTAAGCCATATGGACATGCCGCTTGCATTGAATGCACTTGACATAAAAGAATTAGTTCCTTCTGTTGTGCAACCTGATTTAGAATTGAAACCCCTCCCCCTAATTTGAAATATGTCTTTCTTGCTGCTGATTCTAAATTGCCTGTTATTATTTCCAGTTCTTTGAGTAGTTCTAAAGAAGAAAGATTGATTTCTGTGTTGAAGAGTCATAAAGGGGCTATAGGATGGTCTTTAGGAGATATTCCAGGAATTAATCCATCAGTTTGCACACACAGGATCCTTTTGAATGAAGGGTCCAAGCCAGTTAGGCAACCACAGAGGAGATTGAATCCTCTCATTCTGGATGTGGTTAAGAAGGAAGTCTCAAAGTTTTGAGTGTGGGATCATCTATCCCATATCAGACAGCGAGTGGGTAAGTTCTGGTACAAGTAGTACCAAAGAAGAGCGGTATCACAGTAGTGAGAAATGAAAATGATGAACTGATTCCAACTAGGGTTCAAAATGCTTGGAGAGTGTGTATAGATTATAGGAAGTTGAATGATGCTACGAGAAAGGACCACTTTCCATTACCTTTTATAGATCAGATGTTGGAAAGAATTTCAGGAAAGTCTCATATTGTTTTCTTGACGGTTTTTCTGGCTATTTTCAGGTGCCTATCGCTCTGAAGATCAGGACAAGACTACCTTTACATGCCCTTTTGGTACCTTTGCTTATCGAAGGATGCCATTTGGGTTGTGTAACGCTCCAGGCACCTTTCAAAGGTGCATGATGGCGATATTTAGTGATCTTCTAGAGCAAAACATGGAAGTTTTTATGGATGACTTTACTGTTTACGGTGAGAGTTTTGATGAGTGCTTGAATAGCCTAGAGCAGGCTCTTGAGAGGTGTATCGATAAGAAATTGGTTTTAAACTTTGAAAAGTGTCATTTCATGGTTGATAAAGGGATAGTCTTAGGTCACCTCATCTCTTAAAAGGGGATTGAGGTTGATAGGGCAATTGAAGTTATTTCATCCCTTCCTTATCCTACTTGTTTAAAGGATTTGAGGTCTTTCTTAGGGCATGCAGGTTTCTATCGGCGCTTTATTAAGGATTTTAGTAAAGTTGCTTTGCCTCTTTCTACCTTGTTGAAAAAAATGTTGAATTTAAATTTGATGACAAGTGTAGGCATGCTTTTGACACTTTGAAATCTATGCTTGTTTCAACCTCCTATTCTCACTGCACCTAACTGGAATTTACATTTTGAGTTGTCTTGTGATGCTTCTAACTTTGCAGTAGGTGCCATGCTTGGACAGAAGAAGGAGAAACAGTCTAGAGTCATCGCATATGCCTCCAAGACACTTGATTCTGCTCAAGTGAATTACACCACTACAGAGAAGGAACTGTTTGCTATTATTTTTGCTTTGGATAAGTTTAGACAATATCTAATAAACTCTCAAGTGGTTGTTTTTACAGATCATACAGCGGTTCGATACCTATTTAAGAAGCCTCAGTCTAAACCTAGACTGCTGAGATGGGCTTTGCTGCTAAAGGAGTTTGATATCGAGATTAGAGATAGAGTCGGAGCGGAGAATCATGTAGCTAACCACCTTAGTTAGTTACCTGAAGGCACACAGGGAGTTGACTCTTCTGATCTTGTTATTGACTCATTTCCTGATTCTGCACTTTTTGTCTTGGCTGTTCATGAGCCTTGGTACTCTAATATAGTTAATTTTCTTGTCACTGACGTTATACCTCCTTCTATGTCTAAATTTTAGATTGATAAGCTGAAGAGGGAGGCAAGATACTATATCTGGGATGCTCCAATCCTGTGGAAGCAATGCAATGACCAGATCATCAGACGCTGTGTTCCAAATAATGAGATCCACTCTATCCTTACCTTTGCACATTCTTTATCTTGTGGGGGGCATTTTAGTGCTAAAAGGACTGCTAGGAGGGTTTTAGAGTGTGGTTTTTATTGGCCTTCTCTATTTAAGGATGCTTATTCTTTCTGCAAGTCTTGTGATAAGTGTCAGAGGTTTGGGAGTTTGGGTAGGAAGCATGAGATGCCTCTAAGACCTATGCATTTTTGTGAAATCTTTGATGTGTGGGGCATGGATTTTATGGGTCCCTTCCCTTCGTCTTTCGGGTTTTCATACATATTACTTGCAGTAATTATGTGTCTCGATGGTAGAGGCAGTGCCAACTAGGAAAGATGATGCTTCTACTGTTGCCAAGTTTTTACGTTCTCATATCTTTTGCAGGTATGGCATTCCAAGAGCAATCATCAGTGACCAAGGAACACACTTCTGTAATAGGACCATCAAGTCTCTATTGGCTAAACATGGAGTTAATCTAACCGAGAAGTGAAGCGAATACTTGAGAAGATCGTGAAACCATCCCATAAGGACTGGAGTGAAAGGCTTGAGGAAGCTCTTTGGGCTTACAGGACTGCCTACAAGACCCCTATAGGCATGTCCCCCTTCCGGTTACTCTATGGCAAGGCTTGCCATCTACCTATGGAGATCGAGCACAAATCTTATTGGGCAATCAAGGCATGTGATGTAGATCTCGAATCTTCACTAGTCAATCGGAAGATGCTGCTCCAAGAACTTGAAGAAATGAGACTTGAATCCTATGACAATGCCAGAATCTACAAAGACAAGCTGAAAATGATTCATGACAAACAGATTCTGAGAAAGCAGTTTTATGAAGGTGACAAGGTTCTGAAGTTTAAAGCCTGGTTGAAGTTGATGCCTGGGAAGTTTATCACCAAGTGGGAAGGTCCGTTTAGAGTTCCTAAAGTATATCCCTTTGCCACTGTAGAGCTCGTAGATGAGGAGACCAGTATAACTTCACAAGTCAACGGCCATCTGCTGAAGCACTACCACGAGGATCAAAGACCCCCTTGATCACACGGTTGTTCCCTTCCACCCTACTCTTTTACTTTCTGTTGTATTGCTGGTGATATCTGTTTGCTGAGATAGTTAGGAGTAAGTGTGGGGGAGGGAACTTCTCTAGTAGTTGTAGTTGTAGCTGTTTATTTCTGTTTAGTAGTTGTTTGTTTTGTTTCCTCTTGATTCTGCCATCTCTTCTGATCACTTGATTTATACTTGTCTATTTTCATTTCACATTATCTTATCCTACCTCTCCCTTCTCTCTTCTTCGTGATAGTGATGTGTTGTGCTTCAATTTCAAATCGGACTTCACACAACTTCCACTTCACTCGAGAGTTTAGGTTAAGATAATGTTGTTTTTCTTATATTGAGGACAATGTATTGATCAAGTGTGGGGGAGGGATTGTTGTTGAGTTGTTGAGTTGTTTTTTTTAAAATTTTTTTTTACCTTTGGATTTGCTCCTGTTTCCTAAGTATTGCTGCTATAATTGCTCTCTTCTTTGCCTTATTGGTTGATTTTTGAATTGCATCGCATGATTTGAGAGTGATTCTTGCTTGGGAATTTTACTGCTAGTTTCTATGTCCTCCTGTTTTCATTCGCCTTAGTGTTTTGCACTGCTATATGGGCGAGTTGCTGTTTTCTCTGTTGCTGAATTTTGACTTTTGTAATCCTTGGGCATCTCTTTTAAAATCCTTTTGCACAATGCTTGTGAATATTGCACGGCTGAGTTTGATTGCATTTGATTTAAGTGATTTTTGCTCTTAGTTGATTAGCATAGTAGAATGCCTTTGGTGCAGTGTTATTAACCTTGTTTCATAGCTTGATCCTTAAGGAGGAAACATCTTGGAGAAAGCCTTGATGGAAGGATTGTTGAGCCATATATTCTTTCTCATCTTGTGTGATTTTCACCTAGTTTTGGTTAACCTCTAGAATTTGTCTAGATTCTTTTTTAAAGTTGCATTAATACCTAGATTTGTGAAGATGATAGGGGCATTCATTTCTAGACCTTTACCCAAATACAAACCACTTCATTTAACCTTTGTTCACCCCTTTGAGCCTTCACTTTCATTCCATTCATTTTATTTATTTTTTTTAGCAAGTGTTTTGCATGAGTTACGTTTGGTTTTTTATTTTGAAAAGTACATTATTAATGTCTATATCTTTGCCTTCTTGGGTTTGGATGCCAAAAAAAAGAAAAGAAAAAAGCAACAAAAAAAAAGAGATAGAAAAAGGCAAGAAAGAGAAGAAAATGTTTAGAAAAAGCCAAAGAAAGAAAGTTATAAAAAAAAAGAGAAAATAAGTTGCAACAAAAGAATAAATTTGAAATAAGGCATTCCATGGTGGTTTGAAGAGCAAGGATTTCTGTCTCAAAAGGTTAAAATCTACACATTGGTGTTGTTTCATGATTGTACTTTAGCTCACTTTGAGTTGATACTTTATTACTCATGCATTTCACTTGTTAGTCCATTCATTCATTTGGCCTTGTTTTTCGACATTACAACCCTTCAAGTCCCCTTGATCATGAACGTAAGGTATGTTAGTGGTGGAGATATTAGAATTTCTACAAGCTTATGGTATGTGCTAATCTAGGTGGATTGAGTGAAATTTTTCCCATTTGAGAGATGAGTGAAACACTTGTACCCTATATGAGCTTTATTATGTTTCTCTTCTTTTATCCTGCTATGTTTCTTGTGTTAATTTCTTTGCATTGAAGTATTCTATGATGTTGATTGATTAGGAATAAAGGTTGCTTGAGTTAATTGCACATTCATGCTTAGTTAGTTTTATGTTTGCTTGCATTGAGTGTCTCTATTGGATTCTTCTTTAATGATGTTTTGCCCAGGAGTGCAAAAGGCTAAGTGTGGGGGAGTTGACAAACTCAATTATTTTTGTATATTTTGATATCTTTTATATGGGTTTTGTCAACTTAATTAGTCCCTTTTGACCTTGATTGATTAATTGATTTAATATGTTTTATTTTGAATTATTATTTTATAGGGGCAAAATTATCATATTTTGGTTTAATTGTGACTAATTGATTTTTGAGGACAATTAATGCTACCTTATCCTTGAATTTTGCTTGCAGGTTCTTGGAAGATTCAAAAATAAAAAAGAAAAAAGAAAAAAAAAGGAAAGAAAAATAAATAAAAAAGAAAAGAAAAGAAAAAAAAAACAAGGGGGGGGGACATTGCGTTTTGCCCCAACCTAATATTCAATTAATCATCATCTTGAAGGGAGAAGGGACGGGGGACACAGATGCAAGCGAGCTGGGTGGCGGTGGCAAAAGAGAAAAATAAAAAAGAAACACACATACCCATGAGCTGACGGCACAAACCAAAAAAACAGAGATTCAACGAGACAGAGCAGATCATCGTTGACTTCTTATCGGTGGCAGCGAGAAGACGAAGGAACAGGGGACAGCACGAATAGGCACAGCAAACCAGCAGAACGAACATTGACGTAGACGAACAGAAGCAGTGAACATAAGCTCGACGACATCATCCTCCATCCACTCTTGCACTGTTCCGTCTCTGTCTTTCATAGCTTCACCGTGTTCTCCATGGAACCTTGCAGCAGAGCTTTGATTACAATTTTGATGGCAGTCCGTGGCTAAGATCCTCTAATTCTCTAATTCAACAACAATGGCAGGAGCTCCGATCATCAAAGGGGAGTTTAGTTACCTTAATTTCCTGTCTAATAATTGTTTAACAATTCCTAGGTCTTAGGATAGTTATTCTGATTATTAGAAAATTTCTATTGTTTAATCTGATTATATTTGGAGATTATTGTGACTGGATTATTGTTTAGCATTTGACATTGGGTTGTTTATAGCTTTGATTTCAATTATAATATTGTGGTTATGACATTTGTATTGATTTTGGAGTTAATATATTGTGATTTTCTAAGGTGGCTTGGAATTTTGGATCATATTGTCTCTTGCTAGCTTTAATTCTGTTATTTTGGATTTAAAAGTTCTAATTAAGCATTGGTTTTTAGCATCATTAATCCCATTTTACTATTCTGGTTGCAGTTAGTAAGTTGGGATTTTAGGAAAACATTTTGTGGCAACTCGAGGTGGCTCGGTTGTTGGATTAAAAGCTTGGTTATAATTCTTAATTCATTGTTTTAACTCTCACATGTTTTAGAGTGATGATTGCCTGCGTTGTTGAATTGGAGGATTGATTACTATTATTGTTATTTGTGTGTTTCACTTTCATTTCTTTAATCTTCATTCATTTTAATCATTTTTATATAAAAAAACAAAAAATATTTTACTTTCAATTTAATTCAAGGTGTTTACTTAGCAATTATCAAATTAAAAATCCTTTTTATAGTTTAGGTTACTTGCATTTATTTACTAGGATTTAATTTCATTTTCGGCTCCTCAAAGTGAATACGACCTGGATTGTGTACTATATTACATTAATTCGGTTAATTTTTGGAGTAACCCCAAAGTGACAAATTAAGGGCAGTTATCTTCAATATGGTAACAATGGGCATAAGTAAATATCCCTTTATGTTCCTCAAGCATCAAGGAGAAGTGCGACCATAGCATTCAGGCCAATAAGAATGTAAGAGATAAGACTCATATAGATGGATGCCACTGCCATAGTGATTAAATGAATCAGGTTGAGAGAGTCCCCTAATAGCGATGCGGTATGAAAAGAATATGCCGGGATAGAGATTAAGCAACCGGCTGGTCTTGGCCATAGAGTGTTTCAGAAAAAAAAATTTTGGGAGGTGATTCTCTGGCTCAAGGTGATGCTGCTCTATTGAGAACAAGCTGTTCTCTGAAAAGAAAGTGATTCTCTGATGAAGGGTTGACGCCACTCTTTTAGGGGCGAGCTGTTCTCTGAACAGGAAGTGATTCTCCGATACAAGGTTGACACCGCTCTATTAGGTGGGGCGAGCTGTTCTCTGAAGAAGGAATGATTCTCTGACACCGAGCTGACGCTGCTCTACCAAGAGCGAGCTGTTCTCTGAAAGGCAGGAAAGATTCATGGAGTTAACCTTACCCCAATGGGAATGAAACTAGCCAAGAATAAGAAAAGGATGGAAAATATAAGAAGAGCGTAGAGATGATTTTATAGGATCTCTCCCCACAAGATGAAGAAGAAAATCACAAGGCATGGCAGATTAGCATAGATATGATAATAAGCCTAGAAGGCCATAGAGATGAGCCAGTGGCCTAGAAAATTTCACAGGCACTATGATTAGAAAATGGCCTGAGGTAACAAAAAGTTAAGGAGAAAAGGAAACACAAGAAAGATGAATGATTTCGGAGATGATAGGGAGCCATGGGCACTAAGCTGAGTTTCAGTACAGCTTATCATCCTCAAACTGACAGGCTTGTTTTGAGAATCGCTTGAACCATAACGCTTCCAGGCGTGTACTTTAAGGGGTTAAAGGAAGGATGTTTCATGTTGTGGACCAAAAGGTTCCCGTTCAATAACCTTATGGAGCGTTCTTCCTTTGCTTATTTTTATAAATAAGATTTCAAACTGTATGATTTATCCTTCTCACCGGCACTTCCAATGATTTTCTTTGCACATGTCCAAACCAGCTTAAGCAATGTTCAATCATCTTCTCTTGCTCTAATATTTTCATTTCAAATTATCAAAAATCTTTTCGGCAAGTAGAGGGCAGGTTGCTTTCCTCTCTAACTTTTCAAAGAAGCGGAATACACGTAACAAGCGGGGACTATAGTAGATTTCTTCCCCCCCCCCCAAAAAGTTGTGGGGCTTTTTTAAAATTTTTCATCAGCGTCCTATTTATTATAGGCTTTCTTCAACGAGTGTTGTGTGGATTGCTGAGCAGTGCAGATCGACTTCCCTCTCTTGCTTCATATCTGCAGAGTAAAGCATATTGAGATATTCACTGAGAAATGAATCAAACATTTGCTTCTGATGAGAGTGGTCAACAAATGGTGGAGCTGAAGAGACCACTTCTCCCGTATCAGCCTTCAGATTTATCCTCCGATTCCTCACAACTACAACACGTACATATGCATCATCTTTTGCTACTCTTTCTTCAATTCTGAAACATTTTCTTGTTTCATATACTTTTCTTTTTGCTTAGTATAATTTTCTTGTTTTCAAAGACATACATTTTGCAGATTGCAAGTATATATGCATCCTGTGCTTTTCATTCGTGATGTCCTTTCGTCACCAGTGCAACTCAATATTGAGACTTGATTTAAAATTTCTGTCTTTATTTAATCGTTACTCAACTATGAAATCGCTCTCTTTGTTTAAGACTATCATTAACTGACTGGTTCCAGTTTTTATTTTTTAAACTTTTTTTTGGACCATCCTTTCTACATCTTTATATTTATTTCTTGAGTGATGCATGCTAATGATACTTCTTTTATTTATTTATTTTTTCATTTGATGTTCACTCTTCCTTATTTGTATGTATATCTTTTGAATAGATAAGATGGATATATTGAAGAGCAAAATTTGAAGGAGAAAAATGATTTGATAAAATGTAAAGTTTTATGCAATTAATCACTGTTTGCAATATATAAAATGTGGAAAAAATGAGCAATAACTACTAATATATATGAAAACAATAAAGCTTAGTTATTATATAATTAAATTCTTTAACGTTTGTTATCATTCAAACCTATATTAAATGTAGTTTAATGAGCCATTACATCCAATAAATAGAAAAGAGGATTTGCCCCTAAAATCATTGTTAGAGGCTCTGGCTCTGAGAAAATGAGCCATTATCACTCAATGACTTGGTGCACTGAGAGTATGCAAGAATTTCTCCTGGCTCTGTATTAAGATTCATTGTTCCAGAGGATTCTCTAACTTCTCTTCCATTTTTTAGTAATATTTTTCTTTCTTTTTTATTTTTTTTTGGAATAAGTGACTCTTATATATTTGTGTATATGTATATATTATGCTTGTGTAATTCTTGATTGCAATCTAAATCAAACATAGGTGGAAATGGGGTGATTATAAACATCAAAGAAAGGATTCAACATTGCGGAGATGGTATTTTGTTACCAGACTGTTGTATCTACAGGGTGGCTGTTACAGTCTGTCATCGTAAAGAAAATGCTTACACTCCACTAGTTGTTTCGATTGGCCCCTTTCATTATGGTGATTAGAGGCTGCAGGACATGGAAATGTATAAACAAATATTGTTTAGAAATATTTACTCAAAGAGCTACGTCGAGCTTGGACGATTTGGTTGATTCTATAGAACATTTAGAGCTAAGGGTTCGTGCTTCTTATTCAGAGACCATTAAGCTAACTGAAACAAGAGCTTGTGGAACTAACATTAATGGATGCTGGTTTCATCATTCAACTCTTCATCATGGACTATTGGAGGAGTGAGATACTGGAAGATGCTAGATTGTCACACTCATGGTTAGAAACTTCTATACTTCATGATTTGATTTTACTTGAGAATCAACTTTCATTTTCTGTAATTGAAGAGATCTTCAATAAAGCTTTTCCCTATGACAGCTGCGGTAGCCTCCCTTCATTTCTTCGGCTCACATATGAGTATTTCAGGGTTCTAAATGGACAAGAATTAGAGCCTAATCCAAATGTTAAGATAAAACATTTTACAGATCTTCTTAGATTGTTTTACTTACAAGGAAAACTGCCTCAACGACATTCATTCTCTGGTAGCCATATACTTTCATACAACGCGAATGCATTACAAGAAGCAGGCATAAAGTTGAAGGCTAGTATGAGCAAGTGTTTATTAGACTTGAAATTTTTAGGACATACTCTTGAAATTCCACGATTTTTTTGTAGAGAATGGCACCAAAATTTTGTTTCATAATATGATGTCATTCGAATAGTGCCATTACCTCGTGATGCTTACATCACCGACTATGCTTGTGCATTGGATTTTCTAATTAATAGACACATATAAAGATGCAGATCTACTCGTTCACAGCAAAATTCTCAGGACCTATGGTGGTGATACCAAAGATGTTGCTTTATTATTTAATGGTCTTACCGATGGTGTCATTCATCCAACTTTCAATTGTGAATACCTTGATACTTTTAAAGAATTGCACGAGTGTTGTGAGAATCCTTGGCACAAGATGAAGGCAACTCTAAGACGAGATTTTTGTAGTACACCATGGCAAACTGTTGCTTCTATTGCAGCAGTTGTACTCCTCTTCCTCACCATTGTTCAAACCATATTTGCTATCCTCCAAGTAATTAATGAAGTAAATTATATTCACAATTTCGTATACCATTGGAATTTGATTATTGTGTCCTCTTACTTTGTTATGACTGCAGGGCAGTAGGTACTCGTAATTAGCGAAGCAATTTCTTGTACCAGGTTTTGTTGACAATAAAAATTGCATTTTTATATCTAGCCATAGAAATGTAGTCGTACTTCTCAATTTCATGTTTTGTTTAAATATTGATCCATTGAAAAGTTTATATACATATATATGTATGTGTCCCCTTCTATTCTTTTAATAGTTTTTGTAGCCATCTAATTATGGATAAGATTAATTGAAGAGGACACAGGAGGTTATTCATACATGCATGCTTATGGGCATCCTTTTTAACTTTTGGTTATGTAACTAGCTTTAAAATTGCAAAAAAAAAAAAAACTTCATTTGAATATTTATGTTTATAAGGATTAGGATTATAATGGTGATTGAAATTGACGTTTGATGTTGCCTTATTCATTTAACGACAACGAATAGTGTAAGATTATGGGCGTACTTAGACTGCGACCTATTACCTCAAATACCCACGCTAAACTGGATCATGATCACAAACACAGTTTTAGGCGCACAACAAATACACCACAGATTGGAGGAGCAAAGACAACACACACTTGCAACAACTTGCAAAGAGACTTGTGTATAAATGTTGAAAAACATGTTCCCCTCTTAATGGACTTGTGAGTTAATATTTTATGTGCATTCATAAAATTCGAGTTACCACACACTCAGACATCGACTGTTTTAGCCCATGCAGTTTCAACAAATTCGGAATATCACAATCTCTAGCCCCATAGTTTCTTTTTTTGGCGCCATTTCCATTGGCACCCCAAAGAGTAATGGACTTGGAATCCTCCGAGGGTGGATCACCCATAGTCCAACAAAGAAAATTAAAAAAGAAATAAATTTGGTTAAATATTACAATGCAGTGATTACGGAGTGAAATTTCAATTACATAAATTTATCAGAGCTTTTCACTCAAATTCGAAGAATTTGTTTTTGGCCATAAAATTCAATTAACATGCAAACAGACTTGGGTATTTATAGGGAGAAAAAATGTTCCCCTCGTAATGGACTTGGGAGTCTTAATGTTCATGTTCATTCATAAAATTCGAGTTACACTTACACTGACATCAGCTGGTTTGGCATAAGCAGTTTCAAAAAAGTTGGAATATTACAATCTCTGGCTCCTTAGTTTTCGTTTTTGTTTTTTGGCGCTATTTCCATTGGCACCCCAAAAGAATAATGGACTTGGCCCTAGTCCTCTGAGAGTGGATCACTCACAGTCCAACAACCAAAATTAAAAAAGAAATACTGGTTAAATGTTACAGCCCAAGGATTACGGAGCGAAAATTTCAATTACATAAATTTATTAGAGCTTTTCACTCAAATTCGAAGAATTTTTTTTGGCCACAAAGTTCAATTAATTTTATTCTACTAATTGTACTAGTTGTGCTACTGTTTTTACTTTTCACATTGGAAGGAATTAATATTAATTTTTGTATTTTTTACTTGGATTTTCAGAAATGAATCCTCTTGTATGATGTTAACACAAAATTGATTTTATCAAAGCTGATGAGTTACTTATAAATCAAAACAATTTCTTTGTTATTTCTTTTCTGATTATGTGTGTGTCGCCTGTGTGTGTCTATATATATCTACATATATATTTAAGAACCAAGATTGTTTTTCGTAAAGTCATGTTTAAAATATTGACAATGATTTAGATGGCCCATGAGAAAGCTTAATTTGATAACGTTTGGAGGACATCGTTTGGGTAACTTTGATTATTTTATTCCACATAGAAGGTATCGGAACAAATGAAGGCCACGTGAATAAAGTAGTGATATAGTGGTATCTTAAAAAGTTAATAATTATCACAAACTAATTTTATAATTTGAAAAATTAAGTTCTGAGAATTTTATCTGTTAGTACCATGAATTATTTGTCTCTAAAACTCATTTTCTCAAATTAAAATTCTCATCTTGAAGCGGGGTCCTTGAGATTTGTGGTTTGTTTCGGCCTCTATGTTATGTGTCTTTCTAGTCAGCGAATCTTGTATAAGTGGTTGTCCATGCAATAGTGAAAAGGGTACAAGACTTGGCTCCAATGCTACCTCCGGTCCCAAGTTGACTAATTTTGAGAGACTTAAAAATTACTAAATTACTTATTATAGTATATATTATATGATCTTTCTAAAATATTTATACATATTATTAAATCATATGATAATTTATAAGTAAGTCAAATTAGTTTGAGGAAACAATGACAAATATAAATACTTTAAAATAATTTAGTAATTTTCTTAATCTTCTCAAATTAATCAATTGGTTCTTATATTAAAACTGGAAGTAATATCTTGCAGTCATGAAAACGATACACTTTGATTTAATGTCAATCCACATTCATAATTATTTTGGAAACTATATATATGTAAGCCATTATATACACTGTATCTTCTGGGCTTCTTCTTAATAACCAATGCTACAAAAAAATTGACTTTCAGCGGCGACAAAAGTCGCCGCTGAAAGTACAAAAGTCGCCGCCGAAAGATTTTTGCGGCGACAAGTCGCCGCTGAAAAGTCGTTGCCGTAGCAGCCGTGGCTGAAAACTTTCAGTGGCGACTAAAAAGGTCGCCGTTAAAAGATACTTTCAGCGGCGACTTTTAGAAGTTTCAGCAGTGACAAATGTCGCCGCCGAAAACACTTTCGGCGGCGACTTTTTTGTCGCCGCTGAAAGTAATGCCTAAGAAGAATTGGTTTTACCAATGCCACGTCATCACCGCCGGTGCCACGTCATCGTCTCCGGCCGCCACGTCAGCACCGTCGACCTCCACGTCATCGCCATCGGCGGCCACGTCATCACTGCCGACCGCCACATCATCACTAGCCACCTCCACGTCATTGCCATGTCACTCCTCCTCGCCACGTCATCGTCTAAATATTTTCACCTTAAATGTGTCTTCTTCCAGGTTCGAACTCATGACCGCCTCCCTTCGTGTCCAACCTTCTTGCCGCTGAGCCAGATTGAATTTGTTTATTAATATTGTAAAATAAAATATATATTATTATATTATACTTTCAGCGGCGACAAAAAAAGTCGCCGCTGAATGTCCACTTTCGGCGGCGACAAAAAAAGTCGCCGCTGAAGGTCCACTTTCGGCGGCGACAAAAAAAGTCGCCGCTGAAGGTCCATTTTCGGCAATTTGTTTATTAATATTGTAAAATAAAATATATATTATTATATTATACTTTCAGCGGCGACAAAAAAAGTCGCCGCTGAAAGTCCATTTTCAGCAATTTGTTTATTAATATTGTAAAATAAAATATATATTATTATATTATACTTTCGGCGGCGACAAAAAAAGTCGCCGCTGAAGGTCCACTTTCAGCGGCGACACTTTTGTCGCCGCTGAAAGTCTTGGTTTCAGCGGCGACTTTTTGGTGTCGCCGCCGAAAGTGGACTTTCAGCGGCGACTTTTTTTGTCACCGCTGAAAGTCGTCGCCTAAAGTCTATTTTTTTGTAGTATTAAGAACATATGATTAATAAGACAAATCACAAAAATTTCATTCCATTGAATACCATCCTTATCATTTTAAGATGCCAAATAGTAGTCGGCAGGATTCTTTCCTCCTTAGTCCTTTTCAAAGAAGCGGACTAATGCAACACGGATAACAAGTGGGACAATAGGAGATTCCCTTTATTTTTTGTTTTTCGGGGCTTTCTTTTTTAGTTTTTAATGGGCGTGCTAATTATAAGCCTTCTTCAACCTTTAGTGCCTAATGATAACTTGAATCAAACAGAGTTGGCCTCTGATGAGAGTGCTTAACAACCTGCATCATTCTTTACTACTATTTCTCCAATTGTGAAAGCTTTCCTTATTTTCCTTTCTTTTTTATTACAGTTATTAAGGTTGCTTTTCATTCCTCACTTATTTTGTTTCACTTTCAAAGGCACTTGTTAGATTGCAAGTATGCATGGCTTATCTTTTTTATCTTTGGTGTGCTCATGACGGCTTATCTTAATTTTGTTGCACTCCGTTTAATTGGCTCGCACCTTTGTTAGATTTTTCGTTTTTAATAATATCCCATTTTAACCTTTTTCTTTCTTTCTTCGTACTTTTTCCCTTCGGACAATAGGGAACTCTTTTATATTGCTTGTGTACGTAGTTCCTAGTTGCTTTCACATATGTCTATACTTCAAGATTTAATTTTACTTGAAAATCAACTTCCGTTCTTTCTTATTAAAGTTCTATTGGATAAAGCTTTTCCTTATGGGTGTCATGGTAGCCTCCCCCATTAGAAGTTGAAATTGACGTTTGAAGACGATGTTGTTTTATATATTTAAAGACAATAATTAGAATTACGAAATAAATGGTGTTGAAGTTTACAACTTTAGGACCCGGAAAGAAGCTACAATTATATACAATGTAATTATTATACTTTTTCACTAAAATTCAAATGATTTTATGCTACTAAACTTTTCAAAATACCCTGGAAATATTCTATATCAAGAATAATATTGCTTCCTTCCAACGCGATAACAACTTTTTCGTCCAAAAAGAAACAAGAGAGCATAAAGTGCTTTTAGCTTGTATGGTGGGCTTGAATTTTTCATGCCATAGATAGATGTAGAGATATGATATGATTTGATATGTAAATATTATGTAATTATGATTAGGATTTGATAGGATATGATATTATCATAATGGGCCATTAATGCAGAGGCTCCTCTCACTTGTATATATATATGTGTATATTCTGATCAATGAAATACAAGAGAATTATTTTCCATATTATTCTATTTCCTACATGGTATCAGAGCGTGGGAATTTTCTCTCTGGGGGTTAATTTTCGGTTGCTACAGTACCGCCGCGCACTGTTCACTCGGCGTCCGTACAGTGTCCGTACAGTGTCCGTACGTCTGCACTGTTCATCGACTTTCCGGCGGCGTCCGTACAGTCCGTGCGCTCTGCACTGTTCACTCGGCGTCCGTACAGTCCGTACGGTTTATTACTTTCTGGCGTTCTGTTTCGTTTCTAGCGCATCTCCGGCACGCTGTTTGTGCAATTCAGTTCTGTTTGCAGCTCCCTGTGTAGCTGTTGGCCTTTTCACTGCCTTGGTATTCATTAGGTAATCCAGGTATCGTGCTTTGTGTTCCTGTGTAACACTCTTTCGCATTCCCTTTGGTTAGTGCACTTCATCTATGGCGGAAATTAAATCTGTCTCGGAGCTTGTCCCAACTATTACTAAAATTACTGATCACAAGTTGACTTGGGTAAATTATTTGGATTGGAGTAAAACCATTCGCCTCTATCTGCGGAGCATTGAGAAGGAAGACCATCTGACTGATGATCCTCCAACAACTGATTCCAAAAAGACCTGGTTGCGGGATGATGCACGGCTATTTTTCCAGATCCGTAATTCCATTGACAGTGAGATTATTCCCTCTATTAATCACTGTGAATTGGTTAAGGAACTAATGGATTATTTAGATTTTTTGTATTCAGGAAAAGGAAATATCTCTCGTGTTTACGAGGTCTGCAAAGCTTTCTATCGTTCTGAAAAACAGGATCGTCCTCTCAAAGCCTACTTTATGGACTTTAAAAGGATGTATGAAGAACTGAATGTGTTAATGCCTCTTACTGCTGATTTGAAGGTTCAGCATAAGCAACGGGAGCAAATGGCTATTATGAGCTTTCTTACTGGTCTCCCACCTGAGTACGACACAGTTCGGTCTCAAATCTTATCCGGATCTGAAATTTCTGACCTTCAAGATGTGTTTTCCAGAGTAATGAGAGCTGAGAATCTCTTGCCACCAGCTGCTAGTATTCCTACAAGTGCCTTGCTCAGTAAGGGCACCTATGAGACTCGTAGTCCTATTGATAACCGCGGGGGGCCTACCCGTGGTGGTTCGAAGCAAGGGGGAGCCCCTTCTGACTCCAGTGGGGTAGTGTGTTATTACTGCAAAGAACCGGGGCATACAAAACGCACATGTCGAAAACTTCAGAATAAACAGCAACGGAATAACTCTGCCCACGTGGCTACACAAGCCAGTGACACAGTCACGATTTCTGCTGCTGAGTATGCCCAGTTAAAATCTACTACACCGTCTGTGAGTGCCGCAGCTACAACAGGTAATAATGCTACTGCCCTTGCTTCTTCTTCCTCAAAGTGGATCATAGATTCCGGGGCTACTGATCATATGACAGGTAACAGCCATCTCTTCTCCTCTTATAATGCTTTTGCCAATCCGTCAAGTGTTTCCATCGCTGATGGTTCCCAGTCTCAAGTTCTCGGTTCTGGCACTGTTAATCCCACACCCTCTATCCGTTTGTCATCTGTGCTAAATGTTCCTAAACTTGCTTTTAATCTCCTATCTCCCAGTAAACTCACCCGTCAACTAAACTGTTGGGTCTCACTTTTTCCTTCTCATTGCTTGATACAGGATCTTTTGACGAGGCGGATTATTGGTAGAGGTTATGAATCTGGCGGGCACTATATACTGGATGATCGGGTGTCTCATGCGGTAGCTTGCGCTAGCAGTCATTCTCCCTTTGAAGTTCATTGTCGATTGGGTCATTTGTCTTTATCTTCTCTTAAGAAAGTTTATCCTCAATTTCAGCATTTGTCGTCTTTAGATTGTGAGTCATGTCAGTTTGCCAAGCATCATCGTCTTCCTTTAGTGTCTCGTGTCAATAAACGGGTTTCATCCCCTTTTGAGTTAGTCCATTCTGATGTTTGGGGTCCTTGTCCTGTAGAGTCCAAAGCAGGGTTTAAATACTTTGTTACATTTGTTGATGATTATTCCCGGACAACTTGGTTATATTTAATGAAACATCGTTCTGAATTGTTTTCCCATTTTTGTGCCTTTTGTGCTGAGATTAAAACTCAATTTAATGTTTCTATTCGCACCTTACGAAGTGATAATGCTAAAGAATATCTCTCTGCTTCGTTCCAATCTTACATGCTTCAAAATGGTATACTTCATCAGTCGTCTTGTGTCGATACACCAGCTCAAAATGGTGTTGCAGAAAGAAAAAATCGCCACCTACTTGAGGTGGCCCGTGCACTTTTGTTTCAAATGCAGGTTCCTAAACCATTTTGGGCTGACGCGGTCTCCACTGCCTGCTTCCTTATTAACCGAATGCCTTCCTCTGTTCTTGATGGTAACTCTCCTTTTTCTACCCTCTTTCCTTCTAAGCCTTTGTTCCCTATTGCTCCTAAGATATTTGGGTGTGTCTGTTTTGTGCGGGATGTACGGCCATCTATTTCAAAGTTAGACCCAAAGTCTCTTAAATGTGTCTTCCTTGGATACTCTCGGGTCCAAAAAGGTTATCGTTGTTTCTCACCTACTCTCAATCGTTATTTAGTATCTGCAGATGTCACCTTTCAGGAGTCCACACCATATTTCTCGCATTCTTCCCCACCTGCTCCACCTGCGGAGGAGGATGACCTTCTAATATACTCTGTCACCTCACCATCACTGTCGTCGCAAGCACCCGCTCCCGCACTCGTTCAACCCTTTGATCGTGTGTATACACAACGGTCAACGGAGATTACTACCGCCACGCCAGCTTCTATTCCTCCCTGGTCCGCCTCGCCCTCAGATCCTGAGTTGAGCAACACTGAACCTCGTTCTGACCCTAATCCTGAGACACCTCCTGTTCCAGACCCGGATGCCTCTCTTGATCTACCCATTGCCCTTCGCAAAGGTAAACGTACTTGTGCCCATCCTATTTCGTCCTTTGTTTCATATGACCGCTTGTCTCCTGTGTCCAGTTCCTTTGTTGCCTCCCTAGATACTATCTCTGTGCCCAGAACTATTCGTGAAGCCTTGGCCCACTCAGGTTGGCGTGCTGCAATGGAAGAGGAGATGGCGGCCCTTGATCGAGCTGGTACATGGACCCTGGTCGATTTACCGGCGGGTAAAAAGGCCATTGGATGTAAATGGGTGTTAACTCCGAAAACTAAGGCTGACGGCACACTTGACCGCCTTAAGGCTCGCCTTGTGGCTAAAGGTTATGCACAAACCTATGGCATTGACTATTCCGAAACCTTTTCTCCTGTTGCTAAGCTCTCATCTGTCCGTCTGTTCATCTCTCTGGCTGCTACTTATGATTGGGATCTACATCAATTAGACATTAAAAATGCATTCTTACATGGTGATCTTCATGAAGAGGTCTATATGGAGCAACCACCTGGGTTCGTTGCTCAGGGGGAGCATGGGAAAGTATGTCGCCTTAAGAGGTCCTTGTATGGTTTGAAGCAAAGCCCTCGTGCATGGTTTGACCGGTTCAGTACTGTCGTACAGAAATTTGGCATGAGCCAAAGCAAGTGCGATCATTCTGTATTTTATCAAAGAACAGCGGCTGGCATGATTCTCTTGGTGGTATATGTAGATGACATTGTGATCACAGGCAGTAATGGTTCGGGCATCTCGTCCCTCAAGTCCTTTCTTAATTCCCACTTTCAGACGAAGGATCTGGGCTCTCTGACATACTTTCTAGGTATTGAAGTTATGCGAAGCAAGAAGGGCATATTACTGACACAGCGCAAATATGTTCTTGACCTCCTGAAGGAAACTGGAAAGTTGGGAGCAGCACCGACCAAGTTTCCTATGGTTCACAACCCACTCCTTGACGCTGATGGGAGCATACCACTCGATGATTCTCTTGATGATGAGAAACGGATGCTTGAGGCTCAGAAGAGCAAACCATTTGAGAATCCTGAGAGGTACAGGAGAATGATTGGCAAGTTAAACTATCTCACTGTAACTCGTCCGGATATTACTTATCCAGTCAGTGTACTAAGCCAGTTCATGGCATCCCCGACTGTCAGACAGTGGGAAGCCTTGGAGCACGTGTTACATTATTTGAAGGGATGTCCAGGTCGTGGGATATTATACAAAAATCATGGCCATACAGACATTGAGTGCTTCTGTGATGCAGATCATGGTGGATCAAAGGCCACGAGACGGTCTACTACAGGATACTGTGTCTTTGTGGGCGGGAATCTGGTGTCCTGGAAAAGCAAGAAACAAAATGTGGTGTCCAGATCGAGCGCAGAGGCAGAATACCGAGCTATGGCACAGTCTGTATGTGAGATAATCTGGATATATCAGCTATTAAAGGAAGTTGGCCTCAAAACCACTTTGCCAGCAAAGTTGTGGTGTGACAATAAGGCTGCCCTACATATAGCCTCCAATTCTGTGTTCCATGAACGTACCAAACATATTGAGATTGATTGTCATTTTATCAGAGACAAGCTTAAGGAGAACTTCATCTCCACTGGATATGTGCGTTCTAGTGATCAATTAGGCGACCTTCTCACTAAAGCTCTAAATGGGACTCGTGTTGACTATCTGTGTGACAAGTTGGGCATGCTTAACATTTATGCTCCAACTTGAGGGGGAGTGTAGAGATATGATATGATTTGATATGTAAATATTATGTAATTATGATTAGGATTTGATAGGATATGATATTATCATAATGGGCCATTAATGCAGAGGCTCCTCTCACTTGTATATATATGTGTATATTCTGATCAATGAAATACAAGAGAATTATTTTCCATATTATTCTATTTCCTACAATAGAAAAATCAGGAAATACTTTAGTGGTTCTTTTGTGAAGTTGTGTTTGCAAATATAGAGAGAAACACAAGACGCAATATATATATATATATATATATATATAACCTCTCATAAGTCCTCATTTTATATATAGACTGAAACTGTATTCCAACATCTGGAAGAATAAGGTATTGATGAATCATCTGCTATCTTATTTATTTTTGTTTTCGTATCGAGAATTTCCCTTCTGTCAACACTATAATTGGTGTAGACACACATTCTTCTTATTTTATTCCTTTTCTCATTCTTTTCCCTTTTTCATGGTCAGAACAACAAGTTGTTTTGGGAAGAACTCATTGTACTGAGATTGATTGGACCTTTTCCTGACTTAATCAGATTGAGATTTCTTCATTCAATCCTTTGGAACAAGAAGTATGCATCCTCCTGTTCTCTCTCTCTCCCCCCTCTCTCTGATCTCTACTACGGACAATTTTCTGTTAAAAAATCTGTTGCTAATCTGTTAAATTTTTGCAAATTCATCACAAACACCAAGCTTTTGGCTCAAAAATAGGTTTTAGCATTAACAGGGTGTGTGTATTATTTTTAACAAAATAGGTAATTACCACACATGCATGCTCTTTAACTTTATAATAACTACTACATGTTTTCCATGCTACAAATGCAATACAATATATAATTAAAGGTAATATAATATAGAATTATTATTGTCCTTGTACAATCCAAGTAATAAAATTTCAAATAAGCTTGTAACCTTGGAGAAAATGATTGAAAAGTTAAAAGAAACACAATTGACAGAGTACTGAAGGCAATGAAGGACGTCAAAACTACACTTCAGAGCTCAATACATTAGATAATGTTTGACGAATGCTTCTTAATTTGAAGAGAAAAGCACATTCTTTGACTATTTTCAAAAAAAATCTGGTAGACGGAGGACATGAAGCAAAAAGACTTGACCACTGAGACTACCCAACAAATGGTGAGATTACAGTTCAGTTATTAAGAAAAGAAACATTTATATTTCCCAAGCTTTATGGCCACCTTCATTGTTTGCTAATGTGCAATTTCTGCTTTCCTTCTGAATCTAAATTCATATATAGATGGAAGATGAGGAGATCAGGATAAACATAAAAGCAATGATAGACGTTAGAGAAGATGGTCTCTTTTCGCCTTCATGTTGTATCTACAGGGTGCCCCCAACGATCCGTCTTCTAAAAGAGGAAGCTTATACTCCTAATGTGGTTTCCATTGGTCCTTTCCATCATGGTGAAGTAAGGTTGAGATATATGCATGGAGTGGCACAAAGAACTAATGTTTAAAAGATTTGCAAAAAATACAGACTTGGACAGTTTGATTAACTTTGCAAAAGAGTCTGAGCAAAAGATTCGTGCTTCTTATTTTGAAATCATCAATTATAGCAAGAAGGATCTTGTGAAATTGATATTAGTGGATTCTGCTTTCATCATTCAACTCTTTGTGATGAAAAGGAGACGTCGCATGAAACGCGATGCTAAACTATCACAATCACGGTTAAGGCAGGATATATTTGATGATTTGCTTTTACTTGAGAATCAACTTTCATTCTCTTTCCTTGAAGACCTATACAATATAGTCTTTCCTCATGATCGTAGAGGTGATCTCCCTTCATTTCTTGAGCTTACATATTCCTACTTTCACTATCATAACATGCAAGAGCTAAAGCCTAACCAAAAGATAAAGCATTTCGCAGATCTTCTTAGATCATTTTACTTAACGAGAACCCAACTGGAAAGGAATTCCTTCAAAGGGGATGGATCCGATACGCTTATGTTTAGTGCAAACGAGTTACAAGAGGCATGAGTGAAGTTGGAAGTAAGCACACAAGTGCTTACTAGAGCTGAAATTTTCAAGATCAATTCTACAGATTGCTCCAATTCGTGTCGAAGATATAACTGAAACTTTGTTCCGCAATGTGATGGCTTTAGAACAGTGTCATTAGCCATTTCAAACACATTTTTGTGACTATATTTTTGTTTTGGATAACCTAATTAACGCAAATAAAGATGTGGAGGTTCTCAATCATAAAAAGATTATCCACAACTGGCCAGGTGATGCGGAAGAGGTTGCCACATTATTTAACGGTCTAGGGCAAAATATCACTCATATCAATTTCCGTGCTAAATACCTTGACATTTCCAAAAGGTTGAATGACTTTTATGAAGATCCTTCGCACAACAGCAAGGCAACTTTGAGGAGAGATTACTTCAACATACTATGGCAAACCGTGGCTTCTATTGCTACAATCATACTTTTCATTCTCACCATCGCTCAAACGGTGTGTTCCATCCTGCAAGTTGTACATAAGTAGCAACCTAGATCTGAAGCTTGGTATATTTCAGTGTTCTGTCCCTGGAAATTTATGTTCCCTAGCTGACTTTCCATGTAAAAATAGTTGTAATCCTTCTTCTTCATTTTCTCTATTACGGATGCACTTTCCTGTGACAGCTGCATAAGTTTGAAGCTTTGATTATATTATTTCTTCCTTTTAACTTTTTTCCCTAACAAATAAAACACTTCTGCGTTGAAAGATTTATAAAAAATAGATATGTCCATAATGTTTAAATGAATGGTAAGTAGGACTTTGACTCTTCTCGTGTGCCCACTCGCCTGTGCTATTCAAACAAGTATAGTATGATACTACATTGAATAATGGTACTATTTATGATCTATAAATAATCTTTTATATTTGTAGTCTTGCTTCACCCATTTTGAGATCGTAGGTTTCATGTTGAAATGCATAAATTGTTGTTCTCGAAGGCCACAAGTATTTAACAATTCATCTGCATTAGAAGAAGAATCTTCCTCCTGTTCCAATATAATCATTCTTTTCATTTTATCCTCTTTAACAAGCTTCTCAAAATTTCATGTTAGAGAACATTTCTAAATAAATGCAACGAACGATGAGTAAATTAATAAAACTATTATAAAATAAGTCACATTTATATATTAATTCTAAGACACTTTTGGTATTAAGGACCATGTAAGGGCTTATGGATATTCTCTCCCAAACTATTTTATATAAGCCGAATAACACTTATGTACATCACAATTTTAAATATTTACCCTATGGCTTGTGTAACACCTACTTTAATTACACCAGGAGCTATTAAATTTACTTGAACCACTAAGCCAGGTTTGATCCTAGAAAATAAAAATACTTTTACTAAATTCTTTATTAAAGCTTCTCCCGAATGCAAGGGTCGATCCTGTATAAGGAATAGGATACTTTGAAAAATTTTAAGCTTTTGAAATAACTTGCAAAATATCCTGTTTAGTGGTTCAAACATCCATTTAAATCCCTGACTTTAACATCAATAAAGCTAACTTTAGCTAAACCAATATTATCAAACCTTATGACATTAGTGAAATATATATCTATTAACATATAGCTATTAGAGCAGATGGCACCCAACTGACAGTCACGGGAGCCAATGCTTTTCTCTTTACAAAGGTAATTACATCCCATAATTACCTTACATAATCACATAGAAATATAGATTTACACAAATACACACACACACACACACACACACACACACATATATGGCCATACATGGCTTAACAAAAACTCTAAATATAAACAGTAAAAGGCTATACTGATGACCAACTATCTTATTCACATCTGCTCTGAATTTTTTCAACTTCCTTCAATTACCCCACCTTTGACCTTTTGAGCCACTTGCTTTCACTGCATCTCATGGAAGAAAGGAGTGAGATTCTAGGAATCTCAGTAGTGAGAGCAGTCTATTTTACAATTATACAAAGCTCATAAAAGCATGCAAAACAAGCCATATTCACAGCGTTTGCAACTAAGCATAAACAATGATGTTCAAACATCATAACCTTTGCAAATAGATATAATCAATGATACTCAAGCATCCCACACTTTGCAAACAGATATAATCAATGATGCTTATGCATCCCATGCTTCGCAGCACACATGGCCATGACAATTAAATCAACATCACATACTCATAATCCAGTATATATCTAGGAGCTCAATGCAAAGCAAATTCTATATACTCATATTTGAGTACGGCTCTGAACTCAACGCAAAGCAAATTCCACATACTCATACCTGAGTACAACTCTATGAGTTCAATGCAAAGGAACTTTCACATACCCACACCTGAGTACAGCTCTACGAGATCAACACAAAGCAACTTCTACATACTCATACCTGAGCACAGCTCTACGAGCTAAACGCAAAGCAAATTTCACATGCTCATACCTGAGTATAGTTCTATGAGCTCACAATTGTTCATCACATATCATATCCACCATATATTAATTAAGGAATATAGGCACTATAGCACAAACAAACACGCAAAACTATTGGATAAGTACACAAGAGGGAAAGAGTCACTACCTGGAGTCCCTTCTTTTGGTTTACCTTGTCCAAACTTCTTTTTTAACTGTTTTTTTGGGGGGGCTTGGGCACATGTCAAATCCTATAATATAGATTCATATATAAATTGGTCAATACTTAGTCCATTTAATTTTTATTATCAAAATATAATCTCTCTTGACCCATTAATGAACTCGATTCCTTTTTATTTAATAGTTAGTCATCCTAGACAATATGTTGTATTTATACATACTACTTCATTCTCTATCCTTAGCATTTAAAAATTCTTGAATACTATGATCGATTAAATCTGGAATTTCCAGCTTTAAGACATACCTTTCAAGAATCAAAACTCCACATACAAACCCATAAATCAAATACTACATGTTTGACCGTTGTTCTCTATTTTCTTAAAAATGTACCTAAAGCCAATAGTAACTCATTTTCCAACATTGCAAGGTTTCAGATTTCAAATTGTTATACATGTGCATATACTTGTATCCCCAAGTTCTAACATCAACAATAACCGCATGTATATATTTATACACTTCAATTATATATATATTTGCATATATATATATATATTCCTATCAACATCTTGTTGATGTCCATTGGCCGAGGCAATATATATTTATATTCCTCCTCAATTACTTTTCCTTCCTTCCTTTTCTATATACAACACGCCACATCCAGCAACTTTGAAAATTTCCAGATTGTTACATAATCCCAACATAACCACCAATTCACCGAAAGAAGGAATGAATATTGTGCAGTCCCCTAGGTATGTCTGTCGCATAATCTTTCTTCAAATTCATTAATACTGACATTAAAATAAAAACTTTATATAAAGTTCAATTTTAAGATGACACACCTAATTTTAGACAGTCATAAACCAGAGAAATCAAGCATATGGAGTCCGAAACACCCTCCAAAATCTTCACTCAACCATCATCATCAAGATTATAATCCACCCACCATAAAATAATAAGCCCTGTTCGGCCAAGTAAAAACAGAGCAAGATTCAACGTGCAATCTGAAATTCCTACGCCAGTACCATCAACAAACCTTAATTCATAAGTACCTAAGCTTGAATCCAACTTTCTTCCTGTACCCAGGAATTCCAGCTGCCTAATCCTTCCCCAGAGGCTAGAAAATATAGGTAAAGTGATGAGGGGATTTACCTTAGTTGAATAACCGGTTTGCATGTAAGTTTCACACTTCCGATCACCTTCCTCCAGTAATACGGCGCAGCTTCTTCTTTTCAGACTGTCAATCTCTTTGCTCTCGGTTCACAGATGAAATGACGGAAATGGGAGGGTCTTCTGATGTTAAAAGGGGTGAAGCAGTACGTGTGTGTGATTGTGAGCGAAAGGGTCCATTCTACACTTACACCCAAGTCTTCTTTACATTCTATCCTTCTCTCCATTTTTCTTGTAAATCCAGAAATTAATCCATAATATTTTATATAGATTTTTGCTGTCGAATAAATTCCTTGACCCCTAAAATAATTTCTTTAAAAATTCTGGGTCAAAAATCAATTCCCAACTATTTTTCTTGAATTTTTCAAGAAAATAACTCTTAAATTAAGAAATTAATCCTTAATTTATTTTAATGATTTTATGCCTCCATTAGCTTATTTAACCCATATAATAATTATCCTAAAAATTTCAATCTAAATACAAACCTCTAACTATTTTTTTTCCTGAATATATAGGAAAATAAGCCCTTTTTGCTCCAAAACTTAGCTTGAAAATTATTTAAGTCACTTTCAAGGAAATTAACCATTTCATAAAATTCTAAACTCTCAAAATTAATATTTCATAACTTTTCCAAATTTTCTTAGGCATCAAATAATTTTAATAACGATTTCTTCACTATCCTCTCCCTGATTTGTTTAACATCTTTAAATTCAGGATATTGCACCTTTAGCCTAAATAAACGTATTAAAGCCCAAATATTTTATGACATAAAAACAATCCTTCAGGGCTCATTCGTGGGGCGCATTCCCTTGAGATTTTATCATATATATTTATTAAAATCCATTGCATTTATTATAATTAATCTGGATAAAAAGGGATTAAATGAAAATAAGGTAAAAAGAGCATAATAATCATTTTCTATGATTATCCTTAAACGATTAATTTTTTAAATGAAAAATATTACTCGGTCTTAATTTGTATTGTAAGTCATTTGGAAGAAAATAATAAATCACTGTCAAGTATCAAGATAATAAATTAAACATACTAAGATGAATCAAACAGACTTGGCTTCCGATGAGAGTGCCAAACAAATGATGGAAAGTCGGTTATCCTCCAATTACTTGTAACAACAACACGTATGCATCCCTTCCTGTATTCTTTACTTTCTCTTTGCCTTACAATTTTTAAGGTTGCATCTGTTTAATTCCTCAATTATTACACTTTCTTAGCCTTATTTTGCTTCACTTTCAAACATATGCACTTGTCTGATTGCAACTTGCAATTATGAATCCTGTGCTTTTCATTTTTGATGGCTTTCTTAATTTCGTTACATTCCCTTTAATTTGCTTTCACCTTGTTAGATTGCTCGTGTTCAATACCCATTGTACGTTCTATATGCAGCCTTTTTTACCTTTTTCTTTAGTCTGATCCGGTTTTAATTATGCATAAACAATTTATAGGAATGTAACTCAGTTATTATCAAGAACACAATTAAGATCGCAGAAATTTAATCTATTCCTTAGTTCTTGTAGTTTTGTTTAACTATTGGTCCACCATAAAGTTTATAAAAAGATTTACATACGTCCTCTTATATTCTTTCAGTTTTTGTAGCCATCAAAGTAATCCGATCGGTGATCCATTTTAGTGTGCATCATGAGCATAATAGGAAAAAGAAAAGGATAGGATTAATTAAAGATGACGCAGGAGGTGATTCATACGTACATGCTTATGGCCATCCTTTCTATTTTTGGTTATGTAACTAGCTTTAAAAAGCCACATCCTTCGAACTCACAAAACAAAATGCATATTAATAGTTCGTTTGGATATTTATGTTTATGAGAATGAGGATTGATTGTGTATTGCTGATTGCTTTATCAATTAAGCGTGATAGATGGAAGATGATGTGATCAAAGATGCGATACAGAAGATGATTTTCTGTTAATACGAATGAAACGTCAAATCAAACTAAATTAAATGTATGGCTAGACGCAATTCATATGACAAGATACCAATAATGTAGTTTCTGCGATAACTTCCTATCTACTACTTTTATAAGATTAAAAAAATTAGTCAAACTTAGTTAAACATAAATTGCAATTACAAATTTGCAGTTTTATTAACCATGAGAATTCAATTAATAAAATCATAACATTAAAACCCAACTCAACTCCGCTAATTAGGCCAATCAAAAGTATTGCGTTAGTCCTATTAAATGTATATGTATTGTTTCGTTAGTTTTGATAGATATTGGGCCTACCTGATTAAATAGTGAAGGCCCATTAGTCCAGTATTCGTTAGTCCGTTCGGTGTTGTCCAATATAAATGCTGTGGATTGGTGCATTATGTGTGTGAACCATTTTTATAGAATGTAATACAAAAATGAATTTGTTCAGTTCATCACGTGTACTCTGATTGTTTTCATGGCATCAGAGCCCATGTTGCGATCCAAAAGTCTATCTCAATAAGGAAGCCCAATACATCAAGCTGAGCTCGGCATCGGAAATTCAAGATTAACCCAGAACGTTTCTTTTCACATATTCCCCGTCTGTCCTGAAACCAAGAACACACCCTGTCCGATTTTACAATTTGTAAACCCTAACCCGACAATTGCAAGAAACATGGGAGAAGAGAAGGCAGCCGGAGAATCGAGCGTCAATTTCGCACATCCCCTTTACTTGCATCCCTCCGAGATGCAAGGAGCCTCAATCATCAGTCAGGTATTAACCGGCAGCGAGAACTATACGATTTGGAGCAAAGCTATGTTAATAGCGTTGAGAGGGAAGAACAAAGTCGGATTTGTCAACGGGTCATGCAAGAAGTGCGATCAAGAGCCCAATCTCCAGAATCTTTGGGAACGGTGCAATGCCGTCGTTTTCTCTTGGATCTTGAACTCCGTCTCGAAGGACTTGGCAAACAGTTTAGTGTATCTTCAGGAAGCGCACGTTGCGTGGGAGGATTTAAAGGAGCGTTTTGATAAGGTATCTGGCTCCAGAATTTTTTCCCTCCATCGAGAAATACACTCCCTGTGCCAAGGCGAGTTGACAGTTTCTGGGTATTACTCACGGTTAAAGGAGCTCTGGGAAGAGCAGGCCAGTATTGTGGCAATCTCGTCCTGTAAGTGTGCTACATCTAAAGTCTATAATGAAGCTATGCAACAACAAAGGTTACTCCAGTTTCTGATGGGGTTAAATGAGGTCTACGATAATGTGAGAGGCCAAATACTTTTAATGTACCCCCTTCCCACGGTTAATCAGTCATATGCGATGATTCTGGAAGTTGAGGTATAGAAGAACATTGCCAATGTGGAGAAGGTTAATGTTACGGAAGGGACAATGATGATTACTAAAGGCAGAGGCAGAGGAAGAGGTAGGGGGAGAGGAAATCCTCCACTGGAATGCAACCACTGCCATAAGAAGGGTCATACGAAGGATAACTGTTGGGAGCTAATTGGGCTCCTAGTTGATTTCAAGGGTAATAAAGGGAGACAGAACCAAGAAGTCAGAGCAAAACAGAGTGGGGGCAATCGGGAAGGAGAGGCTCTCACAAATGTCTCCATCGTCTCACCAAGCTTTACAGCAATATGAACGCTTGCTAGAGCTATTGAAGAAGGACACGAATGCTGATGCTCATGCGTTAAGCGGTACAGGTTTGCCCATTCTATACTCTTCTGATTTAAAACACAATAAGTGGGTCTTAGATTCAGGAGCCACCACACATATGGTCAGTGACCTAGGATTATTGGACAATTATAAAATTTATAGCGGACCAATTAAAACTATAAGGGTTCCAAATGGAGACAGATTTTCTGTGACTCACGTAGGAGATGTTAAATTTCCTAATGGAATTGAATTAAAAGGGATTTTATATGCTACTGAGCTTCAATTCAATCTAATATCTGTCTCTAGGATCACTAAAGAATTATTCTGTGTGGTATCTTTCTATCCTGATAGATGTATGTTGTAGGACCTTTAGGATGGGAGAATGATGGGGATTGGTAGAGTAGTGCACGGTTTATACCTTCTGGATTTAGAAAAGAGTTACATTGGTACAAGGATAGATACTGATACTTGCTGTTCTGTGAATCATACTGATCTGTGGCTTTTACATAAAAGATTTGGACACACTCCTATGAATGTGTTGAGACATTTAGACATTGTACATGACAAATCAGTGAATATGAATAAAAGTTGTGATGTTTGTTTCTAGTCCAAGCAGACTAAACTTCCTTTTCCTTCTAGCTGCATTAAAACTAGAAAATGTTTTGATCTAATTCACATGGATGTTTGGAGGCCTTACAAAGTACCCACTCATTCAGGTTTTCAATATTTTCTGACTATAGTGGACGACTTTTCCAGAGCAACTTGGACTTATTTGATGAAACATAAATCTGAAACTGTTTGTCATATTAAAATTTTTTTTGCTTATGTTCAAAATCAGTTTGAGAAATCTATTAAAAGGGTAAGAAGCGATAATGGCACTGAATTTACCAACCATGAATTAACAAAGTATTTCCAAGATAAGGGTGTCATACATGAAAGTTCTTGTCCTTATACTCCTGAGCAGAATGGTGTTGTAGAAAGAAAACACAGGACCTTAATGCAAATTGCAAGAGGCCTAATAATACAATCAGATTTACCAATTAAGTTTTGGGGTGAATGTGTCAAAATGGCAACCCATCTAGCAAATAGAATTCCCGGCCGAATATTAGATTTCAAGAGCTCTTATCAACTTGTATATGGTCAGACCTCTAACTATAGTGATTTAAGAGTTTTTGGGTGTTTAGCTTATGCCACAAATCTTATTAATTCAGATAAGTTTGAATCCAGATCAATACCATGTGTTTTCTTAGGATATCTTGATAATAAGAAGGGGTATGTTTTGCTAAATCTGAAAGATCATAGACTATTTATAAGTAGACATGTAAGGTTTGTTGAGGATGTTTTTCCCTTTTAGATCACCAGTGGTATGGATCAAGGGGGAGTGTCTGATGAAGTTAGAAAAATGTTTTATTTTGATGACTATAATGAGCACTCTCAGTCGGAATTCATAAGGGAATTTAACTCTACATCCAATTCAATGACTAATAATGATAATAATCTTGATTCTATGATTGATAATGCTAATAATCAGCCCTTAAATTGCACTAATGTGAACTCTGTTCGTGTTAATGAACGTCCTGTAAGAGAGAGACGTCCCCCTATATGGTCTAGAGATTATATTTGTAATATGGCTAAAACCAGCACTAGCGAGTCTAACTGTAACACAGTAAATAGATCTGTATGCAAATATCCAATAGCGAATTATATATCATATGATGATGTTTCCCCTTCACATATGAGCTTTCTTTGTTCAATTGATGCTGTCATTGAACCTATCTACTATGCTGATGCTGTGCGTGACCGGAATTGGGTAATAGCTATGAAAAATGAAATAAGGGCTTTAGAACAGAATGAAACATGGGACATTGTTCATTTACCTAAAGGTAAAAAGCCAATAGGATGTAAATGGGTTTATAAGGTAAAGTATAAGCCCGATGGGACCATTGATAAGTATAAAGCTAGATTAGTAGCAAAAGGCTACAGTCAAATTGAAGGGATTGATTATAATGAAATCTTTTCTCCTGTGGTGAAAATGGTCACTGTTAGAACCGTTTTAAAGATAGCCGCTGTGAATAATTGGCCATTGTATCAAATGGATGTGAATAATGCTTTTTTGCAGGGAGATCTTGATGAAGAAGTTTACATGACAATACCCCAAGGTTTTAAGAACCAAGGGAATAATATGGTATGTAAACTTAAGAAGTCCCTCTATGGGCTCAAACAAGCCTCAAGGCAGTGGAATAAAAAACTTCACTGTCTTTGATTAGTGGAGGCTTTGTGCAAAGTAAACATGATTATTCTTTGTATATTAAACATTATGATGATGCCTTTGTAGTCATTCTAGTTTATGTGGATGACTTACTGATTACTGGCAGTTCTGAGCAAAGAATTAATCAAGTTAAGTCATTTCTGCACAGTCATTTTAAAATTAAGGATTTAGGTACTATGAAATACTTCTTGGGCATTGAGGTGGCAAGGTCCAAGAAGGGTATTATACTAACCCAAAGGAAATATATACTAGATCTTCTTGCAGAAACAGGTATGAGTGGTTGTAGACCCCTCAGTTTGCCTATGCCACAGCACTTAAAGTTAACAGCTTATGAAGAAGGGAAGCATCGAAGGAGGATTTGTTCACAGAACTAGGGAAGTATAGGAGACTAATAGGAAAATTAATCTATTTAACTATGACAAGGCCTGATATCTCCTTTCCTGTGCAGGTACTAAGTCAATTCATGCAGCTACCAATGAAGTATCATTGGGAAGCTGCCATGGGGGTGCTGAGATACCTGAAACAGTCGCCTGGTCTTGGAATTCAGCTGAGCTCAAAGGGGGATTTGAAGCTTAATTGCTTCTGTGATTCAGATTGGGGGTCATGTGAGACCACACAGAGGTCCGTGACTGGCTATCTTCTCAAATTAGGAGATGCACTTATAATCTGGAAAACAAAGAAGCAAGTGACAGTTTCAAGATCCTCCGCTGAAGCCGAGTATAGGGCATTGGGTTCGGCTGTCTCTGAAGTAATCTGGGTGAGAGGTCTTTTAGCTGATCTGGGCATATCTATACAGGAACTAGTGGACGTGCATTGTGACAGCAGATCTGCAATCTACATTGCAACAAATATGGTCTTCCATGAGAGAACAAAGCATATTAAGATCGATTGTCACTTTGTAAGAGAAAAAGTGACAGAGGGATTAATCAAATTGCAGCATGTAAGGTCTGCTGATCAAGAGGCTGACATATTAACCAAAGCAGTAGGGAAAGAAACACAGACGAGATTACTTAGCAAGTTAGGTGCTTTAAACATTTTTCAGCCCCAAACTTGAGGGGGGGTATTAAATGTACATGTATTGTTTTGTTAGTTTTGATAGATATTGGGCCTGCCTGATTAAGTAGTGAAGGTCCATTAGTCTAGTAGTTCGTTAGTCCGTTCGGTGTTGTCCAATATAAATGCTGTGGACTGGTGCATTATGTGTGTGAACCATTTTTACAGAATGTAATACAAAAATGAATTTGTTCAGTTCATCACGTGTACTCTGATTGTTTTCAAGTCCCCCTAACTGGTCTGGTTAAGAGTTTTGGATGAGTTAATTGATTGAATTTTATAATATTTTGCTCTCTTTATTATAGCCAAAAATGATATCGTCTTGGGTTTTGCGTAAAGAAAATAGTCTCTCAGATTTATACTCTAATAACTCACCGTTTTATTATGTGTAATTTATAGAAGGATGTTCCAGTTGCTTGTGAATTAACGTCTTTGCATCTAAATATTTTTTTTAGAATTATATATATATATGAATATTTTATATTTTAACTAAATTATATTATTTAATCATGACAAGTCTGATGTGAGGCTGTTTCCAATTCTTAATATAATTACTTATCACTGAGCTACTATACTACCTTGATTGATTCATTTACAAGAGGATAAGGTGTTTAAACACTTCAAAAGTATTTATGAAGGAAGACCAGCATTTAGGAGTTTTTTTTTCCTCTTATATATCCTGAAAGTTTTATTTCGTAACATTTTTGCCTTCAAACGTTATCCACCATGAAATTTAACTGTTAAAAACACCAGTCAAATTGCATAATTTAATCATCAAACTTAATAACTGATAACGACTAGTGTATTTTTGCTACGAAAATAAATTTTCAAGACATATAAGAGCCAAAAAAATTTCAGGTGCTAAATGCTCATTTGTGGATATTTCCAGAGTGTTTAAATATCTTATCCCATTCACAAATTGCGCCATTCATTATTATTAATATAATTTATACAAGATAATATTTGATGAGAAACTTATATTAGAATATATAATTTCACATCAAAGTGACACATTTAGGGGAAAAAGGAAAGAATTAGGTACCTACCATGGTTTTTTTTAAGCGTTCAGTTATTTGGAATTAATCGTTCTTTTAAGGTTGAAACTGGCTTCATCTCTCTCATGCATCCCGATTTTGTTTTTATGCTCATCTTGACTTGACTCAATGTTTATTTATAAAGAATACATGTTTAATTTGGCATGACTGAATTATTACTTCGCAATATAATGATGACTTATTTTACGGGTTAGTCATATCAGGCCAAACAAAATTAGCTTAAAGCATGGATTAATTAATTGAATGAAACGTAATATGAACTAGTAGACTAATAAATGTAAACGAAGACGCAGCTCAAATTAAATGACGACAGTTTGCTTCTGTGCAACTAAAAAAGACCCAGTAATATCTTTCTTGTTTGCCAAACACAAATATATTAAAGGTAAACCAATTTATTTATTATTGTCCCTACATTTGTTAGACTTAGCCAATTATATTCTATAAATGTTTTAGAAAATCATGTCGACTTCCTAATTGCCCTATTATAATTAACGTATTAATCAAGATCCAAAGTCACAAGTCGTGGCCAATTAAAAGTCAATTTAGCCCAATACTACCTCCAATCCTTAATATAAGAACTAGTTGACTAATTTGAACAGATTAAAGAAGTTTGTTAAGCTAGTTATTTGTACAAGGACTATTGTGAAAAAAATAGATAAATATAAGAGACAAGAAAATTAGGATCTTATATTCAGAATCAAATTAAAAGTCAAACTAGCTTTTATATTAAGGACGGGAGTTAGTATAATTTAGCCTAACAAATTGCTTTGCCACAAAGTAGCATTCAAAGAACCATATTACATCCTTTAAGAAAACTATTAAAATTTGTTAAAAATAATAAATATGTAAGAAATGTATTTTTTTCCCTCAAATATGTCCATATTTATAAATGGGTAGTTAGTAGGTGTGAGTGAGGAAAAATATGAAAGAGAATGCGTGGAAAAAAGATAATGAGAGAGTATATATTAATTAATTAAAGATAAAATAGGTAAAAATATATTTATTATCTATGCAAATCTAAAGTGAATCTTATAAAAAGAGATGAAACAATTGAAAACATTAGAACTTATAATATGGGACAGAGGAAGTATTAAATTTTCTTAATCTAATGTTGCTCTGATCATATTTATGAATCACAATTCCAGGTTGTTTCACCAAAATTAGGGGAAAAAAATTATATCTCATTAACTCTATCTTAAAGTTTAATAACTTTCCAATGTTATTCATAATTAATATATACATTTTTCAAACAAATAACAATCTAAACCGTAATAAATGACAGATAAAATAGTTCATTCATGACATAAAGTAACTTATAAATAGTAATAAAAATAGCATCATCTTTCTGTCTTATAGAAGAAATTTTTTTTTAATTCTGTTTTATGATTATTTTAGTTTACTTATTGTTTTATCTTTTAAGGTGATATAAATTTTTAATCGTTTCAAATATTTGATATTTCTAAGATATAAAAAATGACTAAAATAATTTTCATCTTCAAGAGACTTCAGCTTATTTTTTTCTTCAAATAACAATTATGTACCATTCATATCACTATCTTTCCTAGCCGCCTAATGTCAATATAGTTAATAACTGCTCGCAAAAGTCAAACTTTAAATCGTGTGCGAAACATTGAATAATACAATTTGATTTTATATTTACTATATAATTCTCTCATTTCAATACCTGCGAAAACTGGACGTCAAATTTGCTTCACGATGAAATTCGTTGACTGTCGATAGGAGAGAAAAAGATATTGATTCGTGACCCGTTAAATCATAACAAACAAAAAGGGCATCACCAAAAAAAAAAAAACAAACATAAAACTTAAGAATGAATTATACTAATCACCAAACTCACGGATTAATTATTTTTTTCATAACAGAAAGTTTAGTTGTGTTAGGTCTCGGGAGTTCATCAGAGTTAGGATATATCTCCAGGCTTAAAAAGCTTTCAAATTCACGATCTTGTAGGTTATGAGCCGATTCATTACCAACTGGACCAATTCTTGTTGACAATTCATGGATTAATTTTGAAAAGACTTTGAAACTTATCATTCACATGGTTAACGCAAATTTCAAGTATTTACCATTTACATAACACAGACTAGAGACTAAAAAAATATTTAGCACTATTTACCATTCAGAAAACAAATTTTTTTTTGGTAAGGAGAAAAGTAGTGGCCTAATGGTGAGTATTTATCATTGATAGTCTTTAAGAATAACTCTCCCAAAACAAACTGATTTTTCCCATAAAATAAAAAATTCATATAATGAACTGTCACATATACTTGATATAATTTTTTTTTTTTAAAAAAATCATCGCAAGAATCACAGGAAGATGAATTTCTTCATTTTTTTAACAAATATTATTTTGAATAATTTCCTCTAAAGAAATCGATTAATTGATCCCTATAATTTTGATTCAATATTAAAACTCAATAATCACTCACCGTTAAACTTTGATTTGCCTTATTACTTAATGAAACTCTATCTATGAATTTTGAATTTGCGTAACTCAATCCATATAATGTTAACATTTTAAAACATTATTCCCTAATTTCTAAGAAATAACTTAGTTTTCATAGTTTATTTTATGAAATATAGAAACTAAAAGTTTGAAAAGTCAAAATTATGAGAACTATATTGGTCAAGTTTAATTTTTAAAAAATTAGTTTTAAATGAATTAAAATTATAGGGACCGAGTTAGATCAAGTCAAAATTTCATGTTAGAATGATATATAGGACCAAATGATTTTTGTTTTTATTCACTTTTATTACTGTTTTCTGTTGTTATGCCTAGCACAAATGACAATTAACAACGGCTGAAGCAAGTAAACCATTATAATTGACTGTGGCACGTATCTCACCCATTTAAAACGCAGTTTCCTCTCTTTCACTTTTATAGGCATAAAGTGGTAGTTTTCTATTGAATCCAATCCATGTTCTTGCAAATTTCACATATTGAAGCCACTTGATGCAGCTTCTGCAACTTTCACATGTCTAAAGTGTGCCATTGGTAGTTTCCACTGCCATTAACTCTCATATTTCTACAAGCCCTTATAGAGGCAAATTAAAATTTGAATGTGACCCCAAACACCAGCTAACGCAATTGACTTAGCTCATTATTATATTAAGTAATCATACAAGAAATCATTAATAAACGCCACTCATAAATCAAATAGGAAAAAGTGTTGACTTGACTAACTTCAGCTGATGAGACACAGCGCTGTGCGTCCTATATATTCTCTGTGAGATATTTTATGATTATTATTATAAATTATTTAGGTATTTAATTAGGAATTAATAAAATATCTTGAGTGTGGCCTGTGGTTAGAAAAGGGCCCAAGCCCAATAGGGTTATGATTTTCAGTCAATAATGTATTTACTCTGATGGTGAGTTTTTACAATTAAGGTTTTGACAGTTGTAATTTTTTTAGAGCAATACATTCAGTGAGAGAAAAACACTCTATCTGCTCCTTGAGGTTCCCTAAATGGTGACGGCTATTCCCGGTTGCCATCACTGTGCCTTTCTGTCAGTTAGAAGAGACCTGAATCAGTAATTCTTCTGACCCCAAATCTCTTTTGCAGTTATTATCTTCTATCTTGGATCCCAGATCACTTAAGTAATAGCTATGACGAGAAGTAACTCTAATCCTAAAGTCTTTCGTTGTATTGTTTATAAGAGGATTAATTGTGTGTTATCTGGATTATATGTTTTATATATTATTTGTTTGAATTTGTCTTACACGTGGAATAGAGCCTGGCTAGGTTCTACTCTGCCTACTTTGTTTAATTTAGCCATTTTGTTTTTATGTGGGATGATCTAGCTTTAATTTTATAATTTATTTTCATTAGTTTCAAAGGCCAGATCAGAGATTGTTGCTATTTTTACCGTTTATTTTAAACAATTTTGGTTCTTGTTTTTATCGGACATCCGTATGTGATCTTCTCAAAAAAGGTTGGATTTTATTTTACATTCTGGCTCCTTTCCTTTTATAATATGTTGTAAGATACGTTTCTATGTTTTGAGGTATGTTTTTTGTCATTTGGGACAGAAGGAACGAGAATATTCATCTCTCCGATGACCACCGTCATCACCTCTATCGGAACTGGGAGGAGCCGAAAACACAACTCTTTTCATTCATGAAAGTCTAAATTTTTTATTCCATTTTTGCCCTTTTTCCCTACTGTTCATTGTTGTTTTTTGTGAATTGCACCCTCAGAAACAAAGAAAAATGGCATCTTTTGGCCGGAAAAAGATGCTTTTAACATCGAAAAATGCACCAAGACTGCCGAAAACCATGGTTGGCCCCCGCGGCCATGTAGGGGCTGCAAACTGGGTCAAAAACGGGTCAAGAGTCAGGTTAACCTAACCTGGCACCATGGGGAAGAAGACCTATTGTCAAAACACTGCCGTTTTGGATCACCTGGAGTGTTTTATGTCTCCTTCAAAACGGTGTCATTTCGGCCTGAAGTGAAACTCACTATTTCACTTATTTAAGTAAGGGGCCAAATGTTTTTGGGCCGCGTGTTGGGTTTTTTTTTTAAAATGATTTATTTAAATTTGTTTTGGGCTGAATAGATTTGGGCTTCTGACTTTTTTTTGTTTTGTTCGGTCTGGACTTATTCTGTCTGGGCCAATCTGTTCAAATAAAAAAGGATTTTTTTTTGCATAGTGACATTTCAGAATGTTTGAGCCTTAGGTTTAGGCTTTTTTTGTACAAAATTTGTTTTTTGTCATTGTTTTCTTTCTGGGCCTCTGTTTTGGGCCTGGACAATTTTATTTTATTGTTCTGGAATATTCTTTTGGGCCCTGTCCTATTTACATTCTATTTAGTTCATTTAATTTAATTTCCAAAATTTGTTTATGTCAAATAAACCATTAATTGAAAACTGTTTTAGTTATTTAAAATGGTTTTCACGTGTAATTTATTTTATGCAAATATTTAAATTGTTTAAATAGAGATAAAAAAAAAATGATCTTAGCTATTTCACATTTTTGTGTAAATTTGCAAAATTGTTTGTTATATTGTTTATTTGCCTAAATATTTCGATAATAAATTTAGGCAAATTAATTAATTATTTGCATTTTGCAATATTTATTTTGAATAGAAATGTGCTGAGGTTAATGTTTAAATAATTGCTTGGATGCATAAAATAGTGGGAGGACTTAATATGATAATTAATTGCTTGTGTTCTCTATTAATATTGCGCATGTGTTGGATTAGTGCTCATTTGATATTTGTGATTAGTAGGCTTTCTTAAGGAGTAACCACAGCATCCTTTATCTGTTGAATGCAACATAAATCACATAATGGACTTATAAAATATCGATTGTAATTGAATATGCATTCATAATTAATCTTTGCCCACAGGTAGATAATTATAAATGTATATTTAATTAGGGTGGGATAGAATTGCCTTGTATTTTCTAAGTAGCCCACAGGTATTAGGAAATATAAATGCGTTCCAGTTCAATTAATATGAGATAAATATATGCTATACTAATTTCTTTGCCCACAAGTAGAACTTAGTAATACGTATTTATAATTGTATGCTTTATTAATGTTTTTTAAGCATGCATGGCACAGTTATTGTGATTGTCTCAACTGATTTGTAAGTTTGATGATACTTTGATATTGCAGCTTCATTTTCTGTCCCTAACCTGATTACTGATGCTAGTAACAAAATCATAGTGGATGGTATTAATTATCCTGATTGGAGGAAAGATATTGCCTTGCAGCTTGGTTGCTATAATATGGACTTTATCTTGGAGACTGACAGGCCTCCCAAACCAGCTGATGACTCGGCTGATAAGGATTAATATGAACATTGGGAGAAAACTAGCCGCCTTGCTCTCCTGATCATTAAAGCAAGGATTGCTAGGGGCATTCAGGGAGCAATCCCTAAATGCAAAATTGCTAAAGAATACTTGGAGGTTGTCGATAAACAATTTAAACCGACAGACAAGCAAATGGGAGGTACCATCATGTTAGAGCTATATGCTATCAAGCTTACAGGTATCGGTGTAATCAGGCAGCATATTATGAAAATGAGAGATTTATCCTCTCAATTGAAAAACTTCAAGATGGAACTAACTGAGCAATTTCTGGTGCAATTAATTCTTAACTCCTTTCCTCCAAAATTTGATGCCTTTAAGGTGTCTTACAACACACATAAGGAAAAAGGTCAGTAGATGAACTACTGTCCATGTGTGTGCAAGAAGAAACTAGGCTGTTGATGAGTGGAAAGGGTGCATCTAAAGAAGCTTATTTGGGAGAAAGTTCCAATAAGGGTGACAGTAGGAATGGAAATAAGGATGATAAGAAGAAGAAGAAGAAGAAAAGAATCCCTCCTGCTACTGCCTCAAATAAGAAGGATGCCAGATGCTTTTTTCGCAAGAAGAAGGGGCAAATGAAGAATGAGTGCTCCAAGAGGAAAGCATGGCTTGAACGTAAAGGTATGTTTACTTCTCATGTTACTTTAGAATCTCATGCTATTAATGTTGATGATGACACTTGGTGGATTGATACTGGTTCAATGATCCACATTTCCACAACCATACAGGGCTTCTTAACAAGTAGGCCACCACGTTTGAGTAAGGAATGGGTTCTATCAGGCAGCAGGAACCCAGACCGTGTGGAGTTGGTTGGGACTTATCACATTTTTTTTGAATAATACTCATGTGGACCGTTTTGAGACTTTTATATTCCGACTTACATGAGGAACTTAATTTCCATTTCAAAATTAATTCCTTTAGATTATGGTTTATGTCTTGAAAAGGGTTTTATATTTTTGAGCAGGCATCATGTTAAGATTGCAGACATTGCAATGATTAGTGATTTATTTAAAATAATTCGTGATCTTGTTCAATCTTTTACTATTTCACGTGGTATTAAACGTAGTGTTATCAATGAGAATTCTATTAGCTTGTGGCATAGGAGATTGGGACATATCTCCATTGAGAGAATCAAAAGGTTAACTAAGGAGGAAATTCTTTCACCCTTAGACCATTCGGAATTTGATTCTTGTGTGGACTGCATAAGGGGAAAGTAGACCAACAAGTCACAAAAGGGAGCTAAAAGAAGTTCTGAATTGCTTGAGATTATACATACCGATATTTGCTGCCCTGATTTAACCGCACATGGTCAAAAGTATTTTATTACCTTTATTGATGATTACTCATGATATATGTATGTCTACTTGCTTTATAATAAAAGTGAGCCACCATATGCCTTTAAGGAATACGAAGCAGAAGTAGAAAAACAAATTGGGAAACCAATTAAAATTGTCAGGCTTGATAGAGGTGGTGAATACTATGGTAGGTACACAAATAAAAGACAAGCACCTGGTCCATTTGCAAACTTTCTTTGAGAGCAGGGTATAGTTGCTCAATATACCATGCCTAGCTCACCAGATATGATGGTATAGCTGAAAGAAGAAATAGGACTTTACTGGACATGGTTAAGAGCATGATGAGCAGCTTCAAGCTTCCAATTTCATTATGGAAAGAAGCACTCAAGATAGCTGTATACATATTAAACAGGGTTCCAACAAAGGCAGTACCTAAAACTTCTTTTGAAATCTGAAAAGGTTGGAAACCCAGTTTAAATCATTTGAAACTATGGGGTTGTCCTGTAGAAGTGAGAGTGTATAACCCACAAGAAAAGAAATTGGACCCTGGGACTATAAGAGCTTACTTTGTAGGCTATGCAGAAAGTCTAAGGGTTATAAGTTTTATTGTCCTTCGCCTTAAAAATGTTTTGTAGAATCTAGGAATGCTAAATTTCTTGAGAATGATGTGTTTAGTTGGAGTGATCAAACAAGAGATGATCACATAGGAGAAACCATTAACACGAATAGTGAGAGAACTTCAATGGTCAATGACTCTCATCCAGTTAGAGTTGTCATAGAACATAGTGTAGATCCTATAACACAAGTTGACAATGCTGGACATCAAGAACATATGCAAGCTGATCAACCTATCACACAATCTAAACCACTACAGAATGTGACAAGGGAATGTTCCTAATAAGCAATTTGAACCAACTCAAGAAGTTGAATTAAGGCGCCACTTGATGAGAGCCTTCATCGTTCGCCTTGGGGTTCCCAATCAAAAATAAATCCAAGCAATGCAATATAGTGCAAAACTCAGGTCGTTTCACTTTGAAGAGCCTTTATTTGAAATTCTAAGCAAACTAAGTATCAAAAATAAAGAATTGACTTGGAAAGAGATTGATTTTCTTTTTAACTAAGTAATTGGCAAAATTTAAAAGGATGCAAAATGAGTAAATAATTTTTGGATTTTTAGTTTATAAAATAGGTATGAATAAAATAAACAAAGAATTAACAAGTGATAGGAAATGGGAAAACAATCCTCTAGCACAATGATTAAAACTATCATTACTTCAATTAATTTGGGAGTTAGCTAAATTCAAAAGACTTTAAGGGCCACCCCTTAGACTCGATTTAATTAGAATAATCAACACCCAGTCACCTTGCATATTAATTACTCACAATTAAACTGTTTCAGCACAATTAGCCAAAAAGAATCAAAGAAAAACAATTAACATTTTTAGTCCAATAACCAAGCCACCTTGAATTACCACTAAATATTCACAATAATTTCAAAACATAATCTGACCCAGTATAATGTAAAGAAATTAAAGCTAATCACAGTATAATGTCAAATGCTAATCAAAGATCCCAATAACTGCAACCACTCTCAATACAAATATAAATCATCACAGTACATTCAAACATTATAAAATTTATTCTAAGACCTAGAAATCACAATTATAATGAAAGAAATAAAGATTGGAAGAGCTGAAACTTCCCTTTGAAGCTCCAAGTTCAAGTCATAAGCACTGTGCTAGAGAATTGAAGGATTTAGCTAAGCTCCTCCATCAGTAAAGCTCCACCGTATGCTTTAATAATCACAACCATAGCAAAACAACACAGCAAAAGGTAGATGAATGCTGAAGGATGGGTTTTGGTTGATGAGAGATAGAGAGGAGAGACGAAGTCGAAACTATGGAGGTTTGATTCTCCCCCTGGTGCCATCGGCCTCTTGTGCTCCTCTCACCTTCGCATCTCTATCTTTTTTTTTTTTTTTTCAGCGCCATCCAACTCGTGCCTGCCTCTCCCCTGGAGATGATGAAGAATAGTAGTAAAGTTTTGCTCCCCATTTTTATTATTATTATTATATTTTTTTAAAATTTTTTTATTTTTTTTCTTTTTTTTTTAAATCTTCTAAAACCTGCAATCAAAATTCAAGGATAAGGTAGCATTAATTGTCCTCAAAAATCAATTAGTTACAATTAAACCAAAATATGACAATGTTGCCCCTATAAAATAATAATTCAAAATAAAACATATTAAATCAATTAATAATCAATTAAGGCCAAAAGGACTAATTAAGTTGAAAAAACCCATATAAAAGATATCAAAATATATAAAAATAATTGAGTTTGTCAAAGGTCAACTAAAGAATGAAGACCAGTATTACCTAGTAACTGTGTTGTGTACTTTGCTAAAATTGACTGTGATATTAGTATTGAAAATGATCCTTTGACATTTACTCAGGCTGTGAAAAGTGAAAACTCCAAATTGTGGCATGATGCCATGGTTGAAGAAATTAACTCAATGGCAAACAACCACATATGGAAGCTTGTAAAGTTACTTAGTAGGTCTAAAGCCATTAGCTGTAAGTGGGTTTATGAAACCAAAAGAGACTCACAAGGTAACATTGATCTTTACAAAGCAAGGTTGGTTGCTAAGGGTTCACACAAGTGGAAGGAATCGATTACAGAGAAACCTTTTCTCTCGTATCAAAGAAAGATTTTTTCCGCATCATCATGGCATTGGTTGCACATTTTGACTTGGAGTTACACTAAATGGATGTTAAGACTGCCTTTCTCAATGGGGATCTTGAGGAAGAGGTATACATGAAGCAACCTGAGGGATTTGTTGCAAAAGACAAAGAACATATGGTGTGCAAGTTAAAGAAATCGATCTATGGTTTAAAGCAAGCTTCACGACAGTGGTATTTAAAGTTTCATGAAGTCATCATATCATTTGGTTTCGATGAGAACATCATTGATGAGTATATATACCACAAGGCTAGTGGGAGCAAAATCATATTTCTGATTTTATATGTCAACATATTGCTTGCAGCCAATAATCTGGGACTATTGCATGAGAGAAAACATTACAAAAAAATTTATTTTGTAGCGGTTAAAATAAGACATTTCTAGCGGTTTTAACCGCAACAAATAACATTTGTAGCAGTTACAAAAACCGTTAGAAAATCAAGGGCAAGAAAAAATTTCTAGCGGTTATGGCGACCGCTACACAGTATGGTCAAAACGTCAGAAACTTTCTAGCGGTTAATTGACCACTAGAAAAATCTAGTAGTAGGAGACAAAATTTCTAGCGGATAGAAACCGCTGGAAAAAGAAAAAAAAATTTTTAGCGGTTATATAACCGCTAGAAAGTTCTGAACCAAATCAAATTTTGCGAGGAAATTAAATTTTTGAATTGGCGTCAAAACATTTCTAGCGGTTTGAACCGCTAGAAATTTGGCATAAAATTTAAATTTCATGAAATTTGTCCTGCTATTTTTTTTATTTCTAGCGGTTTTGAACCGCTAGAAATGTTTTTCCAGGAACAAAAAAAATTTGTGGTTTTTGATTATTAGAAAATATAATATTATAAATTTAAAAACCATTAAATAGATTATATTGGAGAATTTTTGTTAATTTGTATAATTAGTTATGCATTACTTTTTATATATTTGAATTTTGTAGTAAATAATATGTAATTAAATTATGAGTGTGTCAAAAGAAGTGAATTTAATTTAATAAGATAATTGAATTGAAGATTTAATAAGATAGTTGAATTGAAGATGAGATAATTTGTAATATTGAACCTAAATTGTTATGTTGAGAAGTATTTGAATCAGTTGAGGAGAGCATGACAAGTGTGAAGAAGAAAAATCTGAAAGAAAAAGAGAAATAAATATGTTAGTAAATTATAAGTAAAGACAAATAAAAGATATAAAGACTTATAAAATAAAATTCACTTACCATATACTGAAGAGAAAGAAACCACCATATGAGAGAGTAAGAAAAAAAGAGAGAATTATGAGGAAGAATAGGAGAGGAAAGAAAAGAGATGAGGTAAATAAATGTAGAGGTGATATGATATTTATAGAGATTAGCGACACATTTGTAACAGTTTTTTTGTAGCGTTTTGGTGCATTTTGTAGCTATTTATCCATTTTCTAGCGTATAAGTAACTGCTAGTATTTGTAATGGTTTGAATCTAACCGCTACAAATTATAATTTTTTATTTTTTAAAAATCTAAACTAATTTTAATTTATACATATGTATTTATGGGAGGAAATTTTTTTTAATAATAAATTTGTAGCAGTTACGTAACTGCTACGAATTATAATTTTTTATTTTTTTAAAAACTAAACCAATTTTAATTTATTCATATGTATTTATGTAAGGAAATTTTTTTTTTTTAATAATAAAAATTTTGATGCTGCTATTCTTCATCATCATCCGGCCTGATTATTGTCTCCTTGAGGAAAGAAGTCTTCAATTTTTTGTAACGGTCAATTTTTTGTAGCAGTTATTAACTGCTAGAAATTTCTAGCGGTTTCAACGATTAAAAATTTTTCTAACGGAATGGCTAGAAAATTTGCCATGACAAAATTTAAATGTGACAATGGTTAAACTCGAATTTAGCTTAAATTTTCTAGCGGTTCAAGAATCGCTAGAAATAATATAATATTTTTAAAAATTAAATATTCCAAAAGTATTTTAAATTCTCTGCAATAAATTATTAACGTTTTTAGTATAATGTATTAATTAATACTTGATATAAACAAAATTATTAACAAATCATTAATATTTATAAATATTTATCAAATTAATAAATTCTATGATTTGTTAAATGTTAAAATACATATTTCAAGAATAAATTTTAATGTTAAAAGAACATATGTTTAACATGTTTTATATAGTAATTAATAAATTATAGAAATATTTTAATTATACAAATAAATAATTAATAAATTTAATTAATAAATTAATAAATAATTATAGAAATATTTAAATTATAGAAATAAATTGTAGAAATATCTTAATTAATTAACATGTTTAACATGTTTACTAAATTTTAATCTTTATATAGTAATAAATTAATAAACATTTTAATGTTAATTAATACTTGACATAAATAAAATTATAGAAATAAACTATTAAAGTAAACAAATAAACATAAAATTTAAATAAATATCTAAATAAAATATAAAATCATAAAATCAAAATTCAAATAAAATCCTATACAATGAAAACAGGGGAAATTAGGGGTGAGGGGCAGAAGAAGCATCATCGTGATCATCCTCCGCTGGATCCTCCTGCTGGGGGTGGACAGGTTGCTGCACGTGCTAGGGTTGGACTGGCTGATGAGGGGGCAGGGGCAGGACTGGTGGCAGGCGTATGTCGAGGATCTCAAGAATCAGGATGTTTAGAGCCATACTGATCATCACATCACACATAACTGTAGCAGCTGCCTTGAACTGGTCAAGCTGCAACTGGAACTAAGCATCACGCTCCTGCAACTAACGATCACGCTCCCCAATCTTGGCCTCCACCCTGGCCTCGATGCTGGCCTCCAACTCTTGTCCGAGCTCCTCTTGCAACTTCTCTAAGGATGAGGAACCCGGCCGCTTTACTCCTGCGCTCGCTCGAGAGCTCCCTGCAGTATATGAAGGGCCAGCGCCACCTAAGCAGGGCACCCTACTCAGTATAGGTCCAAGTCCGAGCCCGCTAACTCGACCAGGGTGCTGTGCCCGACCATGACCTGCTAAAAGTGAGGTGGTAGGATCCAAGGTAGACACCTGAGACTCACGCAGCTCGGTATCGACTTGAGTCATCCGTGCCTATCAAAATTAATATAAAGAGGCTAATTACTATGAAATGATATTTACACTGTGATATTATATTAATATTTAATTCATTACTTACTGCTATCTCCTCAACCTCATCCGACGCACGCCCGTCTCAAAGTCTATACAAAATCGGCCACATCTTGCCATAAGTGGGCATATATCCCTGCTCCTGCTACGTCTTTTCTCTTTGTAAATGAAATGAAAGAAATAATTAGTTACAAATTAAATACATATACATATTTAACAAATTTATTTCAAGTACTCACAATCTCGTCATAGGTGATCGCAAAGCTCCTGGATCTAGCCCTATGATGTATCATCTGATGCTGACGCTCCCAGCATTTCTCGCGAAAAGAGCCTGAAGCAAAATGTAAACAAAATTAAATTAAATTAGTCAAATTGGACAAAAAATAAAGAAATTATAATTAATACAATATTATCATACCATCTGGTCAGCCGACATCCTAAAATAGACGTAACTGGACTAGTCTTGCTCCGGGACTCCACCAGGTACATCTGCCAGTATCTCCTGCAGGGGCCTCGTCCTGTCACCTTTCTTCTCCCTCCACAGGTCAGCCCTCCTATTCTTCCATGCCATCCTAAACCTCTTGATCGTGTCGGTCCTCAACTCCTCCTCTAGTATAAATTTACTCTGTGATTAAAACAATAAATTAAGTAAATAACAAATTATAAACAAAAAATTTAAGCAATTTCAATAAAAAAATATATTTATTTAACTAATTTAAAAATATTATAAATAAAATATAAATTATATCAATAACAAATCATAATTAAACAATTAAATAATTTAAATGAAAATATATTTTTACTCAACTAATTTAAAATTATTATAAGTAATAAATTAATGAAATCAATAACAAATTATTTTCAAACAATAAAGTAATTTAAATAAAAAATATATATATTCTTTTAACTACTTTAAAAATATTATGAATAACAAATAAATTAAATAAATAAAAAATTACAATCAAACAATTAAATAATTTGAAAAAAATATATATAATCATTTATTTAAATTAAAAAAATTATAAATAATAATTTTATATTACCTCCATCATTTCCCAACCTTGCTACTTCTTCTCTGAGGTGATCTTCTTCCAATCCTGCACATAAATGGGAAACAGCGTCCACTGCTGACCAAGGAGGTGCACGTACTTGTTGTACAACTGACCACCTTTCTTCGTCGGTTGGCCCAACTCATTGAGCGGCACAACCACCCGTCCGCTCGTCATCATAGACAGCTCTCTGGCTGTCAACCTCCTATAGGACCTGTTCCCCTCAGAGGCTGCAAAATTTAATTAAGAAATAAATTATATATCAATGAATTAAAACAATTTCTATATAAATTAAATAGTTGTCAAATTTAAAAAAGTTAAATAAATACTTACCCTCAAATTCCACCTCAAAACTGACCTGACGTCTGGGAGCAGGACGCTGCTTAGCATGGGGATTCTCATTCCCCAAAACCTGCTCCTCCTCCTCCTCCTCCTCCTCAGCAGCATCAGCATCAACATGGGGTTGTTCATCACTAGTAAAATAAGCTTCCTCAGTCCGCTCGATATCGTCCTGCTCTATAAAGTTGAGAAGATCGTCCTCGTTGAGATCGTAGTCATGAATTCTAGGGAATGGCTCACGACGATCCTCACTAGGTCTTGCCCTCTCAGGATCAACTAGCACTTCCCTGACCGACGACTCATCCTAATAACAACAAATAGTAATTATTTATAAATAAAATAAAAAGAGAAATTATTTATAAACAAAAATATAATAAATTAAATAAAAAAATAAGAATAGAAATTATTTATAAATAAATTACTATTTCTACCTGAAAATAGGGATCTGCAACTGAATCCGAACTCGGATATGTTTCGTGGAGAGAATTTGGCAGAGCTTCACTTCACGAATGAACGAAACAGTGAAAATGACCGTGAGGGTATATATAGGTAGCGAATTTCTAGTGGTTGTCGCTAAAACTGCTAGAAATGTCTATCGGTTAGCCACCACATTTAGGGCACTTCGGGAAATATACAAATTTTTTAGCGGTTTCTAAATTAACTACTAGAAATTTCTAGCGGTTTTGGTGACAACCACTAAAAAATGCTAACAATTATCAAAACCATCTCGGGAAAATTAAATATTTTCTAGCGGTTTTCGATAAAATTGCTAGAAAAGTGTATGATTTACCAGCGGTTCACCGAACCGCTAGAAAATTGGACAACTCTTTGCATTCTCTAGGGGTTTGGTCACCCAAACCGCTAGAAAATAAACGCTAGAATTTTGGCACCAAGTTTGTGCCAAAACCCAGGAAGAGTTCTAGCTGTGATTTTCTAGCGGTTGGCATATAACCGCTAGAAAATTGCGGGCCCCACAGTCTTTATGGTCAAAGCGATGCTAATTTCTAGCGGTTTGTCGTAAAACTGTTAGAAATACATAAATTTGTAGTGGTTTGTTTGAACCGCTAGAAATATTTTGCTGCTGACTTGCTATTTTCTTGTAGTGAAACAATTCTTGCTTAAGAACTTTGATATGAAGGATATGGGTAAAGCATCTTATGTCATTGGCATTAAGATCCATAGTGATAGGACACAAGGCCTTCTATGCTTGTCTCAAGAAGCCTATATAAACAAAGTTCTTGAACGATTTAGGATGAAGAACTATTCTACTAATGTGACTCCTCTAGAAAAAGGGGATAAGTTTAGTATAGATCAATGTCCCAAGACCGAGCTTAAGAAAAGGAAAATGGAAAAGGTCCCATATGCCTCAGCAGTAGGAAGCTTAATGTATGCACAGGTCTACACAAGACCTAATATAGCTTTTGTTGTGGACATGGTGGGAAGGTACCAAAGTAATCCTGGTGAGGCATATTGGATAGCTGCAAAGAAAGTGTTTAGATATCTACAGGGTACTAAACACTATATGCTTACATATAAGAGGATAGAGAATCTAGAAGTGATTGGTTACTCAGACTCTGATCTAGGAGGATGCATGGACACATACAAATCCACAACCGGTTACATCTTCTTGTTAGCAGAAGGAGCTATTTCATGAAAAAGTGTAAAACAAACACCAACTGCTCCTTCTACTGGTGACGTTGAGTACATTGCATGTTTTGAGGCAAGCTCACAAGTAATCTGGATCAAGAATTCATTGTGGGGCTTAAGATTGTGGAATTAGTCTCTAGGCCGATTAGAATGTACTGTGATAACATAGCTGCCATGGCCATATCCAACAACAAAAGGAATAAGAGTCGAAGTAAATTTGTCGAATTGAAGTTCCTTTGCTTGAGAGAAAGAGTTATGGATGGCCAAATTTCAATTGAACATATCGATACAAAGAGTATGCTAGCAGATCCTTTGATGAAAGGATTGAAACCGAATGAATTTGTTTTGCATGTGCCTCACATGGGACTTCGTCCTTCATTTGATTAGCTGAGGTATGAGCAATGAAATTAGTTTATGGTTTGTCATCTCTAATTGTAATTGTATATACATTTGTGTTTTGAGATTGATAAGCATGAGGCAGGAACCGAATAAACATTGAGTTTATTTATGAAGGTATACTCATTAAGTAAGGGTGCTACTTGTAATGCATGGAAGGCAATACCCGACTTAAGGGGACTTGTCGCCATGATTCTTGCAGTATAGCCTTAGCTTATCTAAGATAGGGCAATTGACATACAGTGCACGGGCTAAGTGGGAGAATGTGAGATATTTTATTATTATTATTATAAATTATTTAGGTATTTAATTAGGAATTAATAAAATATCCTGAGTGGCCTATGGTCAGAAAAGGGCCCAAGCCCAGTAGGGTTATGATTTTCAGTCAATAATGTATTTACTCTGATGGTGAGTTTTTACAATTAAGGTTTTGATGGCTGAAATTTTTTGAGTGATACATTCAGTGAGAGAAAAAAAACCCTATCTGCTCCTTGAGGTTCGCTGACTAGTGACGGCTGTTCCCGGTTGCCATCACTGTGCCTTTCTGCCAGTCAGAAGAGACTTGAATCAGTAATTCTTCTGACCCCAAATCTCTTTTGCAGTTCTTATCTTATATCTTGGATTGCAGATCACTTAAGCAATAGCTATGGCGAGAGGTAACTCTAATCCTAAAGTCTTTCACTGTATTGTTTATAAGAGGATTCATTGTGTATTATCTGGATTATATGTTTTATATATTATTTGTTTGAATCTGTCTTACATTCTCATGTTAACTTTGGTGGTTTCGGTGTAGGCTTCTAAGCAGAGAAAGCAGACTTTCATCTCCTCCTTCAAATTTTCTCACTGTTGTCTCGTGAATCTGTTGTTTAAATGGCAATACATACTGAGCTGAATCAAACAGACTTGGCGTCTGATAAGAGTGCTCCGCAAATGGTGGAGCTCCAACCACTTCTCTCATCTCAGCCTATAAATTTATCCTCCAATCACTTGCAACAACCACACGTATGCATTATCCTTTGCTACTCTTTTCTTCAATTTTAAAGCTTTTTCTTTTTTTTCTCTATACTTTCCCTTTGCTTACTACTTTTATGGTTGCTTCTGTTTATATAGTTCCTTACTTCTTAGACTTTTCTTAATTTTGTTACATTCCTTTTAATTTGTTCCCACCTCATTGGAGCCTCTTTTTTTAATGCTTTTCTTATTCTTAGCAAATATGATGCGATTACAGTTCAGTTATTAAGAAAAGAAACATTTGTATTGTCCAAGCTTTATGGTCACCTTCATTGCTTTGCTAATGCGTAATTTCTGCTTTCCTTCTGAATCTAAATTGATATATAGATGGAAGATGAGGCTATCCGCATAGACATAAAAGCATTGACAGAGATTAGCGAAGATGGCCTCTTGTCGCCTTTGTGCTATATCTATAGGGTGCCCGCAACGATTCGTCTTCTAAATGAGGGAGCTTACACCCCTAAGGTTGTTTCCATTGGTCCTTTCCATCACGGTGATGTGAGGCTGCAAGAAATGAAGAGGCAGAAAAAAATAATGTTTAAAAGATTTGTGCAAGGAGCTATGGCAGACTCAGACAGTTTGGTTAACTTAGCAATACAGTCTGAACCAAAGATTCGTACTTCTTATTTTGAGAGCATCAACTATGAGAAGAAGGATCTTGTGAAACTGATATTAGTTGATTCTGCTTTCATCATTCAACTCTTTATTATGGACTACGAAGCTCACCCAGAAGACGATGCTAAACTCTCACAATCATGGTTGGAGGAAGCTATATTAAATGATTTGGTTTTACTTGAGAATCAACTTCCATTCTTTTTCCTTGAAGAGCTATATGATATAGCCTTTCCACATAACAGCAGAGGTAAACTCCCTTCATTTATTGAGCTCACATATTCCTACTTTGACGAATTTAACGTGCAAAACTTAGAGCCTAATCACAAGATCATAAAGCATTTCCAGATCTTGTTAGATTATTTTACTTACCGAGAACCCAACTAAAAAGGAATTTCTTCAAAGAGGATGGGTCTGATACGCTTACGTATAGCGCAAATGAGTTACATGAGGCAGGAGTGAAGTTGATGGCAAGCACAAGCAATTACTTTCTAGACGTGAAATTTTCAAGCCCTGTTCTTGAGATTCCTCAAATTTATGTCGGAGATATGACTGAAATTTTGTTCCCCAATTTGATGGCTTTAGAAAAGTGTCATTATCCATTTCAACCATATTTTTGCGACTATATTTTTATATTGGATATTCTAATCAAGACAAATAAAGATGTGGAGGTTCTTGCTCATGAAAAGATTATTAACAACTGGCATGGTGATGCCAATGAGGTTGCTACATTATTTGACGGTTTTGGGAAAAATATAATTCAACCCAATCTCAATGTTGAATACCTTAACATGTCCAAAGGGTTGAATGAGTTTTATAAAGATCCGTGGCACAAGAGAAAGGAAACTTTGAGGAGAGATTACTGGAACACACCTTGGCAAACCCTGGCTTCTATTGCTGCAATCATACTTCTCATCCTCACCATCACTCAAACCATATGTTACATCCTCCAAGTAGTGTAAAGGCAGCAACCTACATTTGAAGCTTGGTGTACTTTAGTATTCTGTCCTTGAAAATTTATGTTCCCTTGCTAATTTTATTAAGCATTTACTGCTGCCCCATGAATAAAATAAATAACTATAATTGCAATCCTTATTCTTCGTTTTCTTTATTACGTACGCAATTTTCTGTGACAACTGCATAAGTTTGAAGCTTTGATTATATTATTTCTTTTTTTGAAACTTTATTTCTTCAAACAAATAAAACACTTCTGCGTTGAATAATTTATAAAAGATAGACAAAGATTTTTGTTTTGTAAAGATATGTAATGTTTAAATGACTTATAAGTAGGACTCTGACTCTCATGCGTGCACTTGTGTGAGCTATTGAATGTATAATATGATACTTCATTGCATGGAGTTTGATATTAGTCGTACTATATATTTATGATCCACAAATAGTAGTGGGTTTTCTATAAATTTTATATTGTACTTTTTGATATATTGATTATTATTCTTACTTCACCAATTTGGAGATCATAGGTTTCAGGTTGAAACGCATAAAATGTTGTTCTTGACGGCCACAAGTGTTTAACAAGTCATTTGCATTAGAAGAAGAATCTTCCTCCTCTTCCAATATAATCATTCTCTTCATTTTATCCTCTTTCACAAGCTTCTCGAGATTTCAAGTTACAGAACATTTGAAATAATAAATATGATAAATAATAAGTAAATTAATAATATTAAGGTTAAAATATACTTTTGGTTCTTTAACCTTATATAAGGTTTCATTTTGATCCTTTAACTTTAAAAAATAAACTTTTAGTCCTCTAACCCTGGAATCGTTAACAAAAAACAATGATATTAAGCTCTTGAATGTTGATAAAATATTATTAAATGCTATAATATTAAGTTTAATTTTTAAAACAACTATAATTGTTACAAAAAATCATCATTTAAAACTAATAATTTCAGGGTTAAAGGGCTAAAAATATACTTTTTAAAGTTAAGGGACCAAACTGAAACCTTACATAAAGTTAAAGAACTGAAAGTATACTTTAGCCTAATATTAATTATAAAACAAGTTACATTTGTATATTAATTCTAAGACACTTTTAGTAACCAACTCATAACGACGGTGAAGACAATAATGACGACGATGGAGTGGGTGGGGATACCAGAAAGTTGAGGGAAATAACAGTGGTTGGTTGTTGTTAAGGTCTGAAGTGGTGTCGGGGTGAGAGACCACGACAACAGAAAAGTTTTGGACGAAAGTGAAATGTGTGTTGCGAAAAAGGATAGGATTTTAAAAATTTCAAAAACTTTTTACTGCAGTTCAAAGGAAAACCATTGTAAAAAGCCTATACTACGTCATTGGTGCAAATAGTCGCCGTTAAAAACATATATACAACATCGTTTTACCAAACGCCATAAAAAGTTTAATTGTCACTAGGTTTTTACAGCATGATTGTTGGATCTTTTATGGCGGTTTTGTAAATAGCCACTGTAAAAAGTAAAATTTACCTTGATTTAATTACAAAAATACACCGCTCTTTTTAACGGTGTTTTTTTTTTTACTGATATAAGATGGGAACGTGAAATGTGATTTTTATTGTAGTGACAAGAACCATTTGGCCATTCCATATTGATCTCTGGTTAATAACAACTTCAGATGTTGAATCTTCATTATTAGCAAGTTTCCTATTACGAAGGAACCATATAGAATATAAGGTAGACTTGCTGGCCCAAGCTCACTTCAAAGCTGTTCAAAATCTGCAGTAACAACTGATTACCACGGTTATCATTAAGCAAGGTATCTGATGTGAATCCAAAAGACATCCAAACCAATTGGCTTTGGACCATTGACAATGAAAGAAGAGATGATTTCTCGTTTCTTTCTTCTCAGAACAAAATAAGCATTCCGATTATCAAAATAAGCATTCCACCTTAATATTGAGATGATGAATTGATGGTTACAAAGACAATCTCTCAGTGTTAATGCATTTGTAATTAACTTTCATATGAATAATTGCGCTAGAGGTATAAGATGTAATCTAATTAATCCCTTGCAACACCCAGAAAAGTCAAATATTGGATGAGAAGAAGAAGCCCCCGTCATCTTATACCCATCTTCGACCAAGGTATAAGATAGTCTCCTATTTGGAGTTTGTCCAATAGACGTTCACTTGATAGAAAAAATTCATCTTGAACAATAAACCAGGAAAAAAAAAATGATTCTTCACATTAATAATTCATTTCAAATATATAAACTAGCATCTCATGATGATAAAAAAAATCATTTTGAATCTATAAAAAGTTTATTTTTATTGATTTACAGAATTAGTAATCGAGTTACAGATTTATCATATGCCTAGAATGCTCTTAATCTTTGATTAAGACAACAATAAGCTGTGAAGTCCTAAAAGCATATTAATGCCATCACCTGCACCAATTTCTTGGGCATTAATTAAGTCAGATTGACTCTCTTTAGCGGCCATTTATAGGGAAAAAATTAGGCCGGAATTATAGGAAAACATGTCATATTTATCATAATCAACCAACTTTAACTAATTTTTAAAATTAAATTAAATTAAATTATTTAGATAAGTCTTAAATTAAGGACTAGAGAAGTAATATTGATTGCAATTTCCCTTTTTCTCCTCTACATGATACTTTAATTAAGCGTATTGCTTACATAAGCCATTTCAACCTTTTTTTCATCCTTACATGAAGGCTTCTTTTTTTTTTTTTGGGTTTGCTTTTTTGTTGTCCTTTTTAAACTTCATTTGCTTATGTTTCTATACCTTCAGTTTACGCAAATGAACCATTTGTTTTTCCGCCCAATTTACATGACTTGTAGCTTATTAAATGCTTTTGCTCAATAAAATAATTCCACTTTTTTCTTCTTTTTTAATTTATTTGTGTTTGCTTTTGATATTTGTGTTACGTACGTATGTGTATTCAGAAAACTGCGGTGAATTATGTAGTTTAAAGCTTCTGCAATGGTGCTATAATAATCAAAGAGTGCTGCGGGAGAAAGATCAGTTTTATACAAGAATTGAAGTGTGCATGAGACCCATTTCATTCGTTCAAACACATTCTATTTGTTTTCATTATATCTGTAATAATAAATTATTTATTGCAAACATTTAGACGGGGATTTAACTACAATAAATAAATTTAGCTGAAATATGACGACCCAAGGATTATGGAGTGAAATTCCAATTACATATAATTTATCCGATCTTCTGCCTCAAATTCAAATAAAATTTTGCCATTAATTTTAAAGTTATGCTATGAATTTCACTTTCCACGTTGGAAGGAGGTAATATTCTTGAGAAAGAATATTTTGAGCATTTTTTCTCAAGAATATTATTTTCATAAAGAAGCAAAAGAAATTGTAGCTTGTATGAGGATGATCTTTCAAGATATATAATTAGCTTCTTCGATTAAGTTCAGATGGTAGAAGCAATACATACTAACATTCCCTGCAATGGATCAAATAGGTTTGGCTTCTGATGAGAGTGGTCAACAAATGGTGGAGCTGCAACGACAACTTCTCTCATCTCAACCTACAGATTTCTCCTCCATTCACTTGCAACAACCACGTGGCTGTGTTGCTGCAGAAGTTCAAAAATTTTGGCGGCGACACTGTCGAAAGTCATTGCTAAAAGTCATAATTTTTTTGTAATGTTCACGTACGCCTCATCCTTTACTACTCTACTCTTCAATTCTGAAGACTTTTCTTGTTTTATATACTTTCTTTTTGCTTACTACTATATTTTTCATCCTTAGTATAAGTGCTAATTGAGCACTGAATTTTGTCATAAATATAATATTTCAACCCACTTTTTTTCTGACATTGATAAATTATTTGATTATGTATATTAAGAAGGTTTATGATCAACTTCTTTATTGTGCTGATGTGCAATTGGTGCTTGCCTTCTAATTAAAATTGACAGAGGAAAGATGATCATGAGGTGATCACCATTGACATAAAGCAGAAAGAGCCAATCACTCAGATTCCCCAACAAATGGTGAGATTTCAGGAAGGAAGTAATATTCTCGATGACTTTGGCGCGCACTCAGCATTTATATTATCTGGGCGCAAAGGATATTAGGATGTTGAGGGACACTAAGAAAAATACTTTTGAGAGGATCTAGTTCCGTTTTGAACTTCCCTTATGTTCATATTTTAGGGTTCTTATTACCCTCATCATGCCTGTCTTTTTTTGTACTTGGATTCTCAGAAACGGAGCCTCTTGTGCGAAGTTGACACATCATTGTTTTCACTGAAGCTGAGTAATTACATATAAATTAAAACAATTTTTTGTTGTTCCTTTTCTAATTATACTACCTCCAATCCTAAATATAAGAGTGACAAATCTATGTTTTTGCATGCATTTTCATATATTTTTTTATGAGTTTTTGTCATTATTATTGGTCCTTAATTGCATCATTTGAGTATAATTCATATTAGAGTTCTTTAATTTGAATTAGTGCATAATAGGGGTAAAATTGTCATAATTATGATTAATTGATTTTCAAGGACAATTAATGCTACCTTATTTTTGAATTTTTGATTGCAGGATTTTGGAGAATTAAAAATAATGAAGAAAAGAAAAAAAAGAAAAAATATAATAAAAAATAATTAAAAAAAGAGACGTTTTGCTCCCTCCCCAAAATGTCACATCCTGAATTTTAGGTCTAGAAGTATCAGAATTAGCCTAAAAAGGGCAGGCTACTAAACCCCTTTTGGCAGAGGTCCTAGAGGTTCCCTGGAGGGACAGAGGGATTCCTAGGGACTAAATCGCAAAGTAAAAGTTTTTTGGGACTGAGCAAAGAGAAAGTTAGAGACTCTAGTGAAGTTTCAAGACCCAATAATGAGAAATAGAAATGAATATAGACCAACAGTTATATTGGAGGCCTCAATGAGATGAATTATGAGACTAAGACAACCCAGGGGCAAAATCATAATTTTGCAAAGTTTCGGGCCAATAAGGATAAAAATAGAAATTATGTCCAAAATTTTCAAATATTTTCCAAAAAAGAAAAGAGGCCAAATAAGAGGTTTTTGAGGCCCATATGATGTTTTGGGAGTAAAAATGGCTCAAAATAAATTATGGTGAAATTTTCCCAGAAATAATTATTTTTGGGAAAAATAGTAAAAATTGAGGAAATATGATTATTTTAATTATGTAAGGGCATCAATAATTCAATAAAAAATATGGATAAATTCCTTGAGAATATATATGAATTTATAAAATTTTTCTAAGTATTATAAATGAAGAAAATAATTTATGGAGAATTTATTTCTAAAATTCTATCGGTAAAAGCCTGATTTCGGAGAAAATGTGAAATAAATAGCTAAAGTTTGTGAAAAATTTCCAAAATTTCCAGATCATGCTTTTAGATTAAATGGGGAATTATCATGGAAAGAAATAAATTTTTGGGAGCCCCAAGCTATTTTTCTTAATATTGGGCTAAAACGGGGGAAACGGATGGAAGATTGTAATTGGAATTGAACCAAACCAATTCCATTACTTTCCAAATAGATTTAGACATTTATTTAGCCCATTTAAGTCAGGAGAGACGTGCTCCCCAAGTCCAAAGACCACATCTTGAAACTAATGGCAAAATTTTGACCAAAAGTCAAATTTACTTGGAAAACAAGTAATGATTTTGTGGCCTTTATTTTTCCGCCATTTTGCACGAATTTTGGAGGGCTTTTTGGGAAGAAAATTTTCTGACTTAAGAGGAAAGAAAGGGGGCAGCACATGTGGTAAATTTCCTAGAGAGAAAGCAAGGATCAAGGGCCAAGATTAATCCAAGATCAATGGCCAAGATTTGTGCAACATGGTTATAAATAACCACCCTCCCATTCACTTGCAAGGTTCGGCCAAATGGAGAGACAAGAGGGAGAGACCAAACAGCAAGGGAAAAGAAGGAGGAGAGGAAGATCATGTAATCCCAAGCCAATCCAAGGTTCAAAGCAAGGTATGTTAATGGATTTTGATGTAGTTTTCAACCCCCTTGCTATTTTTGAGATTGGATATTGATTTGGTTGAGTTTTGGATAGTTGAAAACCTAGGCCAAGGTGCTGCACGAATTTGATTGGGTTAGGATATGATGATATTGATGTTAGGGAATTATTTAAGGGTTTGAAAACAACAAGAATCAAGTGGTTTTGAGTTGTTTTTGCAAGAAATCCAACTTCCCCTTAACTTGTGTAATATTTCGGTTCTAACTGATTCTGGGTGTTAGGATTGGATTTTGATAATATTGATTCTTCTAATGAGTTTAAATGATGATTTTGTGTAGGGATATGTGGAGAAAACATGTTTTGAAACATTAAAATTGAAAATGGAAATTTTGAATTCCTAACCCATTGTGTTTGGCCAAATCTGTTTATTGGGGGGGGAGGAGTTGGATTTTGATTGTTTTGAGCTTGAAAATAGATTCTACATGAAAAATTATGTGGGAATAGCATGTGGAAATGATTTTAGAAAGATTAGAATTGAAACTCAAAAGTTAAGTTTAAAGTATGTCCAAGAAAGAACCAAGTAAGGGTAGGTTGATGTCTTGGTTCTAATGAATGTTTTGTGTAATGTATTGATTGGTTTAGGACTTGAGACATCCAAGAGTATGTTTGGGGACACTAACCGAAGGCTCATGCACTTGAAAGAATAAGGGAGCTAAAGAAAAAGCAAGAGGAAAGCCATATTACAAGATAGTGAACTTACCTATAATGTTTGCTTGATATGTGTGCTTGCATGATGTGGTTATGTTGCCATGATATGACTAAGCTATGATAAAATGTTTGTAAAGTTATGTTTGCAAGTTTATGTTATGTTTTTCCTTGGTAATATGTTATGAAAGCATGAAATGCTTTAGCTTACTTTCTATGGCATTCATGTGTTAATGTTATAACATGGCATGCATATGCATTATGTCTTGCATGCTTATGGATAGTGTTTGCTACTGAGATTCTCCTAAATCTCACCCTTCCTTCACAAGCCCTAATAGGTATAAAGAGAATGAAGAAGAATTCAAGAAGTAAGGAGTCAAAATTGATGGAAGGAAGGAAGAGTTACCATGTTATCATAACATGTCATGTTATGTAAGCCATAATGTTAATTGATGTTCCATTATGCTATGTATCCTGTATGATATTTATAAATGCTTATGACATGTAACATGAAGTGAGAAGATGAATGGTAATGTTATGTGCAAAAATAGCATGGCAAATCATAAGGAAAGAATTTATTGGAAAATGTTGACTTGAGTTAAGGGAATAGAAGGTCCCTAAATGAGCCACGAATTAGCAACGAAGTGGAAGTAAGGTAAATGATTGATTCTACCCATGAAATTTGGCATGGTTAAATTACACATCCTAAGGTTGAAAACAAGTGGTAGATCACTTGAAATGGATGTATGTTCTAAGAGTTATGCTCGATCAAAGTTAGGATAGAGAAACTAGAAAGTACAATTTTGACCAAATGAATAGGAAACTTTAATAAATAAACTATACAAATTGATAAGGTTTGAGACCAAAATGATTTTTTCCCTGTAGAGAATGGAAATAGTTTCAAATAAAATTTTGAACCACCTCAATACGATTTTTTTACATTTAATTATGATTTTTCAAAGTTGGACTAAAAATATGAAATTTAATCCGTGAATAGTAACCCGAGAACCTAGTGCAATTTTCAATCTACGGGCTTGTTTCATAAATTGCTTGAACTATAATGCTTCTAAACGCGTACTCTGAGTAGTTAAAGGAAGGATCTTTCACAAAACCTACTATTCATCATCATTTTGGGTAGTGGTGGAAGACACATACGAACAGGGAGTGACGGCGGGAAGAAAGAAGAGGAGGTCCAGTGTGCGTGAGAGGGACTTTGAATCATTCTTCACTCCATATTCTTGAGTTTCGGCCAATTCCACCATCTTCCATCAATCCAATTCCACACCATCACTACTGTCCTACTCAATTACTTCCATCATCAGTGCCACGCCACGAGACAGGAAGCCCATTCATCATCATCATCATCTCTTTTAACTTCGTTTGTCCTGTCTGTTATGGCTTTAATCATTGAAGCATATGGTGGAGCTTCAGTGATGCAGGGGCTTAGCTAAATCCTTCCATTCTCTAGAGCAATAGCTATGGCTTGAACTTAGAGCTTCAAGGGGGAGTTTCAACTCTTGCAATCTTTACTTCTTTCATTGTAATTATGATTTCTAGGTCTTAGAATGAATTTACAATGTTTGAATGTGCGGTGATGATTTATATTTGTATTGAGTTGGTTGTAGCTGCTGGAATCTTTTATTAGTATTTGATATTATGCTGTGATTAACTTTAATTTCTTTACATTGTACTTGGTTAGACTATGCTTTGAAATTATTGTGAATATTCAGTGATAATTCAAGGTGGCTTGGTTATTTGACTAAAAATATTAATTGCTTTTCTTTGATTCTCTGCGGCTAATTCTACTGAAACAATTTAATTGTGAGTAATTAATATGCAAGGTGACTTCGTGTTGATTAACCGAGTCTAAGAGGTAGCCCTTAGAGTCTTTTGAATTTAGCTAACTCTTAAATTAATTGAAGTAATGATAGCCTGAATCATTGTGCTAGAGGATTACTTTTTCATTTGCTGTTACTTTGTTAATTCTCTTTGTTTATTTCATTCATATCCATTTTATAAACTAAAGATCTAAAAATTATTTACTCAGTTTGCATCCTTTTAAATTTTGCCAGTTAGTTAGTTAAAAAGAAAATCAATCCCTTTCCAAGTTAATTCTTTATTTTTGATACTTAGTTTGCTTAGGATTTCAAAGGAAGGCTCCTCAAAGTGAAACGACCCGAGTTTTGCACTATATCGCATTGCTTGGATTTATTTTTGATTGGGAACCCCAAGGCGAACGACAAAGGCTTTCATCAAATGGCATTGTTGTCGAGGAGCTAAGAAATTGGTTTCCTAGTAACTAAGTGCCAAATTTTGGTTGATGTGGTCCTTGAGCCTTTGAGTTTTTGCATTTAGTTAGTTTTTGCCTTTTTAAATAGTTTGCATTTGTTTTTGGTTTTTCATAGCATTTCTTTCATTTGCATAGAAAATTTTTCAAAAATACAACTAAAATTCATTTACATTTTAGTTAGTATTACATAGTTTTAGCATTTGACATCATAGAATTGCATTGAAAACTCAAACAAAGAAGCATATAGGTTCCTTCATTCATTGCATTTTTCATTTTCACTTTCATTTTATCTCTTGCATTTTCTTGGTGATTCGTGGTTATCTTTGAAATTTTGAAAGTAATTTTGCTATCGCCATTTGGTAGATTTCTTCATCCTTACATGCTTGAGCTTATCATTTTTGTGAATTTATTACTATCACAAGGTTGATTTTACTTTCCCAAAAAAAAAAAAGTTCTATTTTCAAAATTGCTGTCAAATTTTCAAATTTTTGCCTAGAAAATTTTGACCTTCAATTTCCTAAAGGTTTTGGCCATTTTGAGCAAGACAATAGCTTAGCTATTGGGTGTGGTGAATTTAGGCCGAATTCCTTCATTTTGGAGTTTTTCATTTTTTCTTTATTTTTTGGAATTTTTTCCAGGTTTTTCTGTTTTTGTGTTAGTTTTCTGATTTTTCTAGCTTTTTAGGATTGTTTTGAGTTTCTTTAGGTTGGTTTTTGTTGGGAATTGATTGTATGACTCATGGGTTGGTTTAATAGCAATCATGATCTACCATCGCATTCTCACTTTTTTGTAGGAAATAGTATGTGGAATGAAGCACCTTCTAATTCAACATGTTCTCAAGAGATTGAAGAGTTGTTACAACAATTGGACTCCTTTCAAGATCAACTAGAGTTTGATACACCTTCTAATTCAACATGTTATCAAGCGATTGAAGAGTTGTTACAACAGTTAGACTCCTTTCAAGCTCAGCTAAAGTCTCAAATACCTAATCACCTTTATACCCATGACTCCTCTTGGATGAACCATCCTCCACATCAATCACTTAAACCATCACTCCAACCTCACCAACCATACTTTAATCATATATCTCCACCACATACATATCATCGTGAGCCACACACTTCATATTACCAAGAGCCTTCATTCCCACCCCATCATTCATACCTTACACCTACTTACCTTTCACATAACCATTTCTCCTCATACCATAAATCTCTACCCCAACCCTTTGTTCCAGAACCTTCTAGACTTGATGCTTTCCTTACATTACCAAACATGGATGACCAAATCCATGCTCTAAGGCGGATATATGATAAAGCAAAGATTCAACATGATAAGTTATTCATGCATAAGGAAATGTACGGAAGCTCAAAAGAGATAGAAGAGCAATTAGAGGATATAGCAGACTTCATCAAGACATTTGTTGACCACATGCTATGGAAGAGAACAAGAGGAGAAGAAGGAGCTTTATGGCCTAAAAATGTACGGGTGGGATATTTAAAGAAAGAGTCAAATGCTACCTCACCTGTGGAAAATTTCCAAACTCTAGTGCCTATATTCAGTGTAATCACACAAGATTCTAAAGGGAAGCAGGAGCATCTTCAACTTACAGAGGAGCCATCACATACTCTAGGTAACAATGCTCCTATTCTTGAGGAGATTACCCCCTCGTACTATTGATATGCCTTTAGAAGCTTTTGATAATGTGAGAGATATTGAGGTGGATGAAGAAATTGTTTGTGAATCCCCTCAATTATTTGAAAATGCTAATATTCAACCTGTTGCTTCTAGTAGTGGTGATTTGGATGAAGATATTGTTTTATGTGATGATTCCAATGCCAATCAAGCTTCTTTTTCTAGTGTTGAAAGTCCTATTATTGATAAGCATGAGAATATTGAAAATGTTAAATCTTGTTTTAGTGCCACTGTTGATGATAAGTGTGAGAACGATTATGGTCTTTTTGTTTACTCCCCTTTTGTTTACCTTGCCCTTGGATTTTGTATTGAGGACAATGCAAAATTTAAGTGTAGGAGAGGGATCGTTGTTGAGTTGAGCTAAAAATTTTTTTTAAAAAAGTTGACCTCTGTATTTGCTCCTGTTTACTAAGTATTGCTACTATAATTGCTCTCTTCTTTGGCTTATTGGTTGATTTCTGAATTGCATCGCATGATTTGAGAGTGATTTTGGCTTAGGAATTTTGCTGCTGGTTTCTGTGTGCTCCTGTTTTTATTCACCTCAGTGTTTTGCACTGATGTATGGGCGATTGGCTATTCTCTCTGTTACTGACTTGACTTTTGTAATCCCTGGGCATCTTTTTTAAAATCCTTTTGCACAATGCTTGTGAATATTGCACGACTGAGTTTGATTGCATTTGATTTGAGTGATCTCTATTCTTAGTTGATTAGCATAATAGATGTTTTTGGTGTAGTGTTATTAACCTTGTTTCATAGCTTGATCCTTAAGGAGGAAACATCATGGAGAAAGCCTTGATGGGAGGATTTTTTAGCCATGTATTCTTTCTCGATTTTCACCTAGTTTTGGTTAACTTCTAGAACTTGTTTAGATTCTTTTTCAAAGCTGCATTAATACCTAGATTTGTGACGATGATAAGGGCATTCATTTCTAAACCCATCACCTAAACACATGCTACTACATTTAACCTTTGTTCACCCCTTTGAACCTTCACTTTCATTTCACTCATTACTTTTTAGCAAGTATTTTGCATGAGTTACATTTGGTTTTTCATTTTTGAAAAGTACATCACTAATGTCTATATCTTTGCCTTCTTAGGTTTGGATGCCGAAGAAAAAAAAAGAAAGAAAGAAAAGCAAAAAAAAAAAAAGAATACAAAAGAAGAAAAAGGAATAGAAAAAGGCAATAAAGAGAAGAAAAAGCCAAAGAAAGAAAGTTATAGAAAAAGAAAATAAGTTGCAACAAAAGAATAAAATTTGAAATAACGCATTCAATGGTGGTTTGAATAGCAAGGATTTCTGTTTCAAAAGTTTAAAATCTACACTTTGATGTTCTTTCATGATTGTACTTTAGCTTACTTTGAGTTGATACTATACCACTCATGCATTTCATTTGTTAGTTCATTTCATTTATTTGACCTTGCTTTCCAACATTACAACCTTTTAAGTTCCCTTGATGATGAGTCTAAGGTATGTTACTAGTGGAGACATTAGAATCTCTACAAGCTTATGGAAGGTGCTAATCCAGATGGATTGAGTGAAATTTTTCCCATTTGAGAGATGAGTGAAACACTAGTCTCCTATGTGAGCTCTATTATATTTCTCTTCTTTTATCTTGTTATGTTTCTTGTGTTAATTTCTTTGCACTGAAGTATTCTATGATTATTGATTGATTGGGAATAAAGGTTTCTTGAGTCAATTGCACATTCATGCTTAGTCGATTTTATGTTTGCTTGCATTGAGTGTCTCTGTGGGTTTCTTCTTTACTCATGTTTTGCCCTGGAGTGCAAAGGACTAAACATGGGGGAGTTGACAAATCTATGTTTTTGCATGCATGTTCATATATTTTTTATGGGTTTTTGTCATTATTATTGGTCCTTAATTGCATCATTTGATTATAAATCACATTAGAGTGCTTTAACTTGAACTAGTGCATAATAGGGGTAAAATTGTCATAATTATGATTAATTGATTTTTAAGAACAATTAATGCTACCTTATTTTTGAATTTTTGATTGCAGGTTTTTGGAGAATTAAAAATAATGAAGAAAAGAAAAAGAAAAAATATAATTAAAAAAAAGAGATGTTTTGCTCCCTCCCCAAAACCTACTCTTCATCATCATAGTGAGTAGTGGTGAAAGACACACACGAATAGGGAGTGACGGCAGGAAGAAAGAAGAGGAGGTCTAGTGTGCGTGACAGGGACTTTGAATCATTCTTCACTCCATATTCTTGAGTTTCAGCCAATTCCACCATCTTCCATCAAAATCCAATTCCACACCATCGCCACCGTCCTCCTCAATTACTTTCATCATCAGTGCCACGCTGCGAGACAGGAAGCCCATTCATCATCATCATCATCATCTCTTTTATCTTTGTTTGTGCTGTCTGTTATGGCTTTAATCGTTGAAGCATACGGTGGAGCTTCGGTGGAGCTTCAATTACTTCCATCATCAGTGCCACACTGCGAGACAGGAAGCCCATTCATCATCATCATCATCTCTTTTATCTCTGTTTGTGCTGTCTGTTATGGCTTTAATCGTTGAAGCATACGGTGGAGCTTCAATGATGCAAGGGCTTAGTTAAATCCTTCAATTCTCTAGAGCAATTACAATGTTTGAATGTGCTGTGATGATTTATATTTGTATTGAGATTGGTTGTAGCTGTTGGAATCTTTGATTAACATTTGATATTATGCTATGATTAACTTTAATTTCTTTACATTGTAGTTGGTTAGATTGTACTTGGTTAGACTATGCTTTGAAATTATTATGAATATTTAGTGATAATTCAAGGTGGCTTTGTTATTGGTCTAAAAATATTAATTGCTTTTGTTTGAATCTCTTTGGCTAATTCTACTGAAACAGTTTAATTGTGAGTAATTAATATGCAAGGTGAGTTGGTGTTGATTATTCCAATTAAATTGAGTCTAAGGGGTGGTCTTAGAGTCTTTTGAATTTAGCTAACTCCCAAATTAATTGAAGTAATGATAACCTTAATCATTGTGCTAAAGGATTGCTTTTTCATTTGCTGTCACTTGTTAATTCTCTTTGTTTATTTCATTCATATCTATTTTATAAACTAAAAATCCAAAAATTATTTACTCATTTTGCATCCTTTTAAATTTTTCTAATTAATTAGTTAAAAAGAAAATCAATCCCTTTCCAAGTCAATTTTTTATTTTTTATACTTAGCTTGCTTAGGATTTCAAATAAAGGCTCCTCAAAGTGAAACAACCCGAGTTTTGCACTATATTACATTGCTTGGATTTATTTTTAATTGGGAACCCCAAGGCAAACGACAAAGGCTCTCATCAAAGAGCTAGTTGGAGATTCAATTTGGTCCTCAATATAAAACCCTAATTCACTTTATGTTCCATATTTTTTCTTTTCTTTTTTTTAAAAGTTTCCTATGGTAGTTATGCATGTTAAAATGTTTCGATTCCAATACACATGACTAACAAAGATATTTTAAAAAAGATAATACTCGTTTGTTACAAATATATTAGTAAATTAGTTATCTGCCTCTTATAATAACAAGAACCAAAAACCAAAGGTAGTATGTATACATGTGTAGTTTTTCGTGTAAGTCATGTCTTAAACATTTCGCGATCATATATCATGGATATGTTATAAAATTTGCCATGTTCAAAATGTATATTGACATCTTTCGGGTGACTTATGGTTATTACATCGCACAAAAAATTACTACAGGAAACCTAAAAAGCTAGGCCACGTGAATAAATAAAGTAGTGATTAGTGGGGTCTTAAAAAGTCAAGGTCCTCCGCGCCTTTTTTTGCCCATGTCTCTCTGCAAAATAATTAATGATCAATATACAAGGCTTACGATTCTTAATTAATTGTAAAAAAGAAAAATATTAATCTGTAAAAATTACTTGTACATACTGAACAAGTCTTTTTAACAAAAATATTTCTCCCTCCTATCCTATATATATATATATATATATATAACTATGCAAGAGATGTAATTTTTTTTTCAAATATACCTTTATTTTTAAAGATGACAAAAGAGAGAATAGTGAGTACGAAAATAGATGAGAAAGAATGAGTGCAAGAAAAAAAGAGAGTAAAATGAAAAATGCACATTAAATTTTTAAACAAACCTTATGTGTTGCACATAGGTTCAACTCTATGTAAGAAAATATTGCTTATATATAGTACAGGGTAGAGTATATAGTTGAGTTGCAAATATTAGAAGAATTTATGGAATGAAAAAAAAAAACAAGGCACTAAAATTTATATTAGTAATTATTAAAAATAAATTTTATAATCTGAAAAATTATCAATCATCAATCAATTATATTCTTAAAATCTTGTAATACCCGATTCATTTAAAAATGGGTCCGTAGGATCTAAAAATATTCAATTAATGAGATTTGAATATTATCTTGATTGAAATTTGACCATATTAAATTAAATGGGAAGCATCATTATTTAATGTGATTTCAATTGGAAGCTCAAATGAAAAAAGTTAATAATTAATTTTCAATTTGAATATATTAAATTAATTGGAAAGCATCATTATTAGATGAGATTTCATTTCATGTGGATTTATAATTAAATACTATTAAATGTTAATAGTTGAAAAAGAGGACATGTAGTCATATGTGATTGGAGAGCTCAGCATAATAAATATAAGTAACTTGATAAAAATATTGTCTAATTTTAAATTTAAGCAAATATACTAATCCATGCATTGCACAGGGGAGAAATTCCTAGTTAAATTCTAAAAGTTTATCTGTTATTGTCTACACATTGTATCGTTGCAATTTTATGGGATATCCCTGAAGGCCGTCCATGCAAATAGCGAAAAGCATACAAAACTCCAATGTCTCGCTATCATAAATATGCTTCCGTTTATTTTATTTTTTAAAAAAGAAGTCTTAAAATTATATAAAACTACGTCATTATATAACTGCAAGATATCATATTGTCTGGTGTTCTTCTCTTTATATTCACTCACATCAATGTTTTTGGGCCAAACAATAAAAAATTTTGTCTCGGAACTTAACTTTGTTCTTAGTACATAACCAATGCCAATGATGCCTCTAGACATTATTTAACAAAATAATATGAAAGTTTGAACTAACCAAATCAATTAATTAAAGGGAAACGAGTTAGTAAGTATCGAGTTTTTTTAAAAAAAGTTTAATATTGCCTCGAAAGCATTAAAAATGAATAATGTTTCCTAGTCTAGGTTATAAAGGTTAGTTTTTTTTAATGGCTAAGTTCAGATTATTCCTTACATAAATATGATGAATCAAGCCTATCAATTCCACTGACGAAAATTCTTGTCAGTCATGTCAATCTGAGCTAGTACTACTTCCGCCCTAAATATAAGATCGAGGTAGTAGTTAAATTTATTTTGAGAGCCCATGAAATCATAATTAGCAAGAGCAACACACAACATTCCAATGTATTCAACGTACAAGATTGTCCACCATAACATTCCATTCTGCAAATTATTATATATGCGAGTGTTACATGAAACATCCTTCTTTTAATCGCTCAAAGTACACGTTTGGAAGCATTACGGTTCAAGCGCTTCACGAACCAAGCCCATAGATTGAAGATTTGCATTTGGTTCTCGGGTTACTGTTCACTGGTTAAATTTCAGATTGTTGGTCCAAATTGGAAAATTCGCATCTTTTAGTGTACACATCCAATTGAAGTAATCTACTTATCATTTTAAAGCTTGGAATGTGTATAATATGTCTTCCAAGTTTCATGGCTTAACTTATACATTTGATAGGTCAAACTGGAGCTGGAAGCTGACTGCTCCAAGACATGCGTTTTATCCATTGGACAATTCTTGCTTTAATTCTTTTTATTGTTTTGACATGCATAACTTGGCCTTATCCTTTCCTATTCATTATAATATATTTCCACTCATATCATAAACATTCTAAGCAAATACATTGTATCATTAGCATTCATATATATAATTTACATAGAAAGAGAATTATATATAAATCCTTAACCAATCATTAATATCAATAATTCTCCGCTTTCTTCTCCTTCATGCAATCATTGTGCATCATTGATTGACCTAAATGATTAGTTAGGGAGGGGTGAGATTCGGGAGAATCTCAGTAGCAAACAATAACTACTCAAACATACATGGCGAGCTTGGCGATCATAACATGCTTGCAACTTAACATTTCTATAACATAGTGACATGTTTGGTAATCATCATGCATTAACCATAAAACACATAGGCCTATGACACATTTCAAATATATCCACAATCACAATGCATGAGTTCATAAAACCATATAAACACAGAACATGTCATACATGCAAGCAAATACCAAGCACACAAGAGAAGGGTAAAGTTTGCTACCTTGTGTCCTTAAGCTTTCTTCTTACTCCTTTTTGCTTCCAACCATTAAGGTTGCTTGCTCAACCACATCCAAACCTTCTCTTGGATGCCTCAAGGTCCTAATCACAACCACAAGGGTTTACTTATTAGGACCAAGAATTACACAATATGGAAGACTTATGTCCTTAAACTTATCCCTTTTTCCTTAATTTATAATATAGTGTTCTGACTTTGTAAAAATTGTTCCTTTAGGCCAATCTTACACAATTTTACCCAAAGAATCCAAATATAAGCTTAGATTCATCAAAATCCAGCTCCTTCCCCTAGTTCTAGGCCAAAACCGAAATCTGCTACATAATTTTCAGTTTTGATTCCAATACTTCCAACTTCATTCTTTTATCTTATCCCTACACAATTTTTCATTTTAAACACATTGGAAGCATCAAAATAATTAAAATCACATCATAGGCACAAGAACCAGGTCTGGACGAAATATTTTCTCAAGTTACACAATTATGAAATTCAACCAATTTCAGCATAAAACTGCTTGATTCGTGTTTCTTTCAAGGCTTTGAACATTATTCTAACATCAATTCACTACAAAAAAAAATGTATTTTGTAATGGTTAAAATATGACTTTTCTAGCAGTTATAACTGCTACAAATAACATTTGCAATGGTTACACAAACCGCTAGAAAGGGATTTCTAGCGGTTACGTGAATCGCTACACAGTATGGTCAAAACGCCAGAAAATTTCTAGCGGTTAAAATAACCGCTAGAAAAAAAAAGTAGCGGAACAGGAATGATACAAAATTTCTAGCGGTTAAGAACCGCTAGAAATATCTGACAAATTTATAACAGTTAGTTAATCGTTAGAAAATTCTGAGCGAAATTTTATTTTGCCAGGAAACAAAAATTTTCATTTTGGCGCCATGATTTTCTAGCTAGAAAATTCAGAGGATATTAAATTTTGCTAGGAATCGAAATTTTGGAATTGGCACCAAAAGTTCTAACGGTTATGAACCGCTAGAAATGTGGGGATATTTAAATTTTACGAAATTTGTCCCTCTTTTTTTTTTTTTCATTTTCTAGTGGTTTGAAAACCGCTAGAAAGTTTATTCTAGGCCAAAAAAATAAATTGAGATGTTTGATTATTAAAAAATATAATATTATAAATTTAAAAAACCATTAAGTAGACTATATTAGAGAATTTTTGTTAATATGTATAATTACTAATGTATTACATGTTATAAATTTGAATTTTGTAATAAATAATAAGTAATTAAGTTATGATTGTATCAAATGAAGTGAATTAAATTTAATAAGATAGTTGAATTAAAGATGAGATAATTTATAATATTGAACCTAAACTGTTATGTTGAGAAGTGCTTGAATCAATTGAGGAAGGTATGACAAATGTGAAGAAGAAAAATCTGAAAGAAAAAGAGAAATAAATATGTTAGTAAATTATAAATAAAAACAAATAAAAGATATTAATACTGATAAAATAAAAATCACCTTGCCATATAACGAAGAGAAAACAACCACCATATCAGAGAGTAAGAAGAAAAGAGAGAATTATAAAGAAGAATGAGAGAGGAAGAAAAGAGATGGGGTAAATGAATGAAGAGGTGATGTGGTATTTATAAAGATCAGCGAGACATTTGTAGCAGTTTTTTTGCAGCGTTTTGATTCATTTTGTTGCGGCCTTGCATTTTCTAACATATTATAAAACCGCTAGTATTTCTAGCGGTTTCACAATTTGTAGCGGTTATGTAACTGCTACAAATTGTAATTTTTTACTTTTTTAAAAAGTGAACTAATTTTAATTTATACATATTTATTTATGAAAGGCAAATTTTTTGAATGATAAAATTTTTTGAAACTGTATTTCTTGATCATCATCCTGCTTGAAAAGAGATATTTAAAAAAATTATGTTAGAATTATAATATATTTAGAAAAAATTAGTAATTAGTAGTTAATTATTTAAATAATTTAAGAAAATGCATATACCTGATAATTGCCAAATTATCGTCTCCTTGAGGAAAGAAGTTTTCAAAATTCGGGGGTTGGAAGGGTTCGCTGTCATAAATAATGTCACCCTCACCCATATCATAAAGGTCCCGTGGCTTGAGGTGAACGATCATATTCCAGTCTTTATGTTTCTCGTCCTCAACATAGTAAACTTGGAGTCCCTCAGAAGCAAGAATATATGGCTCATCATCTTTAGATTCCCCCATATGAATAAGTCTTGAGAAATTAACAAAGGTGATGCCAAAGTGGTCAGTAGCGAGTCCCCGTGGAGTTGTCATATTTGCCCAGGAGCACTTGAACAGAGTTACAGTGAAAAGTTGGCAACTCAACTGAATGATGTGAATTAGCTTGCCATAGTAAGTGACGCTTCCAAAGCGCATATCGCCGTCACTGCTGCTAGCATAACATCTCGTCCTGAATGTCCTGTAAACTCCAGAGTTTTGTGTGAGCAATCCCTGATCATGTCTAACCGTACAGAACTTGAAGCCATTGACATTATACACGGTAAACCTTCGTGCATGGTCTAACAAACCGAGGGAAAGAGCTTTGAATTCATCTGTGCATGGGCTGTTGTCATGACGTATTTGACGTGTAAACCAATCGAGAAACTCTTTGTGGACTCTTTTATCAATGTCAGTGGAACACGCATGCCCCCATAGCTGCTGCCTAAGGTAACTTCTAAAGTCACTACAGTGAAGTGTAATTTGTTAGAAGAGTTAGTGAGAAACAAATATAAAGTGTAAAAGTTAGTGAGCTTATATAATACTTACTGCATGAAGGGTTCAACTTGGCTGCAATTTATCAAAACATGTCTGTGTGCTTGGAGTTTCTTTGTGGGAGTGAGTCTGAAGAATTCATATCCTCTAACTAGTTTCCCAACAGGAGGAAATAAAGTTGACGTGGAAGGACCAGGAGGAGAATCATCTACGCAACGTGAGTGGTTAAAAGATGTCTCCATGTCATCAAAGTATCTTGAACAGAAAGTTAGGACCTCATCTCCGGAATAACCTTCTGCTATTGACCCCTTAGGCCACGCCTTATTCCTAATAATTGCGAGCAAATCAAATAACAATATGAAATTTAAAAAGGTGGCTGGGGATAAAAGATAATCAATTGTACCTCTCTATAGGGTATATCAATCGATAGTGAACTGGGCCAGCAACCTTTGCTTCTTGAACAAGGTGGACAATCAAGTGAACCATAATAGTGAAGAATGATAGAGGAAATATCATCTTCAAGTGACAAAGTGTAAGAATTATTTTATTTTGCAGCTGATCAAGCTCTTATGCTATTAAGACCTTGGCACACAACTTCTTGAAAAATGAACACAATTCCACCAAAACCACTGATACATCAGAAGGAAGTGTGTTTTTCAAGGCCAATGGAAGTAACTGTTGCATAAGAACATGGGAGTCATGACTTTTTAACCCAATAACTTTTCAAGCCTGCAGATCAATACACCTTGAGATGTTGCTAGAATATCCATTTGGTACTTTTATGTTCTTCAACGTCAACAGGAAGATATCCTTGTTTTGCTTCATCAAGGTGAATTTAGCTGGTTGAAACTTGTCGTTTTTATCAGGCCAAGCCTCTTCACGAATTCCTTAGGCCCGTAAATCTTTTCTAGCTGTGAGATGGTCTTTGGACTTTTCAGTTTTGTTGAGCAACGTATATAGCACATTATCACACACATTTTTTTTTTTCAATGTGCATAAAATCCAAATTGTGTCGTAGCAAATTAGATTGCCAATAAAGAAGAGTGAAAAATATGCTTCTCTTCTGCCATTGCATAGGTTGCGCATCAGATGTTCCACGAGATTGTCGTCCTAGTCATTCGGGATCCACATTCTTACCAAACTCGACATTAACATCTTCTAACTGCCGCAAAATATCCACACCAGACAAAGTAACAGGAGGATCTCTCTTCTCCTGTTTCCTATCAAAGCGAATCCGTTGCAATCTAAATTTATGCTTGGAATCGAGGAACCGTTGATGTCCTATGAAGCACCACTTGTGACTGTGTGGAAGGCGACATGGCACGGAATCGAAATTGCACTCAGGACACTCTACACGTTCTAGCTGGACAAAGTTCCCAAACTGGAAAAATCACTTATTGTCCATATCAAGGCTGCATGGAGATTGAATAGTCGCTTATCATATGAGTCATATGCCTCAACACCATTCATCCACAGGTCGATCAATTAGTGTATCAACGATTGCAGGTATATGTCTATATCATTTCCCGGTGCTTTCTTGTCATGAATGATCATGGAAAGCAAAAAGGAGCTCTGCTTCGTGTACATCCAAGGTGGTAGATTGTATGGAATTAACACCACCGGCCAGATACTGTAACTTGTGCTCATGTTTCTAAAGGGATTGAAACCATCAGTTGCCAACGCAAGACGTACATTTCTAGGATCATTGGCAAAGTCTAGAAATTTCGTATCAAATGTTTTCCACACCTTCGAATCTCGTGGGTGCCTTAACTTGCCATCTGGATTTTCCTCAGTCACATGCCACATCATGTGCTGAGCCATTTTTGATGACATACACATTCTTTGCAACCGCGGTTTCAAAGCAAAGTATCTAAAGAAATAATGTATTAAAAATTTCAAATATCGAATATTTAAATACTGAACAAGTAACACATTATAATCAATTGTATTGAGAATTTCAAGTATCAAATATTTAGAGACAGAACAAGTAACACATTATAATAAATTGTACCTAAGAATTTTGGCTGGTTTCTTCTTCTGTTTTTTCCCCTTCCATATCGACTTATAGTGAGACGTCTTACATCTCATACAAATCTCCTTGTTTGCATCATTTCCCCAGTACAATATACAGTCGTTTGGGCATGCATCTATCTTCTTGTAGTTCAAGCCAAACTTGTTAATAATCTTCTTTGCTTCATAAAAAGATGGAGGGAATTCAGCTTGAGGGAAAGCATCTCCCAGTAATTCTAACAGCATGGACATCGCCTTGCCAGTCATACCACACAAGCATTTGATATGATATAACCTCACCAAGAGTGACAACTTAGAATACTTTGTGCACCCAGAATAAAGAGGCTTGTCAGCTTTGCTCATGAGGTCAAAAAATTCCCGAGCAGTTTTGTTTCTAAGAAACTCTGGTTGAGGCCCCTCTACTTCATCTTTGTTGGGATCCTCACTTTTATGAATGCCAAAAGCATCACACACAGCTTCGTTCATGGAATCGGCTTCATCCACTCAAACTCCCATCCGTGAAACCACTGGAACTAACTCAACAACCATATCTGGTCGTTCCCCATGTAGTTGCCAAAATACATACTCTCGCGGGAAGGGCTTAAAGATCAAATGTTCTTTAACAATATCTCTGGGATGCCACTTCTTGAAATTACATTTAGGACATGGACAGTGAATCTTACCATTTACGGCGGCATTGGTGAAAGCAAAATCCAAGAAATAGTTTAGACCAACCAAGTATTACGGAGTCGACTGGTGCAAGTAGATCCACGACCTATCCATCACTAATGTTGCTCAAATTTTGTGAACATATGACATAGGAAGCTCAAAGAGCAGTTAAAATGAATTTCAGATGGAGTTCTTCAGCTTATAAAGGAGGCTGCCAACGGTTACATAACAATCAATTTTTTGAAGCGATTATAAACCGCTAGAAATTTCTAGCGGTTTTAACAACTAGAAATTTGTATTTAGGAGCATTTTGTAGCAGTTATATATTTTCTAGCAGTTCAAAACCACTAGAAGTTTCGAGACGTGACAATGATTACATATTTTCTAGTGGTTTATAACTGCTAGAAATTTTGAGGGAGCACGAAATTTGAATTTCTTGTGAATGTTCTAGCGATCAATTAACCACTAGAAATTTCGAGGGAGGAGGGAAATTTGAATTTCTCTTGAGGAGGGAAATTTGAATTTTCTAGTGGTTAATTAACCAGTAGAAATTGTTAACATTTTTTATTTGTAGCGGTTTATAACCGCTACAAAATATCCGTTAGAATAAATTAATATTTATTATATTAACTTTTACAAAAATATTAAAATAATAAATAAGTATTAAAAAGGTATTAATAATATATTTATGCATAAAATTTTAAAAATTCCATGATATGTTAAATATTAAAATACATATTCTAAGAATGAATTTTAATGTTAAAAGAATATATGTTTAGCATGTTTTATACAGTGTAACAATATATTAGATAAGACTTGATATAAATAAAATTATAGAAATAAATAATAAAAGTAAACAAATAAACATAAAATTTAAATAAATATTCGCATAAAATATAAGATAATAAAATCCAAATCCAAATAAAATCCTACACAAGCAAAACAGGGGAAATCAGGAGTGAGGGGCAGAAGCAGCATCATCGTGATTGTCGGCCGCTAGATCCTCCTGCTGGTTCTATTGGGGGTGGGCAGGTAGCTGATCGTGCTGGGGCTGGATTGGCTACTGGTTGTTCAAAGGCGGGACTGGTGGCAGGTGTACGTTAGGGATCTCAAGAATCGGGATGTTTAGAGTGATAGTGATCACCACATCACGCATGGCCATAGCTGCTGCCTTCAACTGGTCAAGCTACAACTGGAACTGACGATCACACTCCTCCATCCTGGCCTCCATCTCTCACCTAAACTCCTCTCGCAGCTCGTCTGAGTATGAGGAACTGGCTGCTTCGCTCCTGCGCTCGCCTGAGAGCTCCCTGCAGTGTATGAAGGGCTAACGCCACTCGAGCAGGGCAACCTAGTCAGTGTGGGTCCAAGACTAAGCCCGCTAACTCGACCAGGGTGCTACCCTCGGCCACGACCTGCTAAAAGTAAGGCCGTGGGATCCAAGGCAGACCCCTGAGACTCACGCAGCTTGAGATCAACCTGAGTCATCCGTGCCTATCAAAATTAATATAAAGATATTAATTAGTATGAAATAATATTTATATTGTGATATGATATTAATATTTAATTAATTACTTACCGTCATCTCCTCAACCTCATCCAACGTGGGCCCGTCTCGAGGTCTATACAAAATCGGCCACATCTCGCCATAGGTGGGCATGTATTCCCGCTCCTGCCGTGTCTTTTCCCTTTGTAAATGAAATGAAAGAAATTATTAATTACAAATTAAATACATATACATATTTAACAAATTCTTTTCAAATACTTACAGTCTCGTCATAGGTGATAGCAAAGCTCCTGGATCCAGCCCTATGATGTATTGTCTGATGCCTGACGCTCCCAGTATTTCTCTGGGAAAGAGCCTGAAACAAAATATAAAAAAATTAAATTAAATTAGTCAAATTGGATAAAAAATAAAAAAATTATAATTAATGCAATATTATCATACCATCTGGTTAGCCAACGCGTCCGCATTCAGTGCTCATCACCTGATGAGCAATCTGGGCCGTCCAGATTTAATATTTTTAAATAATTATTTAAAAATAGAAAAAATTATATTTTTAAAGATTGATAGTTGAGAGATTATCTTTATTTTTTATCTTAGATCAGATCTGGACGGTCTAGATCTGATGAGCATTGGGTGCTCATCAAAACTGATGAGCACCCAATGCAAATCCGTCAGCCGACATCCTAAAATAAACATAACTCGACCAGTCTTGCTCCAGGACTCCACTAAGTATATCTGCCAGTATCTCCTGCAGGGGCCTCGTCCCGTCACCTTTCTTCTCTCGCCATAGGTCAGCCCTCCTATTCTTCCATACCACCCCCAGTCTCTTGATCGTAGCCGCCCTCAACTCCTCTCCTAGTATAAATTTACTCTGTAATTAAAAAATAAAGAAAAACAATTAAGCAATTTAAATAAAATATATATATTCATTTAACTTATTTAAAAGAATTATAAATAAAAAATAAATTATATCAATAACAAATCATAATCAAATAATTAAGTATTTTAAATAAAAATATATTTTGATTCAACTAATTTAAAATTATTATAGGTAATAAATTAATGAAATAAATAACAAATTATTATCAAACAATAAAGTAATTTAAATAAAAAATATATATTCATTTAACTAATTTCAAAATATTATCAATAAAAATAAATTACAGCAATAACAAATCATAATCAAACAATTTAGTAATTTAAATAAAAATATATTTTCATTCAACTAATTTAAAATTATTATAAACAATAAATTAATGAAATAAATAACAAATTATAATCAAACAATTAAGTAATTTAAATAAAAAATTATATATTCATTTAACTAATTTTAAAATATTATAAATAAAAATAAATTACATTAATAACAAATCATAATCAAATAATTAAGTAATATTCATTCAACTAATTTAAAAATATTATAAGTAATAAATTAATGAAATAAATAACAAATTATTATCAAACAATAAAGTAATCTAAATAAATAAATATATATTCATTTAACTAATTTCAAAATATTATCAATAAAAATAAATTACAGCACTAACAAATTATAATCAAACAATTAAGTAATTTAAATAAAATATATATTCATTTAACTAATTTAAAAGTATTATAAATAACAAATTAATTAAATAAATAAAAAATAAAAATCAAACAATTAAATAATTTAAAAACAAAATATATATTCATTTACTCAAATTAAAAAATTATAAATAATAATTTTATATTACCTTCATCATTTCCCAACCTTGTCACTTCTTTTCCTGAGTGATTTTCTTCCAATCCTTTACATAAATGGGGAACAAGGTCCACAGCTGACCAAGAAGGCGCACATACTTGTAATACAGCTAGCCATGTTTCTTGGTCGGTTGGTCCAATTCATTCAGTGGCACAACCACCTATCCGCTAATCGTCATAGACAGCTCTCTGGCTGTTAGCCTCCTGTAAAACCTGTTTCCCTCAGAGTCTGCAAAATTTAATTAAGAAATTAATTATATATTAATGAATTAAAACAATTTCTATATAAATTAAATAGTTACCAAATTAAAAAAAATTTAAATAAATACTTTTAAAAAGTTAAATAAATATTTACCCTCAAATTCCACTTCAAAACCGGTCTGGCGTCTGGGAGCAAGACGCTGCTCAGTATGGGGATTCTCATTCCCCTGAACCTGCTCCTCCTCACCAGCATCACCATGGGGTTGTTCATCCCCCGAAAAATGAGTCTCAGTCTGTTAGATATCATCGTGCTCCATAAAACTCAGGATATCCTTCTCGTTTAGATCGTAGTCATGAATACTCAGGAATGACTCACCAGCATCATGACCGCCACCACCACGATCCTCGCTAGGTCCTGCTCTCTCAGGATCAATCAGCTTCTTCCCTGGTTGATGACTCATCCTAATAATAGCAAATAGCAATTAAAATTAAAAAATATATTTTGCAACTAACAATTATTCAAAATAAATAATTATATCAAATAATAATTATTTCCATTAACTCTAAGTAATAATATCAAATAATATTAATTGAAAAACAGATATTCCTATATCTAAATTTTTTGTTAACTCATCAAAAAATATATAACTACTTCTATTAACTCTATAAAAAGTAGCCTACTATAAAAAAAATTTCTATTAACTCTAACTAAATTAAGGTAGTCTATCAAAGTTAATATAAAAAAATATAATAAAATAAATAAAATAAAGAATAAAAACAAAAATTATTTATAAATAAACTACAATTCTTACCTGAAAATATGAATCTGCAACTGGATCTGGATCTGGATCTGGATACACTTTGTGAAGAGAATTCAGTAAAGCTCTACTTCAAAATTGGCCAAACAGTGAAAATAACGCGGTGGGGGGTATATATAGGCCGCGATTTATCGCTAGAATTTTCTAGCTGTTACACCGCACCACCCCCTGTATTCAGCCACGTGTCGCAACTCCTCGGGAAAAATAAAAAATTTCTAGCAGTTTCTGTTAAAACCTCTAGAAAGTCTATTGAATTACTAGCAGTTTCTCTAACTGCTAGAAAATAGAACGGGTATTTGCATTCTCTAGCGGTTCTATCACTGGAACCGCTAGAAAATAAACGTTAGAAGTTTGGTGCAAACTTCGCGTCAAAACAAGCAAACGACTCTAGCAGTCACTTTCTAGCGGTTTACCGATAACTGCTAGAAAATTGTGGGGCCCACACCATTTTGGGTCAAAGCGCTACGAATTTCTTGTAGTTTGCGATTAAACCGCTAGAAATGTCTTAATTTGTAGCGGTTTTCTGTAACCAATAGAAATGTTTCGCTGGTAATTCTACTTTTTTTTTGTAGTGATTTCATCTTCTCCTACTCTTAAGAATTTTGTGCAGCACCTCCGCTAAGGGTTTCAAGCTTCCAAAAATCATTAAAATCCATAACCAAACTCAACAATAACAAGGGTAATGAAAACTACATCAAAAACCATGAACATATCTTGTTTTAGAGCTTGATCCTGTATATGATCGCTTGGCCTTTCTCTCTCCCTCTTCTTTCTCTCTCTAGAATCCATTTTGTAAGAGTTTCCCCATAGTTCTATGGCTTGCATGAAAATGAGGGGTGGGGAGGGAGTATTTATAGAAAACAAGACTGAATCTATGCCGTTGATTTTAAAAATATGTGGCTTGATCCGGACCATCCATTTTCTCTTTTTATCTTGTGATGACATATGTCCTATGACATCGTGCTTACATCATTTTCATGATATCATGCTTGCATCATCAAGCCACATGCCTTTAATCCAACCATACTCGTGTCTTGCATCCAACCGTACACGTGATACTTTCTTTTCCCATCTAACCTTACACTTGTCTCTTTCATATTCCTTCATATTTTTGACATTGAAATGAGGAGAAAATTAATATCAAATTCGTGCAAAAACAAAAAAAAACAATCCTTAGGCATTTCTCCACCTATCTTGCCATTCTGCACCGTGTAGGGTACTTTTTCGGGCCCTGACTTAGCCAGAACCATTAGGACATGTTCTGACACTATTTTCTCACCTCAAATAAATCTACATGGGATTATATAACATGCCTAAAGAGGAAGTGATGCTCTTCCCTTGTTCTTCCATTAAAATAATTAAATAATTAATAATATTTATTTCGGAGTGAACTTGATTGAATTCTTTCTACCGGTCTATGGCTCTGAGAATCTGTCTCCAGGTACTAGTACTATTTATTCATCACAAGAAATTCCTCTAATTTTTTTTAAGTCAAAAGTCAATATCTAGACATTTGACTTTGACTTTCTCGTGATAGTGTATAAATAGGCTTTAAATTCTATTAAAGCCAACATCTTCGCTTTTTGGGGATGGAATTATTTTTAAAACCTGTGATAATTCCTCAAGTATTTCTTCCCATTTTCTTCCAATTATATGAGGCCTCCCTATACCTTAAATAATTTATTTTTGAAAATATTCCAAATTAGTCAAAACCCTGGGAATTCCACAATTTCCTTCTAGGGGCATTTTCGTATTTTTAGCCTCCTACTGGCCTTTGAACCTTATTCCCATTTTTCTGAAATTTTTCTAAAGTGTTCAGGTCTTAACCTACCATTTTCCATTTTTTGGGATTTTTAGGCATAATTTCCATTTTTGCCGTTAGTAGCCCAAAACTTTGCAAAATTATGATTTTGCCCTTGGTTTGACTTAACCTCAAAATTCACCTCATTGATGCCTCCAACATAACCTTTGGCCTACATTCATCTCTATTTCTCATTCCTCGGCCCCGAGACCTCTCCTGAGTCTCTAACTTCCTCTTTTCTCAGTTCCAAAAAACTTTCCCTTTGCGATTTAGTCCTTAGGAATCCCTCCGTCCTTCTAGGGAATCTTTGAGACCTCTGCTAAAAAGGGTCTGGTAGCTTGCCCATCTTAGGTTAATTCTGGTACTTCTAGGCCCAAAAGTCGGGATGTAACATTATGCGCGCACACATATTCTTCTTAACAACCGATGCGCTTTTAGCTAGTAAAATACGATTGAGATATATTACAAAACTTTCATTTTGATCGAAACATATTCTCCATTACCATTCTCATCTTTAAATTGCCAAGAATCTTTCTAGCAAGTAGACGGCAGCTTTCCTTCCTCTTTAACTTTTTAAAAGAAGTGGAATACAGATAACAAGTGGGATTATAGAAGATTCCTTTTTTTTTTTTTTAATTTGGGCATCCATTTGTTTTAATTTTGTAATGTGTGGGCTAATTATTATATGCCTTCTTCAACTGAGCATTGCAAATCGACTTTCTTAGCCTCTTCACATGCATCTTCTCGCTGTTATGGCGTGGATCTATTCGCTGTTTCTTGACTAGGTTTAGATGAGTTAAAAGTTCAGTCATTGAATTATACTAAGACATGTTCCCTTGATCCCTAATATAAGACATTAATTAGAAGAAACTTATGGTTTACATTTTACTGACAACCATTATTTTTTTGTAGTGGGGCCATGTTAATTTTATAAAAGTACAAAAATACCCCACACTCAAACAAATCAAAGAAGAGTAAAGAAGAAAAAGTGCTCATAAACTTTTAGTGAAAGTGTGCCAAACACCTTATATTTTTTTAATATGCGCAAAAGTACTCATGACTATACAAATAAATTAATTCTTCAAGTTTTGGCCAAAAAAATTCTATTAAACTTTATTATACTATTATAATACAAGTAATTTTATAGTTAATAGATATTTTTGATCTTCTAAATCTGCGTCAAGTTTTAATTTTGTCCTTCAAGTTTATAAAATATATTTTTAGTGCCTTAATATTAATACCGTTGGTCTCATTAACAGAAAATGTTGATTCAACGAATCTAAATGGTAACTCCATAATTAAATATTAAAAAAATATTAATTCTTAATTCATATATTTAAAAAATAATAATGAAGCTGATTTTAGCATAAACAACGGAAGCTGATTTTAGCATAAACAACGGAAGCTGATTAGCACAAACAACCTATCTTTCAATATATAAAAATATTATATTAAATGATTAAATCTTAAGCATGTACTGGGTTGGTATTTTTTTTTTTTGGGTTAAGGAGACCAACAATATTAAAATTAAGAGACTAAAAATACACTTTATAGCCTTAGGAGACAATTAAAAATTGGTGCAAATTTAGAAGACTAGGCATATATACTAACAATAAAATTATTAGTATTATAATAGTATCATAAAATTTTATAGGTTTTTTTTCCTGCTAAAACTGAAATAATTAATTTATTTGTATGGTCATGGGTATTTTTATGCCTACGAAAAATAAATGGTTTTTGCGCACTTTAGCTAAAAGTTTATGGCACTTTTACACCTTTACATTTCTTTCTTTCTTTTGAGCAATGCGTATTTTTGTACTTTCATAAAATTAATATGGGCTCCATTGCGAAGAAAAATAATACTTCTCAGTGAAATTTAACGGTTGTAAGGAACTTATCACGGAGACTATATCATTGGAAAACTAGTTTCGGTGTTTATCCAACTTCATTAGATTTAGACCATTCAGATTTGATTTGAATGGTATAGATTTAATTTTTTTATTTTTATTTTAGTAAAAAAATCATTTTCTAAAAAAATGGTAGTAGTTAAGAGATTATTTTTGTTTTATATTTTATACTCATTAAAATAGTTATTTAAAAATAAAAATAAAAAGAAATTAAATCTGAACCATTCAAATTAGATCTAGATGGTCCATATATGAAAAGTTTGGAGTGATGAGTACCGAAAGTAGTTCTCCAATGGTATATATAGTCTCTGTGATAATTTCTTATAAGATTAAAAAAAAAAGGATAATACTTGCATCAAGTTACTTATATTCATTGTGTCAAATTCATCAATTACAGACCACATATCTTATTTTTGAAATATTAGCATAATAGTATTTAATGATAAATTCACATGAAATTAAAAAAGGACACATGATCATATATAATTGAAAAATTTAACATAATAAATACAAGAAACTTGACCCAAGTTTTTCCTAAAAAAATAAGTCAACGTTAGTTAAATATAAATTGCAGTTATAAATTTATAATTTTATTAAGTATTAACCACGAGAATTTAATTTATACCTAACCATTAGAATGATGATCGCCTAGAATAAAATGAAAGCATGAAATAAATAAACGAAAATACTGTTAAACTTTATGGGTTTGATAAGCTCATTACTCATAGAGCATAAAAGAAAAGAGTTTTATTAATTAAAAAATTATGGAAGAATAAATTATTTAATGTTGGTTATTAATTTACTTTAATTTAATTAGTTATAATTATTTCCTTACTTTCAAATTCAAATTATTTTAAATTAATATAATTTATGGTATGAGATTATCTATTTGATCAGCCATTTACATTGGAATATATAATTTCACATCAATGTGACATATACAGGGGGAAAAAAGAATGAATTAGATGCCTAGCTATCATGGCTTTTTTTATGCTCAATTATTCTTCTAAAGATGAAACTAGCTTCATCTCTCTCCAAAGTATTAAAAACCGGATCTGTTAGTAAATAGATTAAGACAATAGTTTAAGAGTTAGTAGGTCAAACAGAAATCAATTCGGAATTAAATCAGCTAATTAAAATAATATAAATTAATTAAAATTATTTGTATTTAATAATGAATGCTTTTAATTAAAATTGAAGTGTGATTCCAAAGGGGCTTTTGAAGGGTAAATGAGGCATATCATATTTAAAACGAGTTTCCGAAGAGTTTTAACGGTACAGTTTCATTTTTTTGACTAACACTGTGTAGTGCGTTGGCTTAAAGTTTTCATCTTATTTTTCTTTGATACGACGAGGGCCCAAATCCCATCCAAAGAAATCAAAAAATCTTATCCCATCCTTTTCTTAGATTCTAGCCCGACCAACCCACCAATCACCATTTGATTTTCACCGACAATCTCATCCCTTTCTAACCCTGGGACAAACCTCTTCAGCGTGCTTTCATATCTCCTGCAGCACAAAACTTATCCTTATTGGCATTTTTCACTCTTTGGTCTTCCACTCTTACTTTTCTTCTTATCTTATTTTCACATCCCTTATCTTTTTTTTTTCCTCCGCGTTTTTTTACCTCATCTGATAACTTAGTACTTGTTTGGTGTTATTTATATAAGTAAATTTTACATAAATCCAGACAAAACTCACATATTTACTTTGTGTTCTATAAATCATGGTTGAAATCATTTCAAAATTGTCTTCTTATCTTGAGATCTTGCAACATGACCCTTCCTCTTATGGTTACTTGGAATAAAACCCTTGATTTGTCACCTTGGGGTTACTCCAAAAATTAACCGAATTAATGTAATATAGTGCACGATCCGGGTCGTATTTACTTTAAGGAGCCGAAAACGAAATTAAATCCTAGTAAATAAATGCAAGTAACCTAAACTATAAAAAGAATTTTTGATTTTGATGAATTGCTAACTAAATGTCATGAATTAAATTGAAATTAAAAAAAAATTTTCGTTTTTATATGAAAATGATTGAAATGAATGATGGTGAAAGTAATGAAAATGAAACACACGAGTAAACAATAATAATAATCAATCCTCCAACTCAACAATACAGGCAATCCTCACTTCAACAAAGGGGCAGTAGAAGAGGAGACAGCGAACTAGAGAGAGTGACAGTAGGAGGAGTGAGCAAAAGAGAGGGAGAGAATCCGAGGCTGACGGCGTGAGAGGACCTGTGTGACATCGGCGAACCCTGTCTGATTCTCTGTCAAATATTCATCATCCTAATTCGGTGAACACAGGACAGTGCCAGAGGAGTTTTGACGAGAGGAAAACCAGCAAACAGTGACGACATAGGAAGAGAAAACAGCAAACTAGAGAGAGTGACAGTAGGAGGAGTGAGCAAAAGAGAGGGAGAGAACCAGAGGCTGACGGTGTGAGAGGACCTATGTGACATCGGCGAACCCTGTCTGATTCTCTGTCAAATATTCATCATCCTAATTCGGTGAACACAGGACAGTGCCAGAGGAGTTTTGACGAGAGGAAAACCAGCAAACAGTGACGACATAAGAAGAGAAAACAGCAAAACAGAGGAGCTCGCCTATCTCTAATCTTCCATATCCACTCAAACCCATTGCCACCATAAACTGCATCCTCTTCCTCTCCACGTTGCGCAACAGCACCAGGAAGGACCTGTGACAGTGAGAACGAAGGACCAGAAGGGGACGGCAGATTCACAACTTCAACCCTCTGCTTCCTCACATTCCATCGACCCAGCCTTCCATCACCGTCTGCATTGTCTCCTCTATGAAAGCTTGCAACAGAGTTTTGATTACAGCAATTTTCATGGCTAATCGTGGCTAGAGTTTCATAATTCTCCAATTCAACAACAATGGCAAGAGCTTGGATCATCGAGGGGGAGTTTTAATTACTTTAATTTCCTGTCTAATATTTGTTTAACAATTTCTAGGTCTTAGGATAGTTATTCTGATTATTGAAATTAAAGCTATGAATAGTCCAATGTCAAATGCTAAACAGTAATTCAACCACAATTATCTCAAAATATAATCAAATTAGCTCACTTTGAGTTGATACTTTATTACTCATATATTTCACTTGTTAGTTCATTTCATTCATTTAGCCTTGCTTTCCAACATTACAACCCTTCAAGTCCCCTTGATCATGAGTCTAAGGTATGTTAGTGGTAGAGATATTAGAATCTCTACAAGCTTATGGTTGATGCTAATCTAGGTGGAGTGAGTGAAATTTTTCCCAATTGAGAGATAAGTGAAACACTTGTACCCTATATGAGCTCTATTATATTTCTCTTTCTTTATCCTGCTATGTTTCTTGTGTTAATTTCTTTGCATTGAAGTATTATATGATTGTTGATTGATTGGGAATAAAGGTTTCTTGAGTTAATTGCACATTTATGCTTAGTTGATTTTATGTTTGCTTGCATTGAGTGTCTCTATTGGATTCTTCTTTACTGATGTTTTGCCCAGGAATGCAAAAGGCTAAGTGTGGGGGAGTTGACAAACCTATGTTTTTACACGCATTTTCTTTTTCTTTCTCTTTTTTTTGGACATCCAAACCTAAGAAGGCAAAATTATAGATATTAATAATGTACTTTTCAAAATGAAAAACCAAATGTAACTTGTGCACAACACTTGCTAAAAAGTAATGAGTGAAATGAAAGTGAAGGCTCAAAGGGGTAAACAAAAGTTAAATGAAATAGCTTGTGTTTAGGTAAAGGGTTTAAAAATGAATGCCCCTATCATCCTCATAAATCTAGGTATTAATACAGCTTTGAAAAGGAATCTAGACAAGTTCTAGAGGTTAACCAAAACTAGGTGAAAATCACACAAGATGAGAAAGAATACATGGCTCAAAAATATTTTCATCAAGGCTTTCTCCTAGATGTTTCCTCCTTAAGAGTCAAGCTATGAAACAAGATTAATAACATTGTACCAAAGGCATTCTACTATGCTAACCAACTAAGAATAGAAATCACTCAAATCAAATGTAATCAAACTCAGCCCTGTAACATTCACAAGCATTGTGCAAAAGATTTTAAAAGAGATACCCAAGGATTACAAAAGTCAAGTAAGCAATAGAAAAAAGAGCAAATCGCCCATACAGCAGTGCAGAACACTGAGGTGAATGAAAACAGGAGGACACAAAAAACAGTAGCAAAATTCCCAAGCAAGAATCACTCTCAAATCATGCGATGCAATTCAGAAATTGACTAATAAGGCAAAGAAGAGAGCAATTATAGTAGCAGTACTTAGGAAACAAGAGCAAATCCAGAGGCAAACTTTTTTTTTAAAAAAAAATCACTCAACAACTCAACAACAATCCCTCCCCCACACTTGATCAATACATTGTCTTCAATGCAAAACCCAAAGGCAAGGTAATGACAAGAGAAAAAGAGACTCAATAGGGGAGTAAACAAAAACAAGCCTATCTTTTCTACTAGACTATCTCCCCCACACTTATCCTCTTCAATAATTCAATTAAGCATAGTTAATCAATGCAAAGTTAAGAGAAGATAAGTGAGGAAAGAGACAACCTTATGCTTAAAGCACCTTAGACTCTTGAAAGAGAAATTCTCATCAATAATAGGAAACATGAAGCTTAGCAAAAAAGATTGCTCTTGATGATCGCACTTTCTTGGCGGTGGCTCAGGGTCAATTGGAAGAGGTCCAAGAGCATATGGTGAAGTTTAGTGCCGAGGAGGTCCCTTCCAATTATGCTCTTGCACAAAAAACAAGTCGGCAACAGTACCAAATCTAATAATAGAGACATGGGGAGATTTCAAATAAAGTAAAGATATTTTATGATCTAGGCTCTTCAAGTAGCTATCACATCTAAGAAAGTCAATGATACTCCCATCAGTAGGAGTCAAACAATCATTTAAAGTTTCAAAACACTTAGGTTCATGCGACATGAAAATTGAAGAATCCAACTGACAATTATTGGAGTACAGCATATCACTATCACATTCACAAGAGGCAAGAGGTAAAAGAATGGAATCAGAAGAAGATTCATGCAAATTATGATCATGCAATAAAATAGTACTATTTACACAACTAGCTAAGTCAAGAGGTAAGTCACAAGACAAAACTTGTTGAAAAGATTCATTAATATATGTGACTTTGTCAATTAAAAATTCAAAATCTTTATCAACAAGGCTAGAACCAATAAACTCAATGGAATTGACATGCATTTGACTCTTAAGGCCATAATCGTTCTCACACTTATCATCAACAGTGGCACTAAAACAAGATTTAACATTTTCAATATTCTTATACTTATCAATAATAGCACTTTCAACACTAGAAAGAGAAGCATGATTGGCATTGGAATCATCACACAAAACAACATCTTTATCCAAATCACTACCACTAGAAGCAACAAGTTGAATATTAGCATTTTCAAACAATTGAGGGGATTCACAAACAATTTCTTCATCCACCTCAGTATCTCTTGCATTATCAAAAGTTTCTAAAGGCATATTAGTAGTAAGAGGAGAGTTAATCTCCTCAAGAATAGGAGCACTGTTACCGAGAGTATGTGATGACTCCTCTGAAAGTTGAAGATGCTTTTGCTTCACTTTAGAATCTTGTGTGATTACACTGAATATAGGCAATGGAGTTTGGAAATTTTCTACAGGTGAGGTAGCATTTGACTCTTTCTCTGAATATCCCACCCATACATTTTCAGGCCATAAAGCTCCTTCTTCTCCTCCTATTTTCTTCCCATAGCATGTAGTCAACAAATGCCTTGATGAAGTCCTCTACATCCTTTAATTGCTCTTCTATCTGCTTTGAGCTTCCGTGCATTTCCTTGTGCATGAATAACTTCTTGTGCTGAATCTTTGCTTTATCATACATCTGTCTTAAGGCACGGGTTTGGTCATCCATGTTTGGTAATGTAAGGAAAGCATCAAGTTCAGAAGGTTCCGGAACAAGGGGTTGGGGTAGAGATTTATGGTATGAGGAGAAATGTTTATGTGAAGGATAAGTAGGTATAAGATATGAATGATGGGGTTGGAATGAAGGCTCTTGGTAATATGAAGTAGGTGGCTCATGGTGATAAGTATGTGGTGGAGATATATGATTAAAGTATAGTTGGTAAGGTTGGAATGATGGTTTAGGTGATTGATGTGGAGGATGGTTCATCCAAGAGGGGTCATGGGTATAGAGGTGATTAGGCATTTGAGACTCTAGTTGAGCTTGAAAGGAGTCCAACTGTTGTAACAACTCTTCAATCTCTTGAGAGCATGTTAAATTAGAAGGTGTATCAGAATCTAGCTGAGCTTGGAAGGAGTCCAACTGTTGTAACAACTCTTCAATCTCTTGAGAACATGTTGAATTAGAAGGTGCTTCATTCACATACTATTTCCTGTAAAAAAGTGAGAATGCGAGGGTAGATCATGATTGCTATTAAACCAAGCCATAAATCAAACAATCAATTCCCAACAAAAACCAACCTAAAGAAACTCAAAACAATCCTAAAAAGCTAGAAAAATTATATAAAAAAAAAAAAACGAACACAAAAACACACAAACATAAAAAACTAAAAAAATTCCAAAAAAAATAAAGAAAAATTGAAAAACTGCTGAAAATAAAGGAATTCGGCCAAAATTCACTACACCCAATAGCAAAGCTATTGGTCTTGCTTAAAATGGCAAAACCTTTAGGAAACCAAAAGCTCAAAATTTTCTGAGCAAAAATTTGAAAATTTGACAGCAATTTTGAAAATAGAAAATTTTTTTTGAAAGCAAAATCAACCTTCTGATAGTAATAAATTCACAAAAATGATAAGCTCAAGCATGTAAGGATGAAGAAATCAATCAAATGGTGCAGTAAAATCACTTTCAAAATTTCAAATATAAACAAGAATCACCAAGAAAATGCAAGAGATAAAATGAAAATGAAAAATGCAATTGATGAAAGAACCTATATGCTTCTTTGTTTGAGTTTTCGATGCAATTATATGATGCTAAATGCTAAAACTAAACAATACTAACTAAAATGCAAATGAATGAAAAATCAAGATATTTAGTTATATTTTTGAAAAATTTTCTATGCAAATGAAAGAAATGCTATGGAAAACAAAAAACAAATGTAAACTATTTATAAAAAAGAAGAAGCAAAAACCAACAAAATGAATGATGGAGAAAGTAATGAAAATGAAACACACGAGTAAATAATAATAATAATCAATCCTTCAATTCAACAACGTAGACAATCCTCACTTTAACAGATATAGAAGTTAAAACAATGAATTAAAAATTATAATTAAGTTTTAAATCCAACAACTGAGCCACCTCATATAAAGTGTATTAAGAATTACAACTAGGATAGTAAAATGGAATTAAGAATGTTGAAAACCAATACTTAATTAAAACTCTTAAATCCAATACAACAAAATTAAAGCTAACAAAAGACATTACGATCCAAAATTCCAAACTATCTCAGAAAATCACAAAATATTAACTTCAAAGTCAACGCAAATGTCATAACCACAACATTATAATTGAGATTAAAGCTATAAATAGTCTAATGTCAAATGCTAAATAGTAATCCAGCCACAATAATCTCCAAATATAATCAGATTAAACAATACATATTTTCCAATAATCAGAATAACTATTCTAAGACTTAGGAATTGTTAAACAACTATTGGATAGGAAATTAAAGTAACTAAAACTCTTTTTTGATGATCCAAGATCCTGCCATTACTGTTGAATTGGAGAATTACGAAACTCTAGCCGCGATTAGCCATGAAAACTGCTATAATTAAAACTCTGTTGCGAGCTTCCATGGGGGAGACAATGCAGACGGTGATGGCAGGTTGGGTCGATGGAATGAGAGGAAGCAGAGGGTTGGAGCTGCGAATCTGCCGTCCCCTTCTGGTCCTTCGTTCTCACCCTTACAAGTCCTTCCTGGTGCTGTTGCGCAACGTGGAGAGGAATAGGATGCAGTTTATGGTGGCAATGGGTTTGAGTGGATATGGAAGATGAGAGATAGTTTTGGTGAGCTCCTCTGTTCTGCTGTTTTCTCTCCCTCTGTCGTCACTGTTCGTTGGTTTTCCTCTCGTCAAAACTCCTCTGGCGCCGTCTTGTGTTCATCGAATGAGGATGATGAATATTTGACAGAGAATCAGAGAGGGTTCGCCGGCGTCACACAGGTCCTCTCACGCCGTCGGCCTCTGCTTCTCTCCCTCTCTTCTGCTCACTCCTCCTGCCGTCGCTTCCTCTGGTTCGCTGTCTCCTCTTCTACCGCCCCTATGTTGAAGATGATGATGATGATAATCTGAATTTCTGCGTTTTGCTCCTACCTTTTTTACTATCTATTTATTTTTAATTATATATTTTCTTTTTTCTAATTTTCTTCTTGTTTTTTTTTTACCAAAAACCTGCAACCACAATTCAAGAATAAGGTAGTATTAATTGTCCTTAAAAATTAATTAATCATAATTATAGCAATTTTACCCCTATTATGCACTACAAGTTAAAGTACTCTAATGTGAATTATACTAAAATGATGCAATTAAGGACCAATAATAATGACAAAAATCCACCAAAAAATATGAAAATGCATATAAAAACATAGATTTGTCATTCCTCGACCATGTCGGAGTCTCTCATCACCTGTAGAGGGTGAAATCAATCTATTTATTATTGTCCCTATATTGTTAAACTTAGCCAATTAATTATATTTAACAAATGTTTTAGCAAATCATGTCCACGTCCTATTTTAGTTAACCTAATAATCAAGATCCAAAGTCACAAGTCGTGGCCAGTTAAAAGCCAATTAGTCTAAAATATGATTTAGCCTAACAAACTACTTTGCCACTAAACATACAAAACATCAACTATTGGTAACATATTGTAAATTTATAACACATAATTTTACTCTGGAAGCCAGAATAAATTTAGTCCTCAACATAATGAAAAGCAAAGAAAACAAGCACATGGGAAACAATAAGAAATAATTGCAAGAATTAAATTTGTCGAATTAAATTGTAGAAATTTGCTTTTAAATGAATCAAAATTATAACAACTGAGTCAAAGTTTCAGGTAAAGACTATAAGAGAAAATCATTAATTTGTTTTGAATTACTTTTATCACAGTTTTCTATTACTACGCCTACCACGAGTCGGGAGTATCAGCTGTGTCCCGAGCTGCACCTCAATTTTGCTGCTCTCCAAATATTTTTCAGCTTTTTTAATCATTAGATTCTACATAAAATAAGTGACATTTTTATATCTTATTTGTAAAAAACGATTTAGTGTTCTACTTTTTACTATTTTTCAAATATTTAATATTACCATTCTCATCTTTATAGAAGATTTCTTTTGTTTTTTTTTTAATTTGTTTTTGGATCTTTTTTTATTTTTTAAGGGGTGTAGTATAATTATTAGCCTTCCTCAAGGAGTGTCCTGTGTATTGCTGAGCAGATCGAGCAGATCAAATTTCTTTTCTGCTTCAGATCAGCTTGTCATTCTTGCGCGGATCTGTTGTTTCTTGAATGGCAGAAGCAATTTATACAGAGATTAACTGGGAGATGCCTAATGACAAGAATCAAGAAGACTTGGCCTCTGAGACTGCTCAACAAATGGTGGCGCCTACAGATTTATGCAGCAGCAGCAGCAACAGGCATGCATCATCCTTTACTGCTCTTTCTTCAATTCTGAAGCCTTTTCTTATTTTCTTTACTTCTATTTTTTCTTATTATTTTTAATGTAACTTCTATTTAATTAATTCCTCAATTATTACCACACTTCCAAAGATATACACTTGTCAGATTGCAAGTATGCATCCTATGCTTTTAATTCGTGATGATGCCTTTTCTTAATTTTGTTACACTCTCTTTAATTTTCTCGCACCTTGTTAGATTCATTGGAGCCTCCTTTTTAATTCTATCATTTTCTTAATTATTCTTAACAAACGATGATGAGATTACAGTTCAGTTATTAAAACATATATATATTTCCCAAGCTTTAGGGTCACCTTCATTGCTTTGTTAATGGGCAATTTTTGCTTTCCTTCTGAATCTAAATTGATACACGTATTATATATAGATGGAAGATGAGGAGACCAACATAGCCATAAAAGCATTGACAGAAATTAGCGAAGATGGTCTCTTGTCCCCTTGTGTTGTATCTACAAGGTGCCCTCAAAGATCCGTCTTCTAAAAGAAGAAGACTACACTCCTGTGATTGTATCCATTGGTCCTTTCCATCACGGCGATGTAAGGCTGCGGGATATATATGGAGAGGCACAAAGAAATAATGTTTAAAAGATTTGCACAAAACGCTATGATAGATTTGGACAGTTTGGTCGACTTAGCAAAACAGTCTGAGCCAATGGTCCGTGCTTCTTATTTTGAGAGCATCAACTATAGCAAGAAGGATTTTGTGAGATTGATATTAGTGGATTCTGCTTTCATCATTCAACTCTTTATTATGAAATACAGAGGTCACATGAAACACGATCCTAAACCATCACAATCATGGTTGGAGGATGATGTAGATAATGATTTGCTTTTACTTGAGAATCAACTTCCATTCTTTTTCCTTGAAGAGCTATACAATATAGCATTTCCTTGTAACCATAGAGGCGATCTCCCTTCATTTCTTGAGCTTACATATTCCTTCTTTGACGATCTTAACATGCAAAGTTTAGAGCCTAATCACAAGATAAAGCATTTCACAGATCTTTTGAGATTATTTTACTTATAGAGAACCCATCCGATAAGGGGTCAATTCAAAGGGGATGGATCTGATACGCTCATGTATAGTGCAAATGAGTTACAAGAGGCAGGAGCGAATTTGAAGGTAAGCATAAGCAAGTGCTTACTAGACTTGAAGTTTTCAAGATCTGTCCTAGAGTCTCCTCAAATTCATGTTAAAGATGGGATTGAAACTTTGTTCCGTAATTTGATAGCTTTAGAACAGTGCCATTATCCTTGGGAATCATATTTTACCGAATATATCTATATATTGGATAGCATAGTCAACACAAACAAAGAAATGGAGGTTCTCGCTCATAAAAAGATTATCCACAACTGGCTAAGTGACACTAATGAGGTTGCTACATTATTTAACGGTCTTTGGAAAAATGTAACTCAACACAATGTCAATGCTGAATACCTTGACATTTGCAGAAGGTTAAATAAGTTTTATCAAGATCCTTGGCACAAGAGAAAGGCAACTTTGAGGAGAGATTACTGCAATACACCCTGTCAAACCGTGGCTTCTGTTGCTGCAATCATACTCCTCATTCTCACTATCACTCAAACTACATGTTCCATCCTCCAAGTAGTATAAAAGTAGCAACCTACATTTGAAGGTTGGTGATATATTTTAGCGTTCTGTCCTTAAAAATTCATGTTCCCTTTTACTGCTGTACCATGTGTAGAATAATAATAATAATAACTGTAATCTTTATTCTTCGTTTTTTTTTTTTGGTTACGTACGCACTTTTTCTTTGACAGCTGCATAAGTTTCAAGATTTAATTATATTATTTCTTCCTTTTAACTTTCTTTTTTTAACAAATAAAACTCTTACGAGTTGAATGATTTATAGAAGTAGCAATCTAGATTCAATACGCTTTGGCTTATTACTGAAAACGGGGAGAGAGAACAAACGGGAGAGGAGCGAGAGGAGGATCCATTTTCTGAAGAGCATACATTTTCCCCCTTTCCTTCGTCACTTGGTCATATTTTACGAATTCTTATTGCGTTCATCATGCCCCCCCTTTTTTTTTTCTTACTTCGATTTTGAGAAACGAAGCTCCTTATGAAGTTAACACATAATTGTTTTCATCAAATCTTATAAGTTACTTATAAATTAAAACAATTTTTGTTGTTGTTTCTTTTCTGATTTGATAAAGCTGAGTTTTTAAAATATCAACAAGCATTGTAGGACATTCAGATAACTTTGGTCATTTTATGACACAAAAAATTATAGGAAACATAACAAGGCAACGCCACGTGAATAAAACGGTGATTGATTAGAGGGGTCTTATAAAGTCAACGTCTAACATGCCTTGCGTGCCCTCCTATTATTAGGCAACTTTGGCTGTCTTTTGTAATACAGGATCAGACCGAACGCTTTTTTGGCTGATGTGGAGTTTGGGAATGGGGCCAGTTGAATATGACACAAGCTATTGGTAGAGACCCCGCCCAATGGAGAGAATTATTTGTGATACCTTGTTGGCTTCTATGGAAGCGTAGAAACGACAAAATCTTTGAGAATGTGGAGAATGACGTTCCTAGCCTACCTCGGCAAGCTCGATCGGGCAATTCTTGCTAGCTTTAGTACAGCGAAGAGAACGGTCTGACAGGTGAATTTGAAAGGCACTCAATCGGAGCAGCATGAGACTACTGTGACTAGAAATGGAAGGATGAGCTTATATATGTAGGTGGCGCCTATTCTCATCTAGCTGGACAAGCGACTTGTGGGGGATTAATTGTAACATCTTAAATTTTACTCCATGGACTTAAATATTTTTATATAAAAAAAAAGAGTTCCAAATTGTTATTTTCTCCGTTTTATTTTGGGTCTTTAACTTTAGTTTACCCCGAGTGACTTCTTTTTACCTTCTCCCGTCGTTTTATTCCTCTTCTCCTTCTCTCTCTCGGCGTTCATTCCGCTTGCGGCGTCACTCATCTGCTCTCCCTTCTTTCTTCATCGTTTCAGATAGTTTTGGTAAGTAAAACTACTTCTAATTACAAAACTTCCTTCATAAAAATTGTTCTACTCAGTCAGATCTACCTAATGATAGTAATTTTGTGTTGCTTAGAAAAAATTTTTGGTATAGAGTTTGGAGCAAGTATTTAGTTTTGATGAGTGTTAATCACAATATTGTAGATCTGTTATAGTAGATCATTTCTACCGGTTTAGATTTGTCTTTTTATTGATTTTGGTATTTAAAAATTAATTTTTAATTAAAAAATATGTTATTTATGATATATATCATATTTATACCGATTAAAATTAAGTTAAATAATTTATTTGGGTTGTTTGATATATTCTTAAAATTTTAATCGGTTTAGTTTTATTTATTGAGTGATTAGAGGTTTTAAAATAATTATTGTAGTTAAAGTTTCTTATTTATGGAAAAAAAACATATATATGCCATTAAAATCTTGGTTTGATTATTTATATATATAAATATTTGAGACACTATTGAATTTTTGATGGTCCGGTTTTGATGCTTAAATTTTAAATGTGATTTTTAGAATTTAGAATATACTAATTTCATATTTAGAAATTTTAGAAAATTCTTTTATTAAAGTAAATAAGTTGAGGGATGTAAATAAATAATTTGGCTTGTTAGAAAATTACCAATTAGTTCTAAAGTACTTAATTTTGGATTATAAGAGTTGTGAGAATTTAGAATGATAATTAAATTAAATTAGGAATTTAACTAATATATATAAGCTTAACTAATTAGCTTATACTAATTTGTGGTTATATTAATGGTGTAGATTGATTATTGGATTGTTGGTTTGAGCACGGGGTTGACTTTGTAGTAATTCTTTTTATAGCCTTGGTGAAAGGTAACCACTTTCCACTTGTTATGTATGCTTGTATGATGTTTGTGAGTGATTTCGAATTATATGAGATTCTTGAAATGCCATTGAATTATTATTTGAACAATGAAAGGCATCATTGTTGAAATTGCCTTGAGATACTTTATGTTATTGAAAAATAGTATGAAATTATGAATTTATAAATTTGTCATGTGGAACAAGAATTTATTGAGAAATGGTTTGAGGATTGATGTTGATTATTGAAATTTCGAAATCTCGATTTTGGTAAATGTGAAAGTTATTATGTTATTGGTAAATGACTATTCTCATGAGTATAAATACGAGAGGGGACGGTGAACGTTGATTGGTGGGAGACATGTTATAGGGAGAATAAGGGGGTGGATTTTTGTACACATTATAGAGGTAATAAGGTGGGAGGACGCCAGATGTACACTGGTTGATCCTTTGGCCCTATCATGTGTTGTAGGGCGTATGACACCCCGCTAGTGGACTAGAGGGGGAACCCATGGTCTGATCTTGTGCTCTGTGGATTTTGGCCTGTTCACATTGTTAGAAACAATCTCACCCAAGAGGGGGGTGAATTGGGTGAGTTACAAAAACTTGAAACTAAAAGCGTGCAAGTATTAAATAAAAAACAGAGAGTCAGAGTAAGGAGAATTTTAACCGCAGAGAGGAGACACAAGATTTATACTGGTTCGGTCTAATCCACGTGACCTACTTCCAGTCCCCAGAACACCTCTGAGTATTTCACTATCTTCCAAGATTGACAGGGCTCTTGGTGCCTCGGTACAGTAATTGACTCGCTCAATCACTCCCCCTTACTCCCGTAAGGATACAACCCCTCTCAAGAGTCCACACTCTTGAGTGTCTCTCAAGTTTTTAATAAACGTAGTGAATGGCTCTCTTACAGAGTGAATTCAATGATAAACACTGATGCTCAGTAGTAATGTGAAAAACAGAGTATTGAATGCGTAACTGAATAATCGCAGGTGGTAGTTCGGTATTCGATCTCTTCATTAATGCCTCTTCGCGCCTTTTATAGTTGATCTCGTTAAATAGCCGTTAGACGGAAGGGCTTCTAGCCGTTGTGACTTCGTTTGCGTGTTTCACTGGTTTTAATGGCTCCGCCATTAATGCGTCTGAGTTTCTGACACTGTAGGTCGCAGCCTACGTAATCTCGTTGAAGAGCCGTTGCACTCGTTTTTCATTAATCTGCATATTTCAAACTTAGAACAAATGAGAGTTTTGTGGTGAGTGCTTAAATCTTGAATACAGACAGAAAGCTAATCTATCATTCAAGGATTTGTGCCGAAATCATTTATCAGTAAGAAGAGCAAAATGTCATTCTGGTTTAGTTTGATCGAAAAAGTGATCGATTACTTGATGATAGATCAAGTTATCGATAACCAGAATGAAGACTTTTCGAAGTAGATTACTAAAATTATCGATCAAGTGTTGGATCATTGACTTTAAGAATTATCATAGAAAGAGGAAATCATTGCATGATCGAAAAAGTGATCGATCACATAATTGATCGAACAGATTATCGATAATTTAAATGTTATTGAAATGAAGCTTCAGTCATTGATGATCGAACAACTTATCGATAAAAATATAATGCATAATGTTATCGATAAACCATGGGTATATATATATTCAATGAAGAACACAGGCTATCTGAAAAGATCGAACATTTAATCGAACAATGAATATTCGAACAAATGATCGAATAAATTATGAAGAGAAGATTAATCCTATAAGGCAAGGAAACTGGTTATCGATCACCTTTTGTGAAAACATGATTTTCATGGAATTGGATGATCGATCATATTATCGAAAAACCAGTGATCGATAACTTGATCGAACATTCGTTCACCATAACTTAATGCGAATATGTCAATTCTTAGACTCTTTATCGATCACGTTATGTGAAAACTTTTGTTAAGCAAATAAGTTAAAGTTATCGATAATGTTATCGATAATTTAGCTGTAGCAAAACTGAGTAAGAGTAGATAAGGACATTGGTTATCGATCATGTGATCGATAATTTTGTGATCAATAAAGTTATCGATCTATCAGTGAATTTGATCACCTGCATTCAGAGAGTTAGAGCATAAAGTTCGAGCACGTAATCGATAAACAAATGATCAAAAATATGATCGATAAACTTGTAACAGAACTAATGTGCAGAACAAGTAGAGAGTGTTACCTTTTATCGAAGTCGTTATTGATGACTGATTTATCGATAACTTGATCGATAAATACACTTCAGATTTGGGTCTCTTATCAGTAACTCGTTTGTTTACATGATATTATCGATCAGCTTATCGATAATTTCCCAAAGTCTTATGTGATATTTACGCTAGCGATTATCGATCATTTTATCGATAAATTATTCATCGAATAGTTCTTCGATCAAAAAGACTACTATAGACTCGATTTATACTTGATCATTTATCTGAAACCTTAGCGATAACTGATTGCTCGATCACGTTATCGATCAAAATACTTAACCCTGAAATTCTGACTTGTTATCATCAAAACTATAATCCTAACACACATCACTTGATCGATGAGCTTATTATGTTGAACTACCAGTCACATGGGACAGTACTAGCCCATGGGTTCAGTCAGAGGAAATAAGGTGTGAGGAAATAAGGTGGAATTGAGAGTGAGATATTGCATTTTGATATGTATATGTATATATATATAACCATGTGACAATTGTGAATGTTATGATTTTAGTAACTGTTCCACTTGACACCTCTCAAGCACTTACTTGTATGCCTAATTAGTAGGATTGTTGGTTACTGAGGCTTTTGTTTCACCCTGTGGTTTAACATTTTCAGATAATAGCTCTAGGGCTGGTCCGTCAGGGAAGGCAGCGAAGGCTTAGCTATCAAGTTTATCTTGTATAGCTTCCTTTTAGTCATGTGATGAGTATTGTATATTGCCACATATAGCTCTTTTTGCATACTCTGATTTAATCGAGACTTATGGTCTTAGTTACTTTTATTGCTGGGTTGCTTGGGTCTGTAAGCTGTGAACCCACAATAACTTTTGAAAGTAGTTGACTACTGTTGGTTTGGACAAATTTTATTCTGAAAATATCATGTTATGGGCTTAGAGATGAATTGTGATGTGCTGGGCTTTGCAAAGCCCAAGGCCCAGTTATTGTGAAATATTATTAGTTACGTATTCATATAATTTGCTTAGTAAAACTCTTATAATCATGATAGACATTTTGAATAATTAGTTCAGGTCTTTTCTATCATGATTAACATTCTTGGCAAATCAAATTTCTTTTTATAACCATGGTAGCCTTTTCAAATATTATACTAAGATTCTTTTCTACCATGGTTAGTGTTATAAAAAAATTTGGAGTTTAAAAAGGTTAGTAACAGGTTGGAGATAACCGATGTTACATTAATCACGGACCATAATGGAGCCAGACTCGCAGCTTTTATGTTCAACTTGGGAGCTGGAGATGCACTAACAGCAGAGATTTGGGTTTGTTTAATGGAAATGAAATGTGCATGGGATGCTGGATATGGACAGATCCTGCTTCATTGTGACTGTGGCTGAGGCACTAGATCTGATATGTGGAGGAAGAAGCGAAGAGCACGAACATTGGAGCTTAATAAATGAGTGCCATGCTATATTGAGGCGCGAATGGATAGTGGAAACTACTCACTGCGGCCGTGAAGTGATGGCTGAATCTGATTGCCTAGCGAGGCGTGCCCTTGACCTGCCTCCTGGATTTCATGAAGTCCCTCTCACGGAGTTGCTTTTTATCTTTGATGCTTTAGTAGGGTGGTTTGCTTTTGTCTGTTTTCCCTTCTATCCCAAAAAAAAAAAAAAAAACAAAAAGTGGTGATTAGTGGGGTCTTAAAAAGTCAAGGTCTTGCGCGCCAGTTTATGTCCACGTTTCTTTACATAACACATTTTTGCATATTAAGGAGTGTATTAAATTAACAAAATTTTTCAAAATTTTAATCGTGTTCATTGGAGTTACCAATGAAAACTTCTTAACATGATAATCACTATGGGAATTACTTGAGGAGAAATTGATAAATACTAGAGACAAAATGGATTGATATCTTATATTTAAAACCGAATTTAATATTCAACTACCTCTTATATTAAAGATTATAGGTAGTATATATGTTTCTTCTTAATGACCAAGGTGCGTTTAGGAACATATGATTAAGATAAATCACAAAAATTTCATTTGCTCGAAATATATTCAATATCACCATTCTCATTTTTAAATTGCCAAAAATCTTTCCAGCAACTAGACAGCAGCTTTCTTTCCTCAACTTTTCAAAAGAAGTGGAATACAGATAAAAAGTGGGACTATAGAAGATTTCCTTTCTCTTTTTTTAATTTTTTAATGGATGCAGTATAATTATGAGCCTTCCTCAAGGAGTGTCGTGTGTGCTGCTGAGCATCGCATATCAACTTTCCTTTCTACTTCAGATCAGCTCACCGTTCTTGTGTGGATCTGTTGTTTCTTGACTAAGTTTAAATGACAGAAGCAATTCATACTAAAGCTGCCCAACGAATGGTAGAGCTTACAAATTTATCCTCCAATTATTTGCAACAACACCACGTACGTATGCATCATTCTTTACTCCTCTTTCTTATACTTCTCTTTTTGCTTATTATTTTTAAGGTAACTTCTGTTTAATAAACTCCTCAATTGTTACTACACCTTCAAAGATGTACACCTGTCACGTTGCCAGTATGCATCCTGTGCTTTTCATTCGTGATGATGCCTTTTCTTAATTTTGTTACATTTTCTTGAATTTGCTCGGACCTTGTTACATTCTTTGTGTATAATACCCCATTGTAGTTCTTTTTTCACCCTTATCTGCTTTTAATTATGAATAATTTATGACAATACAGATAAGTCATTATCAAGGACTCAATTTAGATAACAGAAACTCTTGGTCAACTTTTATATTACTACCTCTTGTCCTTAATATAAGAGTTAGTTGACTAATTTGAGTAGATTAAAAAAATTATTTATGTTAGTTATTTGTAATAAATAGGTATTGTTTTTCCTAAAATATCCTTATTAATCAAGTGTATTGGCTATAACTAATATTATTACAAGACTACCTTGAAAAAAAAAAGGATGAATATGAGAGAGAAAGTAGATTAGGGTCTTATATTTAGGATCAAAATAAAAATCAAACAAGCTCTTATATTAAGGACAGGAGGTATTATTATTTTACCTGTGCAAATTAATATTGAGGCTTCATTTACCCTCTGTCTTTATTTAGCCGTTATTCAACTGCTAAAAAAGGTGAAACTAAATTGATGATTGTTCAAGACAATCACCATATAAACATTCTGGTTTTGGTTCTTTAACCATTTTGGCTGGGACTTAATTGACAATCGTTCAATACATCCGTCAAGTTTTATGACTAAATGATATAATAGCTATAAGAACTTACTTTAATATTTATCTTTAAATATCTTCCATTTGACGGTTGTAAATGTCAATTAATAAAAAAATTTTAACAAATAAAGAAGTTAAACCTGTTCCGTCAAAAAACAAAGTTAAACCTATTTGATTGTTATTTATTTAACCGTTAAATATTTTGCCAACAGATTTAATGATCAAATTAATAACCATCAATTAAGTACTACACCAACTTCTGCCTCAACATATAATATGTGTGCGCGCGTGCGCTTTTCTATTCAATCTAAAAAACCATTTTGTAGTGGTATTTTTCATTCATTCTTTTATTTTATTATTGGCACAAAATGAAGGCAACTCTAAGACGTGATTATTGTCGTACACTGTTGCTGCAATTGTAATCCTCTTTCTCACCATTGTTCAAACCATATTTTCTATCCTTCAAGTAGTGAAGTAAAATGGAAGCTTTGTATAATATTGGAATTTGATAATTGTGTCCATCTGACCTTGTTATGACTGGCATGATATACTTGCGACTAGTGAAGCGTTTCTTTTGATACCAGGTTTTGTTGACAATAAAAGTGGCACCTTGCAGCCATATAAATATAGTTCTACTCCTTACTTCATGTTTTGTTTAAATATTGGTTTACCATCAAGTATATAAAAAATTATTATGCACGCAAACGCACATATATATTCTTTCAATTTCTGTAGCGGTCAAATTAATTCGATCGGTGATCTGCATAATCATGAGCAATGGATGGGATTAATTAAGGAGGACACAGAAGGTGATTCATACACACACACACACGCTTATGGCCATGCATCCTTTTTGAAAATGTACATACTTCATAATAAACAAGAAAAACGTACGTTAATAATTCATTTGAATATTTCTGATTATAATTTGTTGATGCCATAATGTTGTATTTACAAAGTGCCCCATGAAATTCTTTTTTTTTTTTTTGAAAAAAAAAGAAGAAGAAGACTCTTACACCCAAATGATTATTTCGGTTGGTCTTCTCCATTGTCACAAGGTGAAGCTGTAAAACATGGAAAGACCCAAGAAATATTCTTCAAAACATATATATACACAAAAAGCTTTGGTAGGTTTGGACGATATGGTGAGTTTTGTGAAGCATTGATCAGCAGCAAAAGTCGTTCTTACTCAGGAAACATCAACCTATACTACAAAAAATATGGCTTTTAGTGACGAATTTCGGCGACGACTTCAAAAGTTGCTGCTGAAAGTCAGATTTTTTGTGGCAACAAATAATGTCACTACTGAAAGTCAAACTTTTCGTAGCGACTTTTGACTTTTGGCGGCAACTTTTTGTGTCGCTACAAAAAGTTGAGCTTCTACGGCAATTTTTTGTGTCACTGCTAAAGGTTTCCACTTTTAGCAATGACAATAGAGCACTTATTACCGCTGAAATTTTTTTTATTTTCCCCCGCCAAAATCAGCATATTTTTGCTTATATTGTTGATAAATAAAGTATTTTCATATGTTGGTGTGTTTAGAGCAAGAGAGTTTGAGAAATAATGTGATGTTGGTGCATTGTCTTTGTTAGAGAGATGATGTAAAGTAGGCGAGAGTGAGAGAGGGAGGATGAGAGGAGGTGTGCATAAGATATATATGATATTTATATTTTGTTTGGTGTGTTGGGGAGATGAAGAGATGAATAATATATTTTCAAAAAATATCATATTTTTGCAATAATTCTGTTTATGAATATAATATATTATCAATAAATAAAGTATTTTCACATATCACTATGTTTAGAGTGAGAGAGTTTGAGAAATAATGTGATGTTGGTGTATTATTTTTGTTAGAGAGATGATGTAGAGTGAGGGAGGGAGGATGAGACCCGGTGTGCATAAGAAATATATGATATTTATATTTTGTTTGGTGTGTTGGGAGGGTGAAGAGATGGATATTAATAAATATAAATCATATAATTAAGCCTATGAAAATTTAACAAATTTATCCTCAAGGCACATGGTATATTTTTTCTTCACACCTTAATCAAAATATCCTTATAGATAGATTAGATATAATCACATTTTTGTCTAAAAAATATATTAAATATATTTATATGATATTATATAATTATTTAATATTATCTTAAAATATCAATATAAATCATACATTTATTCTAAAATTTCTAATAAGTTAGTAGTCAATAAATAAAAATAATAAAAGCTGAAAATATACGTAGACATTTACCAACACATTTTTTTAAATTTATATAATTAATTTAGATGAAAAATAAAGGGAAAATCACTAACAGGTCCCACAGAAGGCAATTTATTACTCTGAGGTCCCACGAAATGTCAAAATCACTGACAGGTCCCAAGGGACCTCAGAGTAATATTTTCGTTTTGTAAAATGACATTACTGCCCCTCATATTCCAGATTCACATTTGCTCTGTCATTACGATTTACAACCTCAGCAGCGACTATTAACAACCTAATGAAAGGGCGTTAACAACCCTAGCAGTATCCGTTAACAACTTACTTTATAGAATTATATAACCTCTACATAAGAGTAAATTATAACCAAATAATATAATACAACAACTTTAACACTAAAATGGAAAGCTTTTTGATATCATTAAGAATTTTAACTAGATCCAATAGGATTATAGTAATATTTTAATGCGAAGATCCATTTACAACCTCAACAGTGACTATTAACAACCGAATGAGAAGGCATTAACAACCTAAGCAGTATCAGTTAACAACTTACTTTATAGAATATATAACCTCCACATAAGAGTAAATTATAACCAAATAGTATAATACAACAACTTTAATACTAAAATGGGAAGCTTTTTGATATCATTAAGAATTTTAACTAAACCCAATAGGATTATAGCAACATTTTAATGCGAAGATCCATTTACAACCTCAATGGTGAGTATTAATAACCCAAAGAGAGCTGTTGACAATCAAGGCAGTATCTATTAACAATTGACTTTATAGGATAATATAACCTCTAACAACTATATAAGATTAACTTTAAAACTATTTAGTTATAGTTTAGTTAGTTATAGTTAGAAGTTATATTATCCGATAAAGTTAGTTGTTAACAGACACTGCTAAGGTTGCTAACAATTCTCCTTAGGTTATTAATACTTACTGTTGAGGTTGTAAATGGATTTTCGCATTAAAATGTTGCTATAATCCTATTGGGTTTGGTTAAAATTCTTAATGATATCAAAAAGCTTCCCATTTTAGTGTTAAAGTTGTTGTATTATACTATTTGGTTATAATTTACTCTTACGCGGAGGTTATATAATTCTATAAAGTAAGTTGTTGACGGACACTGCTTAGGTTGTTAATGCCTTCTCATTCGGTTGTTAATAGTCACTATTGAGGTTGTAAATGGATCTTCGCATTAAAATATTACTATAATCCTATTGGATTTAGTTAAAATTCTTAATGATATCAAAAAGCTTTCCATTTTAGTGTTAAAGTTGTTGTATTATACTATTTGGTTATAATTTACTCTTACGCGGAGGTTATATAATTCTATAAAGTAAGTTGTTAACGGACACTGCTTAGGTTGTTAATGCCTTCTCATTCGGTTGTTAATAGTCACTATTGAGGTTGTAAATGGATCTTCGCATTAAAATATTACTATAATCCTATTGGATTTAGTTAAAATTCTTAATGATATCAAAAAGCTTTCCATTTTAGTGTTAAAGTTGTTGTATTATACTATTTGGTTATAATTTACTCTTATGCAGAGGTTATATAATTCTATAAAGTAAGTTGTTAACGGCTACTGCTTAGGTTGTTAATGCCCTCTCATTCGGTTGTTAATAATCGCTGTTGAGATTGTAAATGGATATTCGCATTAAAATATTACTATAATCCTATTGGATCTAGTTAAAATTCTTAATGATATAAAAAAACTTCCCATTTTAGTGTTAAAGTTGTTGTATTATATTATTTGGTTATAATTACTCTTATGGAGAGGTTATATAATTCTATAAAGTAAGTTGTTAACGGATACTGCTAGGGTTGTTAACGCCCTCTTATTAGGTTGTTAATAGTCGCTGCTGAGGTTGTAAATCGTAATGACAGAGTAAATATGAATCTGGAATATGAGGGGCAGTAATGTCATTTTACAAAATGAAAATCTTACTCTGAGGTCCCTTGGGACCTGTCAGTGATTTTGACATTTCGTGGGACCTCAGAGTAATAAATTTCCTTCTGTGGGACCTGTTAGTGATTTTCCCAAAAATAAATTTTTCAAGAAACGAAAAAATACATGACGTAATCTGTAAACGACTTTTTTATTTTTATATAATAATTTTTATTTTTAAGTAATATATTAAATAATATTATATACTGAATATAAATAAAAAATTATTGAATTTATTATATTTCATTCACTATATAAATACTTTAATTTATTTAAGAAGAATATTATAAATATTTTATCAATATATATTAAAATATAAAATATAATATTAATATATCTTTACATAATATTTATAATATATATTAATATTAACATATACGTTAACATATGTATAATTTAAAATATTTATACAATAATATTTATCATATAGATGTATATATTTAATTTTGCAATAAAAAGATGAGAATTCATCATAGTTCACAAGGCGGGAGGCTCAACACAACAACAACGAGGTCGACGGTTTGAATTTGAGCAAGTGTATTTAAGAGGTGAAAATATTAAGGGCTAACATGGCACGACGTGACAGGGGAGATGATATGGTGACAAGTGACAAGTGACAAGTAGGTGGATGGCGTGCACAATGTGGCAAGTGGGTGATGAGTTGTTATTATTTATTTTTTTTTAACTTTTGGTGGCGAAATTTGAGAACAGAGCACACAAAAACGTAGATTTGGTGGAATGACCAATCAAATATTATTAAATTGAGAGTATTTATAATACAAAACACATACCCATAATGGGCCAACTAGGACGGGCTATCGGCCTAATATGAAAACATAACACATACAACCTATCTCCCTTAACACCCCCTTCAAGTTGGGGACTATACAGATTGATAGCTCCTAACTTGCGTATCATGGTCTCATGATCTTCCCTTCCAAGAGCTTTAGTTAAGACATCTACTAACTGATTTCTACTAGTTACATGTTCCAAGTCAATGACTCCTTGTTGTAGTTTCTCTCACACGAAATGGCAATATATTTCAATATGCTTCGTGCGCTCATGGAAAACAGGATTATTAGCAATATATATAGCAACCTTGCTATCATAATAAACCTTCATCAACTCAAGTCCTCTAACATCCAGATCTCTAGGCATGCATGTCAGCCATCCACTTTGTGAAATCTCTCCTTGAGATCTGAAACATTCTTCCTTTAACCCCTCAAAGTACGCGTTTGGAAGCATTACGGTTCAAGCGATTCATGAAACAAGCCTGTAGATTAAAAATTTCAACATAGTTACTCAGGTTACTATTCACTGTTTAAGTTCCAAAATACAGGTCCAACTTCGGGAGGGCATAACTCTTAGCACACACATCCGTTTTAAGTGTTCTACCACTTGTTTTAAAGATGAAGATGTGTACTTTAATCATGCCAAATTTCATGAGCAGAGTCAATTATTTGCCATACTTCTACTCTGTCACTATTTTGTTGCTCAATTAGGGATAGCTTATCCCTTAACTTGCACTAACAGTTCATGGTTAAAACTTTCCATACATAATACCATTCCATTCATAATCTAGTCATTCCCATACATTATTATACCTAATTACACAAGCCAACATTATCATTTGTCATCACATACTATCAATGGCATATTTATAACATACATTAGTATATACAGTATACAACGAAATACACCAAATTTCCCCAAATCTTCTCTTCTTTCCTTGCTTCCACTTCATGTATCTTTCGCTTGATCATATCACCTATTATGGTTGGTTAAGGGAGGTTGAGGTTTGGGAGAATCTCAATAGCAAACAATAACCACCCTAAACATACATGGCAACCTTGACATTTATAACATGCTTGCAACTTAACATCTTTATAACATAATGACATGTTTGGAAATCATCATGCATTTATCATAAAACACATAGGCCTATGGCATATTTCAAACACATTCACAATCACAACACATGAGTTCATAAAATCATATAACATAGAAGCATGTCATATATGCAAGCAAATACCAAGCACATAAGAGTAAGGTTAAGTTTGCTACCTTGTGTCTTTAAGCTTTCTCTTTACTTCCTCCTGCTCCCTTTTGCTACCAACCATTAAGGTTGCTTGCTCAACCTTTGCCATTCATCTTCCTCAATGTATCATGACCCTAAATGCATCAACACATCATTTCCATTCATTCATTAGAGCCATGGTAATCAACAAAATCAATACTTTGTTTTCTTTGAACTATATTAGTTTCTAACTTTTGAGCTTGATTTCCAACCTTCCTAAAATTAATTCCACATACTATTCCCACATAGTTTTGCATGTAGAATCCATTTCTAAGTTCAAAATAATCACAATCAAACTCCTCCCTACTCAACTTGATTTGGCTGAACATAGAGTCTTAGGGCTCAACATTCCACTTTAAATTCTAATGCTTCCAAACATGTTTTCTCACCTTTACCCCACACAATTTTTCATTTTAAACAAAATGGAAGCATGAAAATTATCAAAATCCAATCCTAGCCTCAAGAACCAACTTTGGCTGATAACCTCTCAAAATTCCTACTTATTTAACCTGTTTTAGTGCTCCTTTATTTGGTTTGAAAGTCAATTTTGGAGGAAAAAAGCCTGAGGTGAGTAAGGAATAGAGACCAGAAGTGGAGAGCTGAAAAGAGGTCATCCGCCGTGGCTTATGGGAGAAAACGCCACAGCGGCTCGAACAGAGAGGAAGGAGTGCATTTCTGTAAAAGGCGCCACGGTGCCTGACCGAATCCGCCACAGCACCTAAGCTATCTCGGAGGAATCCTATTCGGTGTAATCCGCCATGGCCGATTATCACATGCGCCGCGGCATCGAAGCCCCTTGAAGCAAAGCCATTCTGTGTAATCCGCCGCGGTGCCTGAAGGAATCTGCCACGGTGCCTGACCCCTTGCAACTGTGCGTTTTATGATGTAACTTAAAAAATTAGGGCATATAGAGGGGGATACTCAGTTTTTCTGGATATACTTCGACTTTGGGGCGATTTTGGTGGCTGGCTCTGCTAGGGTTTGGAGCTTTGGAGGCTTGGAATCTTTGGGCTCGAAGCTAGAACAAATTCGAAGCTTTTAACTCGATTTTTCTGGGTTTTCTTCTTCTTCCCTTCTTGTTTCTACTATGACTACTAGCTACTCTTATAGTTGTAGTTCTTTACTCGATATGTATAGCTAAATCTGTTTTTTTAGGGTTATTTTGATCTATTGTATGGATTGAGACTTGGTTTTACTATCTCTTGAACGTTAATGATAATGTTCAGTTGTTTTTATTTTGAGCTTAATGCTTCCTTATGTCTGGCCATCATTTGGATTGATTGTTTGATTAGTTTAACTTGAGAAAGTTAAGTTAATTTGTGAACTTTGGTAAAAACATGCTAGTCCGGAAATTTGACTGATTAAATAGACGGTTTGTTGATAGAATAGAGATGTATCTGTTGATGTAACATCCCAAATTTTGGCTCATAGATACAAGTAATAGCACAAGGAAAGGATGATTACTAAGTCCAATGCAACGAAAGTCCCGGAGATCCCTCGGAAGGAAAAAGAGATTTTCCAAGGGCAAATGTGTAAAACAATAGTGTTCAAGGACTAAAGAATGATGAACTGGAAACAACTAAGGGCCAGAGGTTATGCTAGAAACTTGCAAGAGATGGTTCCGAAGGTTAGGCCTAAGGAGGGACCAAATTACAAAGAAAAGATTCCTAGGCCAAGTAGGGATCTAATTGTAAATAATAAAAGTTCTGGTCGGTCAATGCTCAGAGTTAGCAAAAAAGGCCCAAATGACTTAAAAAAATTCTAGAAAAATGGGAATAGGATCCCAGAGCCGATATAAGGCTAGAAATGACAGAAATGCCCTGAAGTCATTCTAAGGTTTTGAGCAATTTGAGATAGTAACTTAAATTGAATTATTTAAGCTATGAGACGGCCTTAAATAACCAGGAAAAACTGGGGAACAGTAAGTTGAGGAATTTACACATATTGTAAAATTAATTCCATCCCCAGAAACTGACAAGGTTAGCTTTAATTAAATTTAAAGCCTATTTATACCCTATCCAGAGAAAGTCAAAATAGCTGTCTAGAGTTTGGCTTTTAACCCGAGAAAAATTAGAGGAATTTCCCGTGATGAAAGGGAAAGAATGAAACCCAAAGACAGATCAACGGAGTTACGAGCCGATAGAAAGAATTCGGAGAAGGTAACCCCGATTAAGTATTATTTAATAATATTTCTGGGAAAATGAGAAAGAAAATATCTAAAGACCATCATGACGGCGCTGAGTCAGCATGTTGAGTCGCCAAGCGTAATGATGACACCTACGAGTTATCATGCTGAGTCATCAAGCGTAATCATGACACCAACGAGTCATCATGCTGAGTCATCAAGCGTAATCATGACACCGACGAGTCATCATGCTGAGTCACCAAACATAATCATGACACCTAAGAGTCATCATGCTGAGTCGCCAAGCGTAATCATGACATCGACGAGTCATCACGCTGAGTCAGCAGAAGATATTTATGGATAGCATACAAATCAGAACGCAGTACGACTATATTTTAGACAGTCCTTTGTCTACTCATTATAGTGAAATCTCTACTGCATGACTCAGTAAGGTTATGTAGCCTGTCAGTAGAGCTAATTATTTTCATCTATGCTCCTCTAAAAGGGCACCATATATGTACCTTTTATTGGCCAAAATTTTAAGAAGAAGTTGTCCCGGTGGTACATGGTAAGTCAGAACCCGAAAAATATCCGATACGGCGCAAGATTGGCTTGATAGGTGGAGAAATAATTAAGGAAATATTTTTGCACGAATTTTCCATTTATTTCCTCCCTATTTTAATGCCAAGTTGATGAATGGACATGAAAGGAATTGTTCAAGTTGTTAGAAAAATCTAGAACCATCTAGAAGAATCTAAAGCAATCAAGAAGAGTATAGAACAACCTAGAGGGAACTCAAAATCTCTAGAAGCATCTACAAGCTTCTTGAAGTCATGACTCACCAAGACACTTGTCATCTTCTTAGGCTATGTTGCTTAAGATGTGTACACGTGGAAAGGGTGGTTGAATGGAGGGCTAAGATCAAGTCTTATGCAAGAAGGGCATATGTGGAATTATGAAAAGTATAAAGCCTATAAATACCCCCACCCATAGTTCATTTTCAAGACCATTTTAAGAGGGGAAACTCTTGCAAAATCAAAACTAGAGAGAGAAAGAGAAGAATTCTAGAGAGGGGAAGTGACTTGGAACCAAGGTAAGGCTTCCAAACTTCTCTATGTTGGTTTATGGTAGTTATATGTTGATTTTATGATAGTTTGATGATGATGGGAAGTCATTTTCCTAAGGGGAAGTGCTGCCCAAATTTTATCAAAATGATAGGGAATAGTTTTACAAAGCTAGAACATCAATCCAAAATTAAGAGAAAAAGGGTTAGGTTCAAGAAGGTTAGTCTTAAACTTTATGTAACCTAGTGGTTCTAATAGATTGTATGATCATTATGATTATGTTTAGGACCTTTGGAACATCCAAGAGGATGTTTGGTGATGTTGACCGAATGCCCACATGGTTGGAAAGTCAAGGGAGTCAAAGGAAAAGTAAGAGGAAAGCTTGAGGTGCAAGGTAGTGAACTTACCCTTTATGTGCTTGATGTGGTATGCTCATGTGTTGGTTTGTATTTGTTGTTTGAATGATGTTGTGACATGATGATTGTTGCTGGAAATGCTGTTTTTAATATGTTCCCATAGCCATGCATTTTTATACCAAGCATAAAGCATGACGGCATGTCACTAGTTAACTTAAGTTTATGAAAAACTACATACCATACACTAGCATCCATCTTGTGCATATATATGGTAATGTTTGCTACTGAGATTCCCCCAAATCTCACCCCTTTATAACCAACCATTTAGGTCAATCAATGATGGGCAATAATGGCGTGAGAAGCAAGAAGAAGTAAGCGGAGAATTATTCTTGCTAATGGATGAGACTGTTGATGAATGTATAATTCTCCTATTTTGTAAACTATGTTATGGATGCCAATGATGACATGTATTTAATTAGAATGTTTATGGCATGAATATAAATGTATGAGAATGAATGGGAAAGAGTAATCCCAAGTTATATATGTCAAAGAAATAAAAAGAATTAAAGTAAAGAGTAGTTAAGGGGCAAAACGTAGGTCCTGGAGTAGTGAGTTTGTAGCTCCAGTTTGACCTAGTAAATGAATGAGTTTAGCCACAAGATTTGGCATACTTATAGTATACATCCCAAGATTTAAAATGAGAGGTAGATCGCCTTAATTGGACGTGTACACAAGGAGATACGAATTTTCAAAGTTGAGGCATAGAAGCTGAAAGTTTCAGATTTTACCAAATAAACAGTAATCTTTATTGATTAAACTGTACGAATTGGGCAAGGATAAGTCCAATTGGATATTTTTATCTTAAAGATATTACAAAGAGCTTTCCGTATAATTTAGAACACCTCAATACGATTTTTATAGAATTAGTTATGATTTTTCAAAGTTGGATCTGTAATCTGAAATTTAAACAGTGAATAGTAACCTGAGTAATTATGTTGAAATTTTTAAGCCACGGGCTTGTGTCGTGATCCGCTTGAACCATAACACTTCCAAACGCATACTCTGAGGGGCTAAAGGTAGGATGTTTCAGTTGACCTAGCATAGACTAAATGGATTTTGGTTTTTAAAGTTCAACCTTTTCAAACAAATGCAAGAGATTGCTGTGTCTTAATTATGATTGCAAACATTTGGTTTTGACTTGAGAAAGCTTAATAAATTCTGCAAACCCCGGCTAACTGAACTTATTGTAAAGCACTACTTGAGAAGTGATTAATCCAGTTTCATGAAGTATTTTAGTGAAGAATAACCCTAGTCTCTTAATTGTTTCAAAGTCAAGTTGATTTCATACTGCCTTAAACCATTGTTTTCCTAATTTCATTTCACAAACTCTTTTACAACAATTGTCTCACTTAACCTAATCAAGAACATGATTATGATTTTCAACTCATCTAGCCTTAGTCTCTGAGGGAACGATACTTTTTATATTACTTGCGACTTGCCCACTTGCGGTTAAGCTAATCGACGAACAAGTTTTTGGCGCCGTTGCTGGGGACTAACGGCGAGAGTGTTTGCGGTTGATTGTCCTTATTGTGTGATTGGTTACGCTTAAGTTTCTGTTAGCATTTGTAGTGATAGTTATAGGTAGTAGTAGTAGTATTTATTTAGTTCATTTCTCTTGATAAGTTTGATACTTTTGTTTTCGATTTGAACACGCAGGTAACCCCTGACGCATGCATGGAAGATTGGAAGTTATTTTGGAAGAAGTTATTGAAGAAGAATCCAGTTCAGGAGAAACTAAAAACACACCATAGATTCAACAACAACCCTAGCTACTTCTACCACCACCACTTGAAACAGAACCAAAAGAAAACATAGCGAAAGAAGATGAGAACGACGTGTACACTCTGGATGACTATTTGGATAAAGAAGGGCAGACTTTTCAGTCAAGTATTTGGCTACCAGACATTCAAGCCAGGAATTTTGAAATCAAGCCTGTTATGATTCAACTACTAGGGATTATGGGTACTTTTGAAGGAAATTTTAATGATGATCCAAATAAGCATTTGACCAAGTTTATAGAGGTTTGTAAGAACTTCAAACAAAATAGAGTTACTAAAGATGCACTGCGATTGAGATTGTTCCCCATGTTGTTATCTCACAAGGCGAAAACGTGGTTGAATTCTTTACCAGAACACTCCATTAAGACTTGGGATGAGCTTGTATCTAAGTTCAAGGCTAGATTTATTCCAAGAGGCAAACGTGCTATATTAAGGGGTGAATTGCTTTCTTTCGAGCAGCATCCATATGAGTTATTCTACGAGGCTTGGGAAAGATTCAAAGATATGTGGAGAAATTGTCCAAATCATGAGCAAAAGAAATATGTTCTAATGGAAGCCTTTTGGAATGTGTTGAATGATAAGACAGTGACAATACTGAATACCGCTTCAAATGGAGGAATCAGAAAGATGAAGGTAAATGAGCTATATGAATTGTATGAAGAGGTGGCATCTAGCACTATGCAACAATATAACAAGAGAAGGCAAAGTTCTGGGGAGATATAAGGAGCCTAGCTCTTCATCATCAAGAGATATTGCATCGCAACTTGAAGCGATATCTAAGAGATTTGACAATCTGGAATTGCAGATTAAGAAAGGAAATGCTACAGGAGTTCATGCACTTCAGGCTCTGGGATACACTTGTGACCATTGTAATGAGGAACATCATTCTGATCAGTGCCTATACACCTTAGAGACAGTCAATTATATGAATAATATGCAGCGAAGACCACATGGGAGCCCTTACTCTCAAACCTACAATCCAAATTTGAGAAATCACCTAAATTTCTCATGGAAAAATGGGCCAAGTTTGAGCCCGCCACAAATATTATCGTCTGGTACTAAACAAATGGGGCCTCCTAGTTTTCATGGCCAACCACAACAACATCAATTGCAACAGGAGCATCCTCAAAAGGAGGAATCCAAAATTGAGAAGATGTTTGCTCAGTTATTAGCAAATCAAGAATCTGTAAGGGCTGAGAATAAGGCAACATTCTCTCTCCATGAAACTACTATCAAGAATCTCGAGGTTCAAATGGGTCAACTAGCTTCATAAATGAATGTACTCACAAGAAACAGCCTACCAAGTGATACCATTCCCAATCCAAAAAGGGATGGTAATGAAGAGTGCAAAGCTATCAGTTTGAGAAGTGGAAAGCAACTACCTGACATTCAGAGGCCTAGTAAGACCAATAAAGACATCACTAACAGTGTGGTGATTGACCTTGATACAAATGAGCTTTCAAAAGAAGGTGCTATAGTAAAAGAGGAAGAAACCAAGAAAAGGAAACAAACAGAAGAAAATCTCAATGATGTGGTTCGAGGAAAAAATGTAGAGGGTGAAATGGTTAATGATAAAAAGAGGAAGACAACTCATCCTTCTACACAGATGCCACCACTTCCCTTTCCTCAAAGGTTCAGGAAGGAAGATGAAGATGTCCAGTTCAAGAAATTTGTGGACATGTTTAAGCAATTACATATCAACATCCCGTTTGCTGAAGCATTAGAGCAGATGCCTAAGTATGCTAAGTTTCTCAAGGATGTTCTCTCCAAGAAGAAGAGATTTGGTGAATTTGAAACAATAGCCCTTACTGAAGATTGTAGTGCCATCTTGCAGCGAAAACTCCCACCCAAATTGAGAGATCCGGGCAGTTTTTATATTCCATGCAACATAAGCAAACACTTCAATAGAAAAGCTCTATGCGATTTGGGAGCAAGTGTTAACCTGATGCCTCTAGCTGTTTTCAATTGATTAAATTTGGGTGAAGCAAGGCCAACAACTGTTACATTGCTCTTTGCTGACAGAAGTATCTCGTATCAAAAAGGGATTGTAGAAGATGTCTTGGTGAAGGTAGATAAATTCATATTCCCAGCTGATTTCATTGTGTTAGACTGTGAGGTAGATTAGAATATCTCCATTATTTTGGGACGGCCATTCTTAGCTACCGCAAGAACCCTCATTGATGTAGAAAAGGGTGAGATCACCATGTGAGTAAATGATGAGAAGGTGATATTCAACATGAATCAAGCCTTGAAGTTTCCAAGTGATTCTATTCACTGTAATTTTATCGATGTGATTGACTCTGCAGTGCAAGAGGAGTTGATTAACTCTTTGACAAAAGATCCCTTGGAAGCATTGTTGATTGGAGAAACAAGTAGTATTGATGGCAAGGTTGAAGCGTATGCAAAAATGATGAGTATTGAAGCATTTACGTATTGAAAAGCTAAGACTTTTGAGCCTCTTGATGTGACTAGTGCTTTAAGCTCTCCACTAAAGCCTTCTGTTGATGAACCGCCAGTGTTAGAGTTGAAGACTTTACCGTCACATCTCAAGTATGCCTACTTGGCTAGTTCTACTACATTACCTGTGATCATTTCTTCTCAGTTGTCCACGTTGCAAGAGGAGAAACTGTTAAGGGTCTTGAGAAACCACAAGAAAGCTATTAGGTGGTCCATAGCTGACATCAAAGCGATCAGTCCTTCTATTTGCATGCATAAGATTTTATTAGAGGATGGTCACAAACCTTCAATTGAGCATCAAAGGAGATTAAACCCGGTTATGAAAGAGGTAGTCAAGAAAGAGATCCTTAAATGGCTTTCTGCTGGCATAGTCTACCCTATTTCTGATAGTTCATAGGTGAGCCCAGTTCAATGCGTCCCTAAAAAAGGCAGTATAACTGTAGTGGCTAACACCCGAAATGAGCTAGTTCCAACTCGTATTGTGACTGGGTGGAGAATTTGCATGGACTATCAAAAGTTAAATGTAGCAACCAGAAAAGACCATTTCCCGCTGCCATTTATTGATCAGATATTGGATAAACTTGTTGGGCAAGAATTCTTCTATTTCTTGGATGGATATTCAGGATACAACCAAATTGTAATAGCCCCAAATGATCAAGAGAAAACAACCTTTACTTGTCCGTATGGCACGTTTGCTTTCAAAAGAATGCCGTTTGGTCTTTGCAATGCACCAGTAACATTCCAAAGGTACATGACGGCCATCTTTGCTGACATGATTGAGAAAACAATTGAAGTGTTCATGGATGACTTCTTTGTTTTTGGAGATTCTTTTGATTGCTGCTTAGATAATTTGGCGGCTGTTCTACAAAGATGTGAAGAAACTAACTTGGTTCTGAATTGGGAAAAATGTCACTTCATGGTGCAAGAGGGCATTGTCCTTGGTCATCGAGTATCCAAACAGGGCCTAGAAGTTGACAAGGCAAAGGTATATGTTATTGAGCAATTGCCTCCACCAACAAGTGTTAAGGGTATTAGAAGTTTCTTGGGTCACGTGGGATTCTATCGTTGTTTCATTAAAGATTTCTCTAAAATCACTAAGCCTTTGTGCAATCTTTTGGAGAAAGATAGGGAGTTCAAGTTTGTGACGCTTATATGAACTCTTTTGAGGAGTTAAAGAAGAAGCTTACATCAGCACCAATTTTAGTGGCACCTAATTGGGAGCTACCCTTCATCATTATGGCAGATGCTAGTGATTTTTCCGTTAAAACAGTGCTGGGACAAAAGGCAGAAAAGGTCTTCCATCCCATTTACTATGCAAGTAAAACCCTGGATGATGTCCAACTTAACTACACTACTACAGAGAAAGAATTGCTGGTAGTGGTGTTTGCTTGTGAGAAATCCTGCTCTTATATTGTAGGCACTAAAGTGACTATCTATATAGACCACTCTGCCCTAAAGTACCTATTTACCAAGAAAGATTCCAAAGCATACCTGATTCACTGGGTCCTTTTGCTTCAAGAATTTGACTTGGAAATTGTTGATATGAAAGGCACTAAAAACCAAGTGGCAGACCGTTTGTCTCGGTTAAGTAGTGAAGCTCGGCATGATCATTGCTAAGAGATCAATACAGCTATTCCTGATGAATGTTTGTTCTTTATGGATGACTCAACTACTCTATGGTATGCAGATCTGGTTAATTATCTGGTTTGTGAAACTTTGCCACTAGACCTTAACTCCTACCAAAAGAGGAAATTTCTTCACAATGCGAAAATTACTTCTGGGAAGAACCTTGTTCAAAAGATGTGCCGATCAGATGATAAGAAGATGTGTTTCGGAAGTTGAGCAGCAAGATATTCTAGAGTGTTGCCACTCTTCTGCCTATGGCGGGCACTTTGGAGGAGAGAAAACTACTGCCAAAGTCCTTCAAAGTGGTTTCTATTGGCCTTTACTATTTAAAGATGTATACGCCTTGGTGATCCGATATGATCGGTATCAACGAGTGGGAAACATATCAAGAAGGAATGAAATACATCTAAATAATATTCTGGAAGTTGAACTCTTTGATGTATGGGGAATTGATTTCATGGGCCTTTTCCAAAGTCTCTCAATCAAGAGTACATTCTGGATGCTGTGGACTATGTCTCGAAATAGATTGAAGCTACGGCATCTGTATCCAGTGATGCTAAAACGGTGATCAAATTCTTAAAGAAAAACATCTTCACTAGATTTAGAGCATCTCGGGCTATCATTAGTGATAGCGGTTCTCACTTTTGCAATCATCAATTTCAAGCTCTAATGAAGAAATATGGTGTAAAGCATAGGGTAACTCTGGCTTATCACCCTCAGTCAAATGGCCAAGCAGAAATATCCAACCGGGAGATCAAAAGTATTCTTGAGAAGGTAGTAGGTGCCACAAGAAAAGATTGGTCATTAAAACTGGATGATGCTCTTTGGGCCTACAGGACAGCGTATAAAACTCTGATTAGGATGTCTCCCTATCAGTTGGTGTTCGGAAAAGCATGTCATTTGCCTGTAGAATTGGAATATGGAGCTTACTAGGCCATAAAAAAGCTCAATCTTGACTTTCAACCTGCTGGTGCAAAAAGGCTCCTTCAACTGAATGAATTAGAGGAATTTCGCCTTAATGCCTATGAAAGTGCAAGGCTCTATAAGGAATGGACCAAGAAGTATCATGATCAGAAAATTCTCCCTAAGGTCTTTGAAGCGAGGCAAAAAGTGTTACTTCATAATTCAAAATTGAGACTATTTCCGGGCAAACTCAAATCACGCTGGTCAGGGCCATTCACTGTGGTACAAGCTGCTAACCATAGTGCAGTGGAACTGGAAAATGAAAAGGGTGAAAGATTTCATGTAAATGGCCATCGTTTGAAGCATTATTAGGGTGGAAAGGTAGATCGTCAAGTCTCTACGATCTACTTTGCTGAACAATCATAACAGAGCTGAAGAGTCAGGCTGAAGACTATAAACCAAGCGCTACTTGGGAGGCAACCCAAGCTCTAAACTTGCCTTTTATGTGTTTTTTTTTCTATTTCGGTTTTGTTTTAGTAGATTTACATTTGATCTTTGTTTTTGTGGGCCTGGTGGTTTAGTCCTCAAACTCTAGAGCTTAGCAGAGGGAGTGGCTGATTTCTAACTAGCGTAACCAGAGAAGAGCACCTAACCTTAACCTCTAGCATTAACCTTAACCTTGTTAATACATTTGGAATATCAAGTGCATTTGATTGAAAATTCATTGATATTGTGACTTTAATTGGTTGTTTTGATTATGTTGGAGCTTGTGTTAAATTGAAGTTTATGGGTTTTGTTTTTGTGTGGTTGTCTGTGTTTTGTTGTTTTTTTTTTATTGTGCTTGTGTTTATTCTTGTTTTATTGTGTGTTGGGTGTTTGATTGTGTTAGGTCCAGTCAGTGTTTGATAATTTTTCAAGTTAGGCCTTCTCTGTAAGAGGCGCCGCGGCGCAGTTGATTAGAAGCCGCGGTGCCTCGTCCGTTTTAATATCCTCTCTCTGTAGGAGGCGTTGTGGCCCCTGCATGAATCTGCCGCTGCGCCTTTGTCCTTGGTCTTCGATCTGTCTCGGTAAAAACTGTCGCGGCGTTTGAACATAGATGCCGCGGCGCCCTTGTTTTAACCGACGTTTGCAGTTCTGTAAAAGGCGTTGTGGCGCCTGGATGAATCTGCCGAGGCACCTTCTCGCAATCTCTGAACTCCTTCTTTGTGTTTCCTATTTTAACCTTACTTATTTCTCTTAATACCCACTTTGCCCCTGCATATCTGACCAGTTTTGAGGGTAAATTCAATGTTTTCATTTTACATCCTTAACCCTTTGGTCATTTCCTCCCATCTCCTATCTCTAAACCCCTTTACACCCATCCATTTGAAAGCCACTACTCAGTCTCTCCTTCTCCCTCTCCCTTGCTGAAATTCTTCCCTCTTTGGCACCGTTACTCATCCTCAAGCGCGACTCACCGCCGTTCTCTCCCTCTCCCCCACCGTCGGTTGCCTCACTCTCCCCCACCGCCGGTCACCTCTCTTTCCCTCACCGTTGACGCCAATCTTCTGTTTCTTCTCACCATTGATCCCCATTCCCATCTCCATCACAATATCTCCTCCACACTCTCTCATTTTCGGCGTCGCCTTAACCCCTCTACAGCACTACCAATTTTATCTGCTAGAGTGCTTCGGTGTTTTCCCTCCCTTGTTCATGTCTTCTTCTTGCTTTGTCTGCTAGAGGTTTGTTCTTTCTTGCTCTTTTATTTATTTTATTTTAGTTTATTTTTGCTGGAGATGGGTATTGATAGGATTGTGCATTGTGGTTAGGTGATTTTTGAACTCTAGATGGGGGCATTTTGATTCTCTGAGGTTGCACTGTGGTTAGGTTTTTTTTAATAGAAAATTTCCAAGTGATAATTCCACATTGCCCAACTGCTTGTGAACATGTATTGATGAAAATGTAATACTTGTGAAATTGAGTGATCATAGCTTAGAACTGATTTGAGAAAATGCGGTGCCTGTCCAAATTTTCAAATAACACCGGTTCATTACCCAAGTTATGTTATTCTTTTTCACTTGTAACTGATTTGGAAATGTTATTCTGATTCAGTGAAAATAGTATAAATTCGCAGCTACTGATGGTTGTCTGACTTTGAAACTATTTGATAAAAGAGAAAGGGCTTAAGTAATGGTGAGAATGTGCTGTTGGGATTGCTAGAGGTTTGCTTTGACTTGTGTTCTAGCTCTTTGATTTAAGTTTGGGGGAGAGCTTTTCTTTTTTAGGTTAGTTTTCTTCTTTTTCTTTGTTGGTTGTTTTGTGGTTGTGGTGTGTTGTTTGCTTAGTTTGTGTGTGGTGTGCTTTGCTTTCTCTTTGCAGGTAACAATCAAATGGCCCCCAGGAAGAAAGCCCGTGCTACCTCCTCTGATCCTCCAATCAAGGAGCTTATTGAAAGGAGAGGGTTGCATCAAGAAAGGGAATTTCCTTGCACAAACAAATTTGGGTTTTATAAAAAAGCAAGGAGGCTCAAATTCTTAAATCTGATTGGTCCCAAAAAGGAAGGGACTGAGAAGCTGGTCAGGAAATTCTATATTAGGGTGGCAACAAATTTGAGTAATGAGATGTTTATACGGTAGCAGCATGTCCTTATTACTCCAGAGCGCATCAGAGATCACTATAAGCTTCCTGAGGTTGAAAAGTACCAATATCAGTGGTATCTCAGCAATCAAAAGGAGATTCCTCTCGGTGCAATCTCAACAACACTCATCGGTTCTGATGAGATATGGGTAAGACCTAAGAAGGGCCAGGCTTATATTATGCGAAAGGATATGATACCTGAGGCCAGAATCTAGTTGCATATTGTCACAAGAAACATTATGCCGACCACTTATCTCAGTGAAGCCCCACGGAATCTGGCACTTCTGATATATCTGTTTATGATCAAAGCGATAGTGAATGTAGGGAAATTGATTTTTGATGCCATATGGGATGCTAGTAGAGCCCACAACACCAATCTTGTCATGCCTTATCTCATCTCGAATCTGTTAACTAAAGTGGAGGTAGAAAGAAAAAGATCAAAAGTTCAAGCCGGTTTCACCATTCAACTTCTCTAATTTGGTTCCTGAATGAGAACAGCAAAGGATCACTGAAGCCATGTACACTGAATAGTTTCTCGAGGAATATAGGAGGGAACAGGAAGCTCAAGCCAGTGCCAGTGTCGACCCTACCACTCGAAGCTTGGATCTCCTCCACGAGAAATTAGACAGAGAGATACATCACAGGAGACGTAGACAGAGACGCATGGAGGAACTGTTAGTCCAGATGGCGAGGAAACTTGACATTGACGCACCGGATGTGGAAGATACAAGCACTGAGGCAGAGTCACCGGGAGAGGAACATGAAGCTGGAACTTCTTGTGCTGGTATTGGCTTGGGCGATGATATGGCTGTCAATCCCTTTGCAGAAGGTGATAAGGATCAGGGGGATCAGCAGTCCAAGGAGGAGGATGACTAGCTGGGGCCGTTTCTGCTGCTGTTGTTGCTTGTTTTATTGCTTTTGTTTTTGTTTGTGTTCTTGAAATTTCTTGGGTCTTGATTTATTTTGGGTGTTGTTATTTGCTTATCTGGTTCTGAAAAGGCTACTGATGGCCTGTTAAACTGATTGTGACTCTTGAGCAGTATCTATCAGTGTTGATTATAACTGCGTTAACTGCTAAGAACTGATTGAAAATGTGAATTGTTAATGGATCTTTTCATTGATTAATTTGTGGATACTATTAGTAATTGCTAATTTCATTATGGTTATCTGATAGCGATACTATTGATAGTTGTGCATATTGCTATACTTGTACAAGAAGAAAAGCGAATTTTGACCTTTCATACAGCGAATATATTGTTTTTTGATTCTGACTATATGCCCTGATCTTTACTTTCTCTTGTTGATAGTGAGGACACTGTCAGTTTTAAGTTTGGGGGTGAGGATTGATTTTTGTGAAAAACAGGATTTTATGGATAACGGGATTTTATGGATAATAGGGTTAAATTTGAAATTTTTGTGGATAACAGGGTTAAATTTGAAAAGTTTTGAAAGGTCTCTTTGTTGATTAATTTTTAAAATAGTTGAAACAGTAGAAATTTTGTCAGCTTAAATTTTTGCTTGATTGATTTTATGAAAGATGAGCTGAAGTGGTGAGTTGTTAGTTGAGAATGTATGAATGGTCCAATGATTGAACAAAATGCTTAGTTACCATGCTTGATAGGAAGTTTTAAATTGCTCTTTGATGCTTGAATTGTGAGGTTAAAACCTGCGTTTCTTTAAGTTTGGAGAAACTAATGCACTAAAAGGGTCAAGACATTTCAAGTGGTTATGTTGAGGTTGAGTAGATAATTTAGCCTTTATACTTTTGTTTCAACTAAATTGTTTCAGAACCTTCTTCTGATTTCTCAAAGTTTATGGTTTGTTCTATATGAATTTGAAAAAGGATTAGGGCAATTCTTAAATGCGTTTAAGCCTTTCAAGCTGACCTTAAAGATTTTGTCCTTTGAACCCATACTTTGAGCCGAAAAATATATATATGTTCAAGTTTTGTTTCAAACCCTAACCTCTTCCCAACCCAAAACAATTGAGAAAAACCATGAAGTCCCTAGCTTTGAGATAAATGGAAGTTGGAAGGATAAGGAGTTTGATGAAATGTTGAGATTTTGAAAGGTTGGTAGGGGTAGTTCAAATATTCTGAAAATTTAAAGTGTTAGGAACTAAGCTGAGAGTTAGTTTTTAATGTCCTTTGAAAAAAAAGAAAGAAAAAAAACAAAAAATATATATGGGAGGATGAAAGTGGTTGAAGTGAGTTCTGATTATTGAATATCTATTTATCTCAAAGTATTTGTATACTCTATTTTCCCTTTCTTTCCTAAGCCATCACCTCTTGGTCACGTTATAAGCCGAAAAGTTCCTTTGATTTCAAATGTATATGGGGTGGGTTGTAGACAGAGAGAGAAGAAGAAGTTAGGCTTATGAAAGGATGTTGTTAAAGATTAGTATGTTGGCTAAAGTCTCCCATTCCACTGAGACAATATCATGAGAGATGCTCATTGACTCTATACACACACTCACACTCCAAAATCATTGAAAGTTTGTTTTAAGCTCATGAAACTTGTTTCTTTGGGTGATTCAGTAATTTCCTATCCTGTATATTTTCTTGAACATTTGATGAGGATATAACTATTCCTACAATCTTTGATGTGCAATTTGTTACTTAGTTGCTGGTTTGTTGTTTTACTCGAGGACGAGTAAAAGTCTAAGTTTGGGGGTGTGATAACCTCTCAAAATTCCTATTTATTTAACCTGTTTTAGTGCTCCTTTATTTGGTTTGAAAGTCAATTTTGCAGGAAAAAAGCCTGAGGCGAGTAAGGAGTAGAGACCAGAAGTGGAGAGCTGAAAAGAGGTCATTCGTCGCAACTTATGGGAGAAAACGCCACGGTGACTCGAACAGAGAGGAAGGAGTGCATTTTTGTAAAAGGTGCCGTGGCGCCTGACCGAATCCGCCGCGGTGCCTAAGCTGTCTCAGAGGAATCCTATTCAGTGTAATCTGCCACGACCGATTATCACATGCGTTGTGACGCCAAAGCCCCTTGAAGCAAAGCCATTCTGTGTAATCCGCCGCAGCGCCTAAAGGAATCCGCCGCGGCACATGACCCCTCACAACTGTGCGTTTTATGATTTAACTTAAAAAATTAGGGCATATAGAGGGGGATACTTAGTTTTTCTGGATATACTTCAACTTTGGGGCGATTTTAGAGGCTCGCTCTGCTAGGGTTTGGAGCTTTGGAGGCTTGAAATCTTTGGGCTCGAAGCTAGAACAAATTCGAAGCTTGTAACTCGATTTTTCTGGGTTTTCTTCTTCTTCCCTTCTTGTTTCTGCTATGACTACTAGCTACTCTTATAGTTGTAGTTCTTTACTTGATATGTATAGCTAAATCCATTTTTCTAGGGTTATTTTGATCTTTTGTATGGATTGAGACTTGGTTTTACTATCTCTTGAGTGTTAATGATAATATTCAGTTGTTTTTATTTTGAGCTTAATGTTTCCTTATGTCTGGCCATCATTTGGATTGATTGTTTGATTAGTTTGACTTGAGAAAGTTAAGTTAATCTATGAACTTTGGTAAAAACATGCTAGTCTGGAAATTTAACTGAGTAAATAGATGGTTTGTTGATAGAATAGAGATGTATCTGTTGACCTAGCATAGACTAAATGGGTTTTGGTTTTTAAAGTGCAACCTTTTCAAACAAATGCAAGAGATTGTTATGTTTTAATTGTGATTGCAAACATTTGGTTTTGACTTGAGAAAGCTTAATCAATTCTGCAAACCCCAGCTAACTAAACTTATTATAAAGCACTACTTGAGAAGTGATTAATCCAGTTTCATGAAGTATTTTAGTAAAGAATATTCCTAGTCTCTTAATTGTTTCAAAGTCAAGTTGATTTCATACTACCTTAAACCATTGTTTTCCTAATTTCATTTCACAAACTCTTTTACAACAATTGTCTCACTTAACCTAATTAAGAACACAATTATGATTTTCAACTCATCTAGCCTTAGTCTCTAAGGAAACGATACTTTTTATATTACTTGCAACCTGTCCACTTGCGGTTAAGCTAATCGGTGAACATTGGTCGAAATATTACTCAAGTTACACAGTTATAAAATTCAACCAATTTCAACATAAAACCACTTGATTCATATTCCTTTCAAGGCTTTAAACATTATTCTAACATCAATTTCATCTTCTCCTATTCTTAAGAAATTTATGCAGCATGTCCTTTAGAGCTCAAGCTCCCAAAATCATTAAAATCCATAACCAAGCTCAAGAACAATAAGGGTAGTGAAAACTACATCAAAAACCATGAATATACCTTGTTTTGGAGCTTAATCTTACATAGGACCACTTGGCCTTTCTTTCTCCCTCTTCTTTCTCTCTCTATAAACCATTTTTTCTAGAGCTTTCCCAAGGTTTCCATGAGGTTAGGCTGAAAATGAGGGAGGGAGGGGGTATTTATAGAAAACAAGATTGAATCTGGGCTGTTGATCTTAAAAATATATGGCTTGATCTGGACCGTCCATTTGCTCTTTTAATCTTATGATGACAAGTGTCCCATAACATCATGCTTACCTCATCATGATGACATCATGCTTACATCATCAATCCATATGCTTTTAATCCAACCATACACGTGTCTTGCATCCGGCTGTACACGTGTCTTGCATCTAGCCGTACACATAATACCTTCTTTTCCTATCTAACCATACACTTGTTTCCTCCACATTCCTTCATCATTAAGGCATTAAAATAGAGAGGAAATTAATATAGAATTCGTGCAAAATACCATCCTTAGGTATTCCTCCACCTATCTTGCCATTCTACACTGTATAGGTACTTTTTAGGGTCCTAACTTTCTTGAGACCACTAGGACATGTTATGGCACTATTTTCTCTCCTCAAATAAATCCACATGGCATTATATAAGATGTCCAAAGAGAGAGTGACACTCTTCCCTTGTTCTTCCATTAAAATAATTAATAATATTTATTTCAGAGTGATCTTAACTGAATTCTTTCTATCGGTCTACAACTCCGAGAATCTATCCCCAGGTACTAATACTATCTATTCATCACAAAAAATTCCTCTAATTTTTCTTAATTCCAAAGTCAACCTCTAGACCTTTGACTTTGACTTTTTCTGGATAGTGTATAAATAGGCTTTAAATTCCATTAAAGCCAACCTCTTCGGTTTTTGGGGATAAAACTATTTTTAAAACCTATGATAATTCCTCAAGTATCTTCTCTCATTTCCTTCCAATTATCTGAGGCCTCCTTATACTTTAAATAATTCCTTTTTTAATAATATTCCAAATTAGTCAAAACCCTAAGAATTCTATAAATTCCTTCTAGGTGCATTTTCGTTATTTTTAGCCTTATACAGGTCTCTGAACCTTATTCCTATTTTTCTGAAATTTTTCTGAAGTGTTCAGGCCTTAACCTACAATTTTTCATTTTCTAGAATTTTTCTGGGATTTTCGGGCATAATTTCCATTTTTGTCCTTACCAGCCCGAAACTTTACAAAATTACGATTTTACCCCTAGTTTGGGTTAACCTCAAAATTCACCTCATTGAGGCCTCCAACATAACCTTTGGCCTACATTTATCTCTATTTCTCATTCTTGGGTCCCGAGACTTCTTCTGAGTCTCTAACTTCCTTTTTTCTTAGTTTCAGAAAACTTTTTCTTTGCGATTTAGTCCTTGAGAATCCTGCTGTCCTTCTAGGGAATCTCTAGGACCTCTGCCAAAAAAAGGTCTAGTAAGCTGCCTATTTTAGGCTAATTGTAATACTTCTAGGCCTAAAATTCAGGATGTGACAACATTAACCTAAACAATATGCACATTCTCAGGAAACACTATACCATTGGCTCTTTCTTTGTCTACTGAATTGGTCAACCAAGAGATGACCACCGCGTTACAACGATCCCATTGCTCTTTGAAATGTGGTTCACAATCACGGGTGTATGTGCCTTCAATGAAATCCAACTTGTTTTTACCTTGTAACACCAAACGGATAGCATGGCTCCAAATTAAGTAATTGTTCGAACCGATGAGCACTTGAGAAACCAAGGTTGTAGCTTGTGTGTCGGAAGGATGCAAGTAAAGATGGTGATTTGCATCAATTATGAGGATGCTAGAGGTTTTCACTCTAGAAACTACCTTATCAGTCATCATGATGATTTCTTGAAGGGATCTTGAAGCAATTTAGACAAATCAACTAGTAAACCACTGGTAGTGAGGGAGAAGAATTAATGATGAGCTGTCATAAATCACTCAACTGCATGGTAGAAGATGAATAGCAAGGTGGAGAACAGTATGAATCTTGGTGGCAGCAAGTAGTGTATTCTTAAGTTCTTTTAGTGGTGAGAGATGCGGAAAATTGTGAGTATCGGCATCTTTATGGGGTCTTAATAGTGAGCCAAACTACAAGGGCACAAGAGAAGATTCTGATTGAAGGGGGAAATCAACTAGAACATGATTACTAGGTTGCTCGAATTCCAAAATATCCTTAGTCAAATGACAATGTTAAGGTTCTGCAGGCAAAGAGACGATGAGGCCTTCAACTTCTGCCATGGACTGGGCTCAATGACTGGACCTGGCTCTTGGTACCATGAGAACAGAGCACACAGAAATGTGGATTTGGTGGAATGACCAATCAAATATTATTGAGTAAGCTAAGAGTACTTATAATACAAAACACATACCCGTAATGGGCCAAGTAGGATGGGCTATCAGCCTAATATGAAAACACAACATATACAACCGATCTCCCTTAACAACATTTGGAACCAATGAAAGTGACATTCAGCAGCAACATAGGGGGTCTCCACCGAAGGCACCCTTTAGTGGTGATAGAGGTACACTTTTGGTCGTGACTTATTTTGTTGCCACCTATTAGTATCAGTGAAATTCAATATAGTAATGATTTAGTGGCAACTTTTTGACTTTCAGCAGGGACTTTTGTCACCACCGTAAGTCAAACATTTTGTGGTGCTAAGTGATAAGGAACTTGTGAAACTTCTATTAGTCGATGCTCTTCTTATCATTGAACTCTTTTGGAGGAACTATATAAGAATGAAGGAGTAAAAGATGATGTTAAAAATATCACAACCATATTTGCAAGATATTCTACTTACGGATTTGATTTTACTAGCGAATCAATTACCATTCTTTGTTATTGAAGGCTTATTTAATATACCATTTCCACTTGGCCTTCAATGACTTCCCTTCATTTCTTGAACTCACTAATTATAAGTACCGTAGAACTTTCAATCATAAGTGGCGACCTCTAAAACAATTTCATTAAAGTGCAAGTATTAAAATCTGACTGAAGACGGACATGAAAATGCACATATAGTTGTGGGGTGGGAATTTGATGGCAATAATTAGAAGGCATATTATATGACATATCTATAAATTAAAGAATCAAGATAGAAACTATAATAAAAAATAGAGGAGTGCTCTATATCACTCATCGGTTTAATTAACTGCGATAAGTTATGAACAGTTTGTTGATAAGCTGTGAACAGTAACACTACTCAGTTGTGGGAAGAATGGCAAAGAATTGTGATTAGGCATGTTTTGAATGTAAATACGATTGTCAAGGGTTAAAGATGGCTTAAAAGGTCTTTTCTAGTCATTCCATTCCTTAGTGAAAAAATCGTTGCTTTTTTCCCCCCAATTAGAAGAATTGAATCACTAACCTTTAGTTATAGGAAAGTTTTTATGCCACTAGATTATAAGATCATTGGCCGAAAAGTCCTTTCTAAAGGGTGTCTAAGCCTTATAATTTTGGGAGAATTATCAGTAAGTCTTAATAACAAGTGACCAGTTGTCTTTTCCTATCCGAGGACTTGTCATTTTATGATGCTCTATTGTCATTAGAACTTTTTAGTAATTATGTTCATTTCTTAGGACTTCATAGCAATTCTCCTTATAATTTTCTCATGCAAATATTGCAATGTAAAAGACATGTTTACATTAGAAAAAAATGTCTCTAATACGTACCTACTTTTTATATTCTTTTTAATTAAAAAAACAAAAACAGATAAACTTGGATGCCGGCAACGCACATTATGTAAATTCTTTAATCACAATAATATGTCCTAAAAATTTCAAGTAGTCTAACAAGCACTTGCTTGCCTTCAACTCATTACTCCTACTTCTTGCAACCCCCTTCAAATACAAGTCCATGATTAACTACACTATCAGCTCCCTTATTGTTGCAACCATGACCAAGGTCGACCTAGTCAATTGGGCTTCAAATGATGTCACACAGTCCTATTTTGGGCTCTAAATGTGGGGTGCAGTCATGGGTTTCAAAATTGTCTCCCAATGAGGGTTACATTTAAGAAAAGAGACTAATTCCTCACAATATAATGAACCAAGGTTTGAATCTTCATTGGGAGAGGTGTACACATTTAAACAGTGTCTTGAGCAGAATTATCTCCAATATGAAGATACTTATAAGTAGCTTAAAAAAAAAGTCCTCTTACATAAGTTCCAAATAAAAGAAACTTTGATACCACTTCTAAAGATATCATGTCTTAGCCCAAATCTTCAAGGGTTTTTTTTTTTTTATGAATCCTTCTAGATTTATATATATATATATATATATATGTTTTATTAAACCCAATTCCATTCAATACGAGACTTCCCACATCAAATCATGTCTACACTCATACTTGAAATCCTAAATATCTTCTTCACAAGTGTCAGCCTATCATTGACCACACAAACAAGCTCCCTACATATTAAAAACGTCACAGGTATCAAGTCCCTACTAAATCTTAACCAAGGCCATCATCCTAAATATAATACATTCCTTTAACGGTGTGCGAAACATACAAGTTTGTGCTGTTACAACAAGGGCCAATTCTTTCTTATTCTTCAAAGAATATGCAATTATGAGCTTCTAATGATGTCTTTATACAATTACAGGAGCAAACCTGATTTTGATATATACGACTTAATTATAAGGAATGAATGAGAACAAAACAAAAATGAGGATCCAACACTTGAAATGGAAAGTTTACAATTGGTGGGGAGCAAAGGGATGAGCAAGTATTTGAGTAGATCAGTAGTTAAAATAATATCCTTAATTTGTCGCTTTGGGGTTACTCCAAAAAATTTACTGAATTAATACAATATAGTGCACAATTCGGGTCGTATTCACTTTGAGGAGCTAAAAACAAAATTAAATTCTAGTAAATCAATACAAGTAACCTAAAATATAAAAAGGATATTTTATTTTTATAGATTGCTAACTAAATGCCATGAATTAAATTGAACACTACAAAGAAAACATGCATTTTGTAGCAGTTAAAATATGACGTTTCTAGCTGTTTTAATAGCAACAAATAGCATTTGTAGCAGTTAGACAAACCACTAGAAAATCAAGTTCAAGAAACAGATTTCTAGCGGTTATGGGAACCACTACACAGTATGGTCAAAATGCTAGAAACTTTCTAGCAGTTAAAATAATCGCTAGAAAAAACAAGTAGTCGAACGGCAATGAGACGAAATTTGTAGTGGTTATAAACCGCTAGAAATCGTCAAAAAATTTCTAGCGGTTCATTAAACTCTAGAAAGTTTTGAGCGAAATTTCATTTTTCCAAGAAACAAAAATTTTTATTTTGGCGCCAAAAATTTCTAGTGGTTAATAATCGCTAGAAAGTTTTGAGCGAAATTTTATTTTGCCAGGAAACAAAAATTTTCATTTTGGTGCCAAAAATTTCTAGGGTTAATAACCGCTAGAAAGTTTGGAGGAAATCAAATTTTACCAAGAATTGAAATTTTGGAATTGGCGCCAATAATTTCTAGCAGTTAGGAACCGCTAGAAATGTGGCAGCAAATTTAAATTTTATGAAATTTGTCCCTCTTTTTTTTCATTTTCTAGCGGTTTGGGAACTGCTAGAAAGTTTATTCCAGGCAAACAAAATAAATTGAGATGTTTGATTATTAAAAAATATAATATTATAAATTTAAAAACCATTAAGTAGATTATATTAGAGAATTTTTGTTAATATGTATAATTACCAATGTATTACATGTTATACATTTGAATTTTGTAATAAATAATAAGTAATTAAGTCATGATTGCGTCAAATGAAGTGAATTTAATTTAATAAGATAGTTGAGTTGAAGATGAGATAATTTATAATATTGAACCTAAACTGTTATGTTGAGAAGTGATTGAATCAGTTGAGGAGGGTATGACAAATGTGAAAAAGAAAAAGAGAAATAAATATGATAGTAAATTATAAATAAAGACAAATAAAAGATATTAAGACTTATAAAATAAAAATCACCTTACCATATAATGAAGAGAAATAAACCATCATATCGAGAGTAAGAAAAAAAGAGAGAATTATAAAGAACAAGGGGAGATGAAGGAAAAGAGATGGGGTAAATAAATGAAGAAGTGATGCGGTATTTATAGTGATCAGTGAGACATTTGTAGTGGTTTTTTTGCAGCGTTTTCATTCATTTTGTAACGGCCTTGTAAAAGATCCTACTTTTAACCCCTTAGAGTACACGTTTGGAAGCGTTATGGTTCAAACGATTCATGAGACAAGCCCGTAGATTAAACTTTTCAACATAATTACTCGGATTACTATTCACTGTTTAAGTTCTAGATTTTTTGTCCAACTTTGAGAATTCGTATCTCTTAGTGTACACATCTAATTGAGGTAATTTATCTATCATTCTAAAGCTTGGGATGTGTATAATATGTTTGCCTAGTTTCATGGCTTAACTCATTCATTTAATAGGTCAAACTGGAGCTGGAAACTGACTGCTCCAGGACCCACGTTTTATCCATTAAACAATTCTTACTTTAATTCTCCCCTCATTCGAACATGCAACAGCTAGCCTTATGGATTCCCATTCATTCATATACTTTGAGTTGCATTCCATTACATTATATATCAAACATTACATCACATTTCATGCTTGACATATCCACAATTAATTACATAATTAGCGATGTCAATCATTGCATTGAATCGCATGTAAATTCTCCACTTTCTTTGCTTCCATCTTCTTGCCCTTCTTCATGCATGCCTTCTCTTTATCATTTGACCTAATATGGTTGGCTAAGGGAGGGTGAGATTCGGGAGAATCTCAGTAGCAAAAAATAACCACTCAAACATACATGGGAAGCTTGGCATTCATAACATGCTTGCAACTTAACATTTCTATAACATAGTAACATGTTTGGAAATAATCATGCATTAACCATAAAACACATAGGCCTATGAAACATTTCAAACATATTCACAATCACAATGCATAAGTTCATAAAACCATATAAACATAGACCATGTCATACATGCAAACAAATATCAAGCACATAAGAGCAGGGTAAAGTTTGCTACCTTGTGTCCTTAAGCTTTCTTCTTACTCTCTTTTGCTTCCAACCATTAAGGTTGCTTGATCAACCACATCTAAACCTTCTCTTGGATGCCTCATGGTCCTAATCATAGCCACAAAGGTCACATTACTCATTACGACCAAGAATTACACAATATAAAAGACTTATGTCCTTAAACTTAATCATTTTTTCCTTAAGTTATAATGTAGTGTTCTAGCTTTGTAAAAATTGTTCCCTTAGACCAATCTCACACAATTTTGCCCAAGAAATCCAAATATGAGCTTAGATTCATAAAAATCCAGCTCCTTCCCTTGGTCCTAGGCCAAAACTGAAATCTGCCACTTAATTTTCAGTTTTGATTCCAATACTTCCAACTTCATTCTTTCCTCTTATCCCTACACAATTTTTTATTTTAAACACATTGGAAGCATCAAAATCATCAAAATCACATCCTAAGCACAAGAACTAGGTCTAGCTGAAACATTTCCTCAAGTTACACAATCATGAAATTCAACTAATTTCAGCATAAAACCACTTTATTCGTGTTCCTTTGAAGCCATTGAACATTAATATAACATAATTTCATCTCCCCTTCATACTTAACAATTTCGTGCAGCACCTCCTCCAAGGGTTCCAAGCTCCCAAAAATCATTAAAATCCATGACCAAGCTCAACAACAACAAGAGTAGTGAAAACTACATGAAAAACCATAAACGTACCTTGTTTTAGAGCTTGATCTTGCATAGAACCACTTGGCCTTTCTTTCTCCCTCTTCTTTCTCTCTCTAGAAACCATTTTGCTAGAGCTTTCCTAAGGTTTCCATGAGCTTGGACGAAATGAGGGGTGGGGAGGGGGTATTTATAGAAAACAAGACTGAATCTGAGCTGTTGATCTTAAAAATACGTGGCTTGATCTGGACCGTCCATTTTCTCTTCTAATCTTATGGTGACAAATGTCCTATGACATCATGCTTACATCATTAAGCCACATGTTTTTAATTTAACCGTACACATGTCTTGCATCCAGCCATACACATAATACCTTCTTTTCCCATCTAACCATACACTTGTCTCCTCCATATTCTTTCATCATTAAGGCATTAAAATAGGGAGGAAATGAATATAAAATTCGTGCAAATATAACCCTTAGGTATTTCTCCATCTATCTTGTCATTCTACACCGTATAAGGTACTTTTTCTGGTCCTGACTTACCCGAGACCACTGGGACATGTTCTGCTACCTTTTTCTCACCTCAAATAAATCTACATGGAATTATATAACATACCCAAAGAGAGAGTGATGCTCTTCCCTTGTTCTTCCATTAAAATAATTAATAATATTTATTTCGAAGTGATTTTGACCGAATTCTTTCTACCGGTCCACAACTCCAAGAAGCTATCTCTAGGTACCAATACTATTTATTCATCACAGGGAATTCCTCTAATTTTTCTTAAGTCAAAATTTAACCTCTAGACATTTGACTTTGACTTTTCCATGATCGTATGTAAATAGACTTTAAATTCCATTAAAGCCAACCTCTTCGCTTTTTAGGGACAGAATTATTTCTAAAACCTATGATAAATCCTCAAGTATCTTCTCTCATTTTCTTCCAATTATATGAGGCCTTCTTGTACTTGAAATAATTCATTTTCAATAATATTCAAAATCAGTCAAAACCCTGGGAATTTCACAAATTCCTTCTAGGGGCATTTTGGTCATTTTAACCTTATACAGGCCTTTAAACCTTATTCTTATTTTTTTTTAGAATTTTTCTAAGCTATTCAAACCTTAGCCTGCATTTCCCATTTTCTGGGATTTTCAGGCATAATTTCCATTTTTGCCCTTAACAGCCCAACACTTTATAAAATTACGATTTTGCCCCTGATTTGGCTTAACCTCAAAATTCACCTCATTGAGGCCTCCAACATAACTTTTGACTTACATTCATCTCTATTTCTTAGTCTTGGGGCCTCGAGACTTCACTAGAGTCTCTAACTTTCTCTTTTCTCAATTCCAAAAAACTTTGTCTTTGCGATTTAGTCCCTAGGAATCCCTCTGTCCTTCCAGGAAATCTCTGGGACCTCTACCAAAAAGGGTTTAGAAGTCTGCCTAATTTAGACTAATTATGGTACTTCTAGGCTCAAAATTCAGGATGTAACACCTTACATTTTCTAGCATATAATATAACCGCTGGTATTTGTAGCGGTTATATAACGGCTACAAATTGTAATTTTTTACTTTTTAAAAAACTACACCAATTTTAATTTATACATATTTATTTATGAAAGAAAAATTTTTTGAATGATAAAAAATTTTGAAACTACTATTCTTAATCATCATCCTGCCTGAAAGGAGATATTAAAAAAATTATGTTAGAATTATAATATATTTAGAAAAAATTAGTAATTAGTAGTTAATTATTTAAATAATTTAAGAAAAGACATATACCTGATAATTGTCAAATTATCGTCTCCTTGAGGAAAGAATTTTTCAAAATTCAGGGGTTAAAAGGGTTCGCTATCGTAAATAATGTTACCATCACCCATATCATAAGGATCCCGTGGTTTGAGTTGAACGATCATATTCTAGTCTTTATATTTCTCGTCCTTGACATAGTAAACCTGGTGTACCTCGGAAGCACGAATATATGGCTTATCATCTTCAGATTCTCCATATGAATAAGTCTAGAGAAATTAATAGAGGTGATGCCCAAGTGGTCAGCAGCGAGTCCCCGTGAAGTTGTCATATTTGCCCAGGAGCACTTGAACAAAGTTACGATGAAAAGCTGGTAACTCAACTCAATGATGTCAATTAGCTTTCCATAGTAAGTGACGCCTCCAAAGTGCATATCGCCGTCACTACTGCTAGCATAAGATCTCGTCCTGAATGTCCCACAAACTCCAGAGTTTTGTGTGAGCAATCCCTGATCACGTCCAACCGTATAGAACTTGAAGCCGTTGATGTTATAAGTGGTAAACCTTCATACATGGTTTAACAGACCAAGGGAAAGAACTTTGAATTCATCTGTGTATGGGCTGTTGTCATTACATATTTGATATGTAAACCAACCAAGAAACTCTTTGTGGACTCTTTTATCAATGTCAATGGAACGCGCATGCCCCCATAGCTGCTGCCTGAGGTAACTTCTAAACTCACTACAGTGAAGTGTAATTTGTTAAAAGAGCTAGTGAGAAACAAATATGAAGTGTAAAAGTTAGTGAGGTTATATAATACTTACTGCATAAAGGGTTCAACTTGGTTACAATTTACCAAAACATGTCTGTGTGCCTGGAGTTTCTCTATGGGAGTGAGTCTGAAGAATTCATATCCTCTAACTGGTTTCCCAACAGGAGGAAATATAGTTGACGTGGAAGGACCAGGAGAAGAATAATGTAAGTGACGCGAGCGGTTAAAAGATGTCTCCATGTCATCAAAGTACCATGAACAGAAAGTTAGGACCTCATCTTTGGAATAACCTTCTACTATTGACCCCTCAGGCCACGCCTTACTCCTAACATATGATTTTAATTTTTCCAAGTACCTGCAGGTTAATATTCCATTAATTATTGCAAGCAAATGAAATAACAATGTGAAATTTAAAGAGGTGGGGATAAAAGATAATCTAGTACCTCTCTATAGGGTTCATATCCATTGATAGTGAACTAGGCCAGCAACCTTTACTTCTTAAATAAGGTGGACAGTCAAGTGAACCATAACAGTAAAGAATGATGGAGGAAATATCATATCCAAGTGACAAAGTGTAAGAATTATTTTATTTTGCAGCTGATCAAGCTCTTCCGCTATCAAGACCTTCACACACAACTTCTTGAAAAATGAACAAAATTCCACCAAAACCACTGATACATAAGACGGAAGTGTGTTTTTCAAGGCCAATGGAAGTAACTATTGCATAAGAACATGGGAGTCATGACCTTTTAACCCAGTAACCTTTTGAGCCCACAGATCAATACACCTTCAAATGTTGCTAGAATATCCATCAAGTACTTTTATGTTCTTCAGGGTCAAAAGGAAGATATCCTTGTTCTGTTCGTCAAGGTGAATTTAGCTAGTTAAAACTTGTCGTTTTTATCAGGCCAAGCCTCTTCATGAATTCCCTAGGCCCGTAAATCTTTTCTACCTGTGAGATGGTCTTTGGACTTTCACGCTTTATTGAGCAACATATATAGCACATTATCGCACACATTTCTTTCAATGTGCATAACATTCAAACTGTGTCGTAGCAAATTAGATTCCCAATAAGGAAAAGTGAAAATATGCTTCTCTTCAACCATTGCATAAGTTGCATATTAGATGTCCCACGAGATTGTCAGCCCAGTCGTTCAGGATCCACATTCTTACCAAACTCGACATTAACATCTTCTAATTGCCTCAAAATATCCACACCAGACAACGTAACAGGAGGATCTCTCTTCTCCTGTTTCCTATCAAAGTGAATCTGTTGCAATCTAAATCTGTGCTTGGAATCGAGGAACCATCAATGTCCTATGAAGTACTACTTGTGACTGTGTGGAAGGCAACATGGCACAGAATCAAAATTGCACTTAGGACAAGCCAACCCAGTATGCACGTTCCAGCCGGACAAAGTTCCAAAACCAGGAAAATCACTTATTGTCCACATCAAGGCTGCACGGAGATTGAATAGTCGCTTGTCATATGAGTCATATGTCTCAACACCATTCATCCACAGGTCGGTCAATTCATGTATCAACGGTTACAGATATACGTCTATATCATTTCCTGGTGCTTTCTTGCTAGGAATGATCATGGAAAGCAAAAAGGAGCTCTGCTTCATGCACATCTAAGGTGGTAGATTGTATGGAATTAACACCATTGGCCAGATACTGTAACTTGTGCTCATGTTTCCGAAGGGATTGAAACCATCAATTGCCAATACAAGACGTACATTTCTAAGATCACTAGCAAAGTCTGGAAATTTTGCATCAGATGTTTTCTACGCCTCCGAATCTCGTGGGTGCCTTAACCTGCCATCTGGATTTTCCTCAATCACATGCCACCTCATGTGCTGACCATTTTTTATGGCATATACATTCTTTGCAACCACGGTTTCAAAGGAAAGTATCTAAAAAAATAATGTAGTAAAAATTTTAAATATCGAATATTTAAAGACTAAACAAGTAACACATTATAATCAATTATATTGAGAATTTCAAATATCGAATATTTAGAGACGGAACAAGTAACACATTATAATAAATTGTACTTGAAAATTTTGGATGGTTTCTTCTTCTGCTTTTTCCCCTTCCATACCGACTTATAGCGAGACGTCTTACATCTCGTACAAATCTCCTTGTTTACATCATCTTCCCAGTACAATATACAGTCGTTTGGCCATTCATCTATCTTCTTGTAGTTCAAGCCAAGCTTGTTAATAATCTTCTTTGCTTCATAAAAAGATAGAGGGAATTTAGCTTGAGGGAAAGCATCTCCCGATAATTCCAATAGCATGGACATCACCTTATCAGCCATACCACACAAGCATTTGATATGATACAACCTCACTAAGAAGGACAACTTAGAATACTTTGTGCACCTAGAATAAAGAGGCTTATTAGCTTTGCTCATGAGGTCAAAAAATTCCTGAGCTGTTTCGTTTCTAAGAAACTCCGGTTGAGGCCCCTCTACTTCATCTTCGTTGGGATCCTCACTTTCATGAACGCCAAAAGCATCACGCACAACATCATTCATGGCATCGGCTTCATCTACTCGAACTCCTATCCGTGAAACTACTAGAACTGACTCGGCAACCATATCTAGTCGTTCCCCATGTAGTTGCCAAAATACATACTCTTGCGGGAAAGACTTAAAGATCAAATGTTCTCTAACAATATCTCTGGGATGCCACTTCTTGAAATTACATTTAGGACATGGACACTGAATCTTACCGTTTACGGCGGCATTCGCGAAAGCAAAATCTAAGAAATAGTTTAGACTAGCCAAGTATTGCGGAGTCGACTGGTGCAAGTTGATCCATGACCTATCAATCACTAATATTGCTCAAATTTCATGAACATATGACATGGGAAGCTCAAAGAGAAGTTAAAATGAATTTCAGATGGAGTTCTTCAGCTTATAAAGGAGGCTACCAACAGATACATAACAATCATATTTTTGTGGCGGTTATAAACCGCTAGAAATTTCTAGCGGTTTTAATAGCTAGAAATTTGAATTCAGAAGCATTTTTCTAGCGGTTAGAGATTTTCTAGCAGTTTATAACCACTAGAAGTTTCGAGCCAGTAGGGAAATTTGAATATGCCAATAGTTATCCATTTTCTAGTGGTTTATAACGGCTAGAAATTTTTTTTTTCCAATGGTTCTTTTTTTTCTAGCGGTTTAGAACCACCAGAAAGTTCGAAGGAGGAGGGAAATTTGAATTTCACTATAATGGGGTGACTTTTCTAGTGGTTAACTAGCCGCTAGAAATTGTTAACATTTTCTAGTTTTGTAGCGGTTATAGAAAATGTTAGTTAGAATAAATTAATATTTATTAAATTAAATTTTACAAAAATAATAAAATAATAAATAGGTATTAAAAGGTATCAATAATATGTTTATGCATAAAATTAAAAAAATTCCATGATATGTTAAATATTAAAATACATATTCCCAGAATAAATTTTAATGTTAAAAGGATATATGTTTAGCATGTTTTATATAGTGCAACAATATATTAATTAATACTTGATATAAATAAAATTATAGAAATAAATAATAAAAGTAAACAAATAAACAATAAAATTTAAATAAATATCTACATAAAACATAAGATAATAGAATCCAAATCCAAATAAAATCCTACACAAGGAAAACAGGGAAAATCAGGGATGAGGGGCAGAAGCAGCATCATTGTGATCGTCGGGCGCTAGATCCTCCTGCTGGTTCTGCTGGGGGTGGGTAGGCTGCTAATTGTGCTGGGGCTGGACTGGTTGCTGGTTGTGCAGGCGCTGGATTGGTGGTAGGTGTACATCAGGGATCTCGGGAATCAGGATGTTTGGAGAGATAGTGATTACCACATCATGCATGGCCATAACAGCTGCCTTCAACTGGTCAAGCTACAACTGGAACTGACGATCACGCTTCTCAATCCTAGCCTCCATCTCTTACCTGATCTCCTGTCGTAGCTTGTTTAAGGATGAGGAACCCGACCACTTTGCTCCTGTGCTCGCCTGAGAGCTCCCCGCAATGTATGAAGGGCCAGTGCAACCCGAGCGGGGCAACCTAGTCGGTGTAGGTCTAAGACCGAGCCTGCTAACTCGACAAGGGTACTATGCTCAGCCATGATCCCCTAAAAGTGAGGCAGTGGGATCCAAGGCAAACCCTTAAGACTCACGCAGCTCGGTATTGACCTGAGTCATCTGTGCCTATCAAAATTAATATAAAGATATTAATTAGTTTGAAATAATATTTATACTACGATATGATATTAATATTTAATTAATTACTTACTGTAATCTCCTTAACCTCATCTGATGCAGGCCCGTCTCAAGGTCTGTACAGAATCGGCCACATCTCATCATAGGTGGGCGTGTATCCCCACTCCTGCTGCGTCTTTTCCTTCTGTAAATGAAATGAAAGAAATTATTAATTACAAATTAAATAATATACACATTTAACAAATTCTTTTCAAGTATTTACAATCTCATCATAGGTGATAGCAAAGCTCTTAGATCTAGCCCTATGATGTATTGTCTACTGCCGAACGCTCCCAGTATTTTTTTGGGAAAGAGCCTGAAACAAAATATAAAAAAATTAAATTAAATTAGTTAAATTAGACAAAAAATTAAAAAAAATTATAATTAATGTAATATTATCATACTATCTGCTCAACCAACATCTTAAAATAAACATAACTCGACCAGTCTTGCTCTGCCACTCCGCCAAGTATATCTGCCAGTATCTCCTGTAAGGGCATCATCCTGTCACCTTTCTTCTCCCGCTACACGTCAGCCCTCATGTTCTTCCATGCCACCCCAAGTCTCTTAATTGTATCCATCCTCAACTCCTCTCCCAGTATAAATTTACTCTGTAATTAAAAAAATAAAGAATTATATTCCTTTCGCTAATATAAATAAAAAATAAATTAAATAAATAAAAAATTATAATCAAACAATTAAGATATTTTAATAAAAAATATATATTCATTTAAATAATTTAAAAATGTTATAAATAAAAAATAAATAACAAATCATAATCAAACAATTAAGTAATTTAAATAAAAATATATTTTCATTCAACTAATTTAAAATTATTATAAGTAATAAATTAATGAAATAAATAAAAAATTATTATCAAACAATTAAGTAATTTAAATAAAATATATATTCATTTAACTAGTTTCAAAATATTATAAATAAAAATAAATTACAGCAATAACAAATCATAATCAAACAATTAAGTAATTTAAATAAAAGTATATTTTCATTCAACTAATTTAAAATTATTATAAGTAATACATTAATGAAATAAATAACAAATTATTATCAAACAATTAAGTAATTTAAATAAAATATATATATTCATTTAACTATTTTCAAAATATTATAAATAAAAATAAATTACAGCAATAACAAATTATAATCAAACAATTAAGTAATTTAAATAAAATATATATATTCATTTAACTAATTTAAAAATATTATAAATAAAAAATTACAATCAAACAATTAAATAATTTTAAAACAAAATATATATATTCATTTACTTAAATTAAAAAATTATAAATAATAATTTTATATTATCTTCATCATCATTTTCCAACCTTGTTGCTTCTTCTCCAGAGTGATTTTCTTCCAATCCTTCACATAAATGGGGAACAGGATCAACTGCTAACCAAGAAGGCACACATATTTATTATACAGCTAGCCACCTTTCTTAGTCGGTTGGCCCAATTCATTCAGCAGAACAACCAACTATCAGCTCGTCCTCATAGACAACTCTCTGGCTGTCAGCCTCTTATAGGACCTGTTCCTCTTAAAGTTTGCAAAATTTAATTAAGAAATTAATTATATATTAATTAATTAAAACAATTTCTACATAAATTAACTAGTTGTCAAATTTAAAAAAGTTAAATAAACACTTACCCTCAAATTCTACTTCAAAACTAGTCTGGCGTCTGGAAGTAGGACGCTGCTCAGTATGGGGATTCTCATTCCCCTGAACCTGCTCCTCCTCCACATCAGCGTCACCATGGGGTTGTTTATCCCCCAAGAAATAACCCTCCTCAGTCTGCTGGATATCATCATGCTCTATAAAGCTCAGGATATCCTCCTCATTCAGTTCGTAGTCATGAATGCTCAGGAATGGCTCACCAGCATCATGACCCCCACCACCACGATACTCGCTGGGTCCTACTCTCTTAGGATCAATCAGCTCCTTCCCTGCTCGATGACTCATCCTAATAATAGCAAATAGCAATTGTAATTAAAAGTATATTTTACAACTAACAGTTATTAAAAATGAATAATTATATCAAATAATAATTATTTCTATTAGCTTTAAATAATAATATCAAATAATATTAATTGAAAAATAGATATTTCTATATTTAAATTTGCCGTTAACTCATAAAAAAAAACTACTTCTATTAACTCTATAAAAGCTAACCTACTATAAAAAAAATTTCTATTAACTCTAACTAAATTAAGCTAGTCTATCAAACTTAATATAAAAAATATAATAAAATAAATAAAATAAAAAATAAAAAAATTATTTATAAATAAATTACTATTCTTACCTGAAAATATGGATCTGCAACTGGCTCTGGATATACTTCGTGTAGAGAATTCGGCAGAGCTCCGCTTCAAAATTCACCAAAACAGTGAAAATAACACGGTAGGGGGTATATATAGGCCGCGATTTTCTAGTGGTTTTTGAGGAACCGCTAGAATTTTCTAATGCTTTAAATAAAAGCACTAGAAATTTCTAGCTGTTACACTGCGCCACCACCTGCATTCAGCCACGTCTCACAACTCCTTAGGAAAAATAAAAAATTTCTAGCGGTTTTAAGAGAAACCGCTAAAAAGTTGGTTGCATTAGTAGCGGTTTAGTAACCGCTAGAGAATGGAATGACAATTTGCATTCTCTAGTAATTCCATCAGCAAAATTGCTAGAAATTAAATGCTGGAAGTATGGCGCAAACTTCTCTCCAAAACGCGCGAACAATTATGGCGGTCACTTTCTAGTAGTTTACTACTAACCGCTAGAAAAGTCTAGGGCCCACTCAGTTTCTGGTCAAAGCGCTACAAATTTCTTGTGGTTTGTTTGAAAACCACTAGAAATTTCTAAATTCGTAGCGGTTTTATTTAACCGCTAGAAATGTACTGCTGCTAATTCAACTTTTGTTTGTAGTGGAAATTAAAAAACTTTTTTTTATATTTTTATATAAAAATGATTAAAATGAATGATGATGAAAGAAATGAAAATAAACATGCAAGTAAACAATGATAATAATTAATCCTCTAATTCAACAACGCAGGCAATCCTCGCTCCAATAGATATGGGAGCTAAAACAATAAATTAAGAATTATAATTAAGCTTTTAATCCAACAACCGAGTCACCTCGAATTGCCACAAAATATTTTTCAAAATCTCAACTTACTAATTGCAACTAGAATAGTAAAATGGGACTAAGAATGCTAAAAACCAATGCTTAATTAGAACTCTTAAATCCAAAACAACAAAATTAAAGCTAGTAAAAGATAATATGATCCAAGATTCCAAGTTACCTCAGAAAATCACAATATATTAACTCCAAAGTCAATACAAATGTCATAACTACAATATTATAATTGAAATTAAAGCTATAAACAGCCCAATATCAAATGCTAAATAGTAATCTAGTCACAATAATCTCCAAATATAATCAGATTAAACAATACAAATTTTTCAATAATCAGAATAACTATCCCAAGACCTAGGAATTGTTAAACAACTATTAGACAAGAAATTAAAATAACTAAAACTCCTTTTTGATGATCCGACCTCCTATCATTATTGTTGAATTAGAGAATTATAAAGTTAGCCATAGATTGTCATGAAAAATTCCATGATCAATATTCTGCTATAGGATGGCATGGAAGAATACTATTCATGTTGGGAGAACACGGTGAAGAGATCAAAGACAGCGACGAAACAGTACACATAGTGAAGAACAGCGGCAATGATGATGAATTTGGATTGATGGAGGTTGAGAAGCTGAGGGTTGGAGCTGTGATTCAGCGTTGCCCTCTGGTCCTTAGTTCTGTCGCAACGTGGAGAGGAAGAAGATGCTCTGTTCTGTTGGACGCCTCCAGCCGTCGCTCACGTCCTCCACTCGTTGTCGCTGATTTGCCTCTGCCACCAAGAACAGATCACGAAGAAGAAAGAAGAAGATGATGAGTGATGCCGTCGAGCTCCTGCTTCTCTCCCTCTGTTCTGAATGCTCGCCTCTGTTTGCTGCTTCTGTTCATGTTTTTCTCCTACTGTCGCGAGCTCCTTGCCACCAGGAAGGTTCAACCGAGAAGAAGGTAAATGGAGAACAAATCCAGTGCCTCTGTTCGCTTCTTTTCCCTTGTTCCACTCTGTTCGCCACCAAACTTTGCCGTCAGCTTCCCTCTCTTGCTGGTTCTGTTGACTCCGAGAAGGAGAAAAAGAAGATGATGAATGGTGCCGTTGAGCTCCCCTGGTCCTCGTCTCGTGGTCACTCTGTTCGCTCTTTCTCTCTTTTCCGCCATCGCATGCCTCTGCTTGCCCCTGCTCGTCTGCGTCTCCTCCTCCCAGAATGAAGATGATGAATAATTTCAAATTTTAAGGTAGGAGCAAACCGCAGCGTTTTGCTTCGACCTTTTTTTAGTATTTTTTTATTTTTTAATATATTTTTCCTTCTCTTTTTTTAATTATTTTTTATTTTTAAATCTACCAAAAACCTACAACTACAATTCAAGAATAAGGTAATATTAATTGTCCTTAAAAATTAATTAATCACAATTATGACAATTTTACCCCTATTATGCACCAATTCAAGTTAAAGTACTCTAATATAAATTATGCTCAAATAATGCAATTAAGAACCAATAATAATAACAAAAACCCACCAAAAATATATAAAAATGAATGTAAAAACATAGGTTTGTCAGGAAGGTTACCACATCTTAACTTGAAGTATCAAGGCTTGAGTTTATGGGTCCATTGATCACTTCTATACACAGTATATTAAGCTCAATTTTATCTAAGTTGAAGCTTTATCACATTAGATCAAGATTTCCCATACTTGACATCATCTAATAGTCAAGTTTTTAGATTCAATACGCTTTTGGGACATTATTATCGACTCGGGTTATATATAATACAAGTACTAAAAAAAGTATTTTGAAATAATTTTGTGGTTAAGAACTTTTGATCTATCTAATAGCAATCAGAGAATTGAGCAACTGAATAATACTCTGAATTATAAAATCATAAGTAACGAGAATCTACATTTAAACAGAGCTACTAACTACTGACCAAAATGGACTTAGGAACAAGAAGTAAGCCCAAGCCCAAAACATCTAAATCGGTCTATACAACATAATCATGGAATTACTTTTAATACTCCCCCTCAAGTTGGGGGCTGAAACAAGTCACAAGCACCTAACTTGCTAAACAACCTTAGTTGCATTTCTTTTCCTACAGCCTTGGTTAGAATATCTACTTCTTGATTAGCAGACCTCACATGATGCAACTTCACAAGTCCTTCTATCACCTTTTTCCTCACAAAATGACAGTCTATCTCGATATATTTAGTTCGCTCGTGGAATACTAGGTTTGCAGCTATATAGATGTCTGATATGCTATCACATAATACATTAACTGGACTTTGCACAGGAATTCCCAGATCTGACAATAAACCTCTAGCCCAAATTACTTCGGATACAGCTGAACCCAAAGCTCGGTATTTAGCTTTAACTAAAGATCTGGACATTGTTGTCTGCTTCTTAGTTTTTCTAGACAATGAGGGAATCCCCTAGTATGAGGAGATATCATGTGACTGACCTCCTCATGGTCTTCCACGACCCCCATTCCGAATCACAGAAGCATCTCAGGTTCAGATCCCCATTTGAGCTCAACCGGATCCCAAGTCCTAGTGACTACTTCAGATATCTTAGTATTCCTATAGTTGTTGCCACATGAGACTTCATAGGCAATTGCATGAACTAACTAAGAACCTGCACAGGAAAGGAAATATCAGGCCTTGCCATTGTTAAATAAATCAGTTTACCAATTAGTCTCCTATACTTTTCTAGTTCTTGGAGCAAATCTTCTCTTCAGTGTTTCTTTTCTTCAAATGCTACTAATTTTAGATGTTGTGGCATTGGTAGTATGAGTGGCTTACACCTACTCAGACCTATTTTTGCAAGTAGATCCAGAACATATTTTCTTTGGGAAAGCATAATACCCTCTTTGGACCTAACGACTTCTATCCCTAATAAATATTTCATGATCCCCAAATCTTTGATTTTAAAATGACTATGTAGAAAACATTTGACTTGTTCAATTCTTTGCTTATTGCCACCAGCGATCAAAAGATCATCTACATAAACTAAGATGATCACAAAACCATTATCATAATGTTTGAAATATAATGAGTAATCATATTTGCTTTGTAAGAAACCCCCATTTAGTAAAGACAATGATAATTTTTTATTCCATTTCCTAGAAGCCTATTTAAGTCCATACAAAGATTTCTTAAGCTTACAAACCATGTTATATTCTTGATTTCCAAATCCTCGAGGTATAGTCATATACACCTCTTTATTAAGGTCTCCCTGCAAGAAAGTGTTATTCACATCCATTTGATATAAAGGCCAATCATTTACACTAACCAATTTAAGAACAGTCCTTACAATTACCATCTTAACTGCCAGTAAAATGTCTTATTATAATCAGCTCCTTCTGTTTGATTATACCATTTTGCTACCAATCTAACTTTATACTTATCAATAGTCCCATCACGTCTATATTTTATTTTGTATACTCACTTACAACCAATTAGTTTCTTATCTTTAGGCATTGAGACTATATCCCAAGTTTTGTTTTTTTTCTAAGGTTTGAATTTCATTTTTCACAGCAGCAACCCAATTATAATCCTTAATCGCATCATTATAATAAGTGGGTTTAAAGGCACTATCAACAGAGCAAAGAAAACACGTATGAGAAGAAGAAACATTATCATATGAAATATAATCCTCAATAGGGTACTTACAGTTAGACTTAAGGTTCTGTCCTGAATTTGACTGTTCTAAAAGAGACTATTTCATGTTACAAATGTAAACCTTGGCCCATATAGGAGGCCTTCTCTCCCTATTAGGTCTCCTTATTTGATCTAGATCATCTCCACTAGTATTAGGAAGGAGGTGGTCAGCAACGTTTTCCTCTTTAGGATGTTCATTTCCTGTAACCTCTCTATGTTGGATTGATATATCATTAAAATCATCAAAGAAAAACATTTTTTCATTTCCTTAGATACTCCCCCTTGGTCAGTACTATTGATATTTTTGAAAGGGAAAACATTTTCAAGAAATCTAACATGCCTACTTGCAAATATCTTGTTATCTTTCAAATTTAGCAAAGCAAACCCCTTTTGATTGGGAGGATAACCTAAAAAGACACATGCTATAGACTTGGGTTTAAACTTATCAGTAATGACCAGATCTGTAGCATAATATAAACAGCTAAAAACTTTCAATTTACTATAATCTACAACATGACCATGAACAATTTGATAAGGGGTTTTAAACTCAAAATCCTACTTGGTGTTCTATTCACAAGATAAGTGGCAGTTTTAACACACTCCCCCCCAAAATTCAATAGGTAGACCAGATTGAATGATTAACCCCCTAGAGATTTGCATCAAGGTTTGATGCTTTCTCCCTACTATGCCATTATGTTCTGGGATATAAGGACATGTAGTTTCATGGATGATACCTTTCGTTTTAAAATAACTACTCAAATCATAATTAACAAACTCACTTCCATTATCACTTCTCACTCTTTTAACACAAATGTTAAATAGAGTTAAAACAAAAGAAAAGAAGGCTTTAATGTGATAAGCAGTTTCAGATTTACTCTTCATAAGGTAAGTCCATGTGGCTCTAGAAAAATCATCTGCAATGGTAAGAAAATACTAAAATCCGAAATGTATAAGAACCTTGTAAGGCTTCCAAACATCCATATGAAGTAAATCAAAGCATTTAACAATTTTAATACAGCTAGAGGGAAAAGGGAGTTTGGTCTGTTTGGACTGAAAACAAATATCACAACTTTGATTTATTGCTATAGATTTGTTCTTCACTAAATCCAGATGTTTGATTAAATTTAGGGGGCATGCCCCATTCTTTCATGTAAAAGCCACAAATCAACAAGTTTCTCAGGGCAACAATCATGAATTGAATTCATATAAGCATGACCCTTTTCTAATCTTAACAAGTATAAAGCATGATCTACTCTACCAATCCCCCTTATCTTCCCATCTAGAAGGCTCTACAAAGTACATTTATTAGGATAGAAAGAAACAACACCTAGAGTTTCTTTTGTTATTCATGAAACAGATATTAGGTTGAAGTGAAGTTTAGTAGCATACAAAATTCCTCTTAATTCTATTCCATTAGGAAATTTAACATCCCTTATGTGACTTACGAAAAATCTATCACCATTAGGGATCCTGATACTTTTAATAGGTCCATTATAAGGTGTATAATTGTCTAATAAAGCTAGATCACTAACCATATGAGTGGTGGCTCCAGAATCAATAACCTATTTACTATGATTCAAATTAGTGATGGGAAGATTATGCAAACCTATACTACTAAGTGCACAAGTGTTGGTTTCTGAATCTTTCTTCAGAGCTCATACTGCTCCAGGGTAAAGCTTGGGGATACAACACTTCAAGTATTTGTGAGAGGCTCTGCTTCTCAATGTCCAGCGCTTTGATTTCCTTTAGTCTCTTGTTTTGTCTTCCTTTGTTTCCTTTAAAATCTGAAGGGAACCCCACTATTTTCCAACAACTATCTCTGGTATGACCCTTCTTATGGCAGTGGTCACATTCGAGTAAGGGAGCACCTTTCCCTCTACCTCTTCCTCTTCCTCTCACAATCATTGCCTTCCCTTAATTAGGAACTATTTTTTCCAAGCTTGCAATGTTTCTCTGTGCTTTATCCTCTAGGATCATTGCGTATGCCTGGTTAACTATTGGAAGAGGCTACATTAGGAGTATTTGACTCCTAGCGTTTGTGTATGCTTTGTTCAATGCCATCAGAAACTACAACAACTTCTGTCACTGGGTTGCCTAATGATATGCTTGAGAAGTGGCGTATTTGCAAGACGGGATAGCCATTAAATTTCCCTGTTCTTCCCACAACTCTTTCAGCTAAGAATAGTAAGCATACATGGAGAGGTCACCTTAATGGAGAGAATGGATCTCACGATGGAGATAAAAGATCCGTGACCTAGAAATCTTGTCAAACCACTCCTTAAGATCTCCCCATGTGGATGATGCATCTTCAAAATACACCAAATTGCTTGCAAGATCTTTAGAGACCGAGCTCAATATTCAGGACAGTACAACCACGTTACATCTTTCCCAGTGATCGTGAAACTTGGGATCTTGATCTGCCTTCTTGCACGAGCTGTCAATGAATCCCATCTTATTTTTTCCTCGGAGAGCTATCATCATTGCCTTACTCCACACTGTATATCACTTCTGGTAAGAGTCAAGCCGATGATAGATGTGCCCTATGTATTGGGTTAAAGGAAGAGAGGACTTGTGAAATCGATTACTGAATTCGCGGAGACCTTTTCTTCACCCATGGAGCTGGTTGCTGTCGCTAATCGGCGTTGTTCTGAGTGTACAAGGGTCTCTTGACTCGACAAGAAGAGACAGAGAATGTTGGATTATTACGAGGTGAGGTTGTATTTCAGTTCTTTCATTTTCGACTGGGTGAATTGGGCTTTATTTGATGGGCTCAAAACACTATTGATCGACCTAGACTAGCCTATGCTCTGATGCCATAATAACAATCAGAGAATTGCGCAACTAAATAATACTTTGAATTATGAAAACATAAGTCCATACAAATCATAACGAGAATCTACATTTAAATAAAGCTACTGACTATTGACCGAAATGGTAGGAACGGCAAGTAAGCCCAAGCCCAAAACATATAACCAGACTATACAACATAATCATGGAATTACTTTTAATACTATCCTTTTCATGCCATGAATAATAAATAACGAGAAAATCAAAAATCCCGAATGACAAAAATTAAAAGATCTACTAATTTTCCTAAAAGATAACATAAAATAAAATCATTAAGAATTGAGTGTGGAAAAAGACAATCAAAGCACTTTGTACTTGTGCAATTAGAACATCATAGAATCAACACTTGTGGCATATGGACTTCATCAAGTCTTTTCATCTTTATATTTAATTCTTTAAGCCCCCACCCCTAACGCAGAACGATTTGACATTTTGCGGCAAAAGTGACAACTTTATGGGGGAATCGACAATTTTTTCTTGGCCAATAGAAAACTAACACATAGTGATAAATTTGTAATTCATAATTACAATTTTTGTCTCATTTAGTTTGTTTGCTATACATATGTTGCCGTGTAATATAATGGAACACGGGCTACATTCACATGCCTCTAATATGAATTTTGATGTTCACTGAGAAATTAAAAAATTTTAAGACGGAGGCATGGTTTGAACATCAATAATTTAAGCACAGCATGCACCTTCTTTACTACTCCTCCAGCCCTAAATATAAGACCCATTTTATAGTGTAAATTACATTACAAAATGGGTTTTATATTTAAGACCAGAGTAGTATTAAATTATTCATTTTTGGTGACATAATTAGTAAGATATCATAGGTAGGGTGTTAATTCCAAGAAATTCATATCTTTTTATCACATTTTCCTCCTTAACTTCCTGCTTTAAGAGTTAATTGTGCATAGAAATAGAGCCATTAAGGAAAATGTGTTTAGTTTAGCTTTTTGGAACACTTTTGAGATAACTGTGATTATTTGGTGTTGTTTAGAACTTACACATTTATCTTTTAAGCAGGAGAATGGAGACTAAGTATTTTCAAGTTGTGTAGGACAGCCTTGAAGAGTAGCTTAGATGGAAGGAAGCATGGAAGAGCTCTGAAGACCAATGCAGGAAACTCTCATTTTCTAATACATTCACTGTTGTTTCACCATAGGCACTGCTACAATGAATGTAAGGGGTGAAATTTGTGGCTATTCGCTGTTGATTTGCCACAACCAATCCACAACAAATGAAGAAAATCCGCTGTTATGCATTTCAATTACTAATGCACTTGGAAGGAGAAACATGTTGGTTGGGTATTCTAGACTGTTGGGGCTATCTTGGGAGCTCTTTTGTGTGTTAGGACAAGGACTTTGGTGAAGACTGAGTTGGAATTTCAAGATTGGAAGAGATTTTGGCTTCACATCTTGGTTCTTCTCCTCCATTCTCCTTTTCCTTCCTCTTGTTCAATGTTTGTGCTGAATATATGTATTTTCTCATGGGAGTTTTGAGCATGTGTGGCTAAAGCTTTGATTCTAGGATTATTTTGAACCCTCATATGGATTAACTCTTGATTCCTCCTCTCATTTCGTGATTAATGATATACATGTATTTATTTTACCCCTTGCTTAATACTTATAAGTGCCTGATCACAACTTGGGTAAAATTGTGTGAGAACTTAAAGTTTGCTTGTTGAATGGATGGTTTTGATGGTAAGATAGAGATATTCTTGCTAACCTTACATAGTCACCTAAGGATTCAAGCTTAAAATTGGGTTTTATTAATTGTAACAAGAGATTAAGCAACTAATAGAATTAAACACTTGTTCTTGACTTGAGAAAGCATTTACAAGTACATTTTGAATCCTAAACTAACACATATTTTCATTAAAAGCTTTTATGAGAGGAGGTGAAACTGGATGTTACTAAATACAAGGGAGATAATAATCCTAGATCCCAATTTATCCTTGAAGTCCAAGAATAACTTGTTTTTATTAATTTTTTATTTTTAAAAGTAGTTTTCTTCATTCTTGATATATTTCTATCATTCAAATTAAGTAAAAGTGTGATAATCAGTGCTTGATCGGGTTTTGGAACCAAATCCTCATGAGAATGATACTCTACTAATTATTTTATTACTTGTGACAACCCGTGCACTTGCGGTGTGAACAAAGGGTGGGTAGATTTATATTGGTTTACATAACTATTTAAATGGAACATGAATGAAGGATGGAATGGAGAGGGTTATGTATGTTTGGTATGGTTCATAATAGAAGAGAGTATCGTTTCAATAGTTTGTTTGGTAAGATATGATGAAGGAATGAAAACATAGAAGAGCAAAAAGCCTAGTGGAATTGTTTGCTTTTGGTGAAAAATTTACAAGACAATACGATTTTAATTTTCTATTTATAATGTGCTATAACATTTAAAATTTTTTATATTAATTCTTTAAAAGCTTGCCTCACTTTGGAGCTTTTTTCCCCTTTAGGACGGAGTATGTGTTTAGTTCTCTAACTTTACATTAAGTTTTAATTTAATCCCTTAAGTTTATAAACCATATTTTTAGTCATTCCTTAATTTTAACACCGTTAGATTTATTTAACAAAAATGCTGATTCATCAAATTTACATAGTGACTTTACAACTAAATGTTGATAAAGTATAATTAAATTTTAAAATATAAAATGATTATATATCAACGAATTATGATGTAGGGCATATTTTGTAAGTATTTAATTGCAAACTCACCATGTAAATTTCTTGAGCTAACATTTTTCCTCAAATAAAAATAATCTCGTCAAGATTAAGAAACTAAATATACACTTCCTAAACTTAAAAAATTAAATTGAAATTTGAAGTAAATTTAGAGAACGAAATGTATACTTTAACCTAGTCCTCCTAAAGTCATGGCGTTGGAGACAGAATAGTTCATATATTCACTGGTTGAAATTTCTCAATATTCAGCTTCCCCGCTTTTCTAGTTTTCTTTGCCTTTAACTTGTGTGCGTCCATATCAGATATAAATAATTAAAACGAGATGTTTCAAAATTCTTTATTGAGATGTCAAAACTGGAAAATAATACCAGTAGTCGTAATAAACAATTTTAATTAGTTACATCTTGTTTGAAATATTCATAAATTAGACGATGCAGAAGTTAAAGGAATCAGATATTGAGGAATAGAAAAGAAAATTTTGAAAATTCTTCCTTGTCTGTAGAATGAGCTCATATTTTGTCCAAGAAAGTGCATTATTTTCCATCTACCTTACTATTACAAGCCATGAGGGATTCAGTTTCATTCTTACTTTAATGATGAGTATAAATCAAGACCATCCAAACTGAAGTTGGACAGGCTATATTTAATTTAATTTTATTGGTAATATTATAATATTTTAAAAGATATTAAGTTTGTATACTAAATTTAATTTTTTTAATTTTTAAATAATACATATATTAACATATTAAAAGGTAAGCTGCTCATCACTGAATGCTTGATCAGGCTACAGGCTAGTGATTCAAATTTGTCAAAAGTTAATAAAAAATTAAAGGGATGCGCAAACCATTAATATGTCTAATTCCAAATGACATATTAAAATTGGTTTTTGGATAGTTTACACTCATTTCTCGTTAATTATTTACAACTCAAATGTCGATCATATTGCCACTAAATATTTATAACTAATGATAACGTAAGGAGGTGGAATTTAATTTTAAAACACTTAAATTTAATAATCTTAAATAATTAGTTACATGTACTATATTATCCTTGTTTTGAAATAGTTGTACAATGAGTTAATTTCGAATGTTACTGAAAATATATCTTAAAAATTTGTCATTATAGTATACTTGATTCATAAAGTTTAATCTGACGAAAACAGTTGCTGATGTTGTGGTAATTTTCTCTTAAAAATCTAGTGAATTAGCATTTATTTAATTAAATTTTTTAAGAGCTTCACCAAAAGAAACCATATTATTGTTTATCTATATATATATATAAGGAATTCTATAACTTTGTTTGATAATCCCAAATAAGGATATTGTTTTATAAGAATTAGGCTAAATTATATATAACCTTCATGAACTTTGGACCATGTACAGATAACCTCCATAACCTTTGGAACTTCACAATGAACCTGTTAAACTTTTATATTTGTGTAAATAATGCCCGTATGATTAATTTTGTACATTACTTACCCTCATACAGCTTAAAATTTTGGGGGATTATTTACATATCAATTAAAGTTTGAGGGACTATATGCACACAATAAAATCTAAGAGGTTATATTACTGATAATGAGGGTTATCCACATGGACTTGAAAGCTGATAAACGTTTGTTCTTACATTTTAATAGTTATTTGCAGATGATTCAAAGTTCATAAGATTTTTAATTTTTGTAATTCAGTATAAATATTATACTAAAGTTTAGGTTTGATGGGTTGAAATTAGGCTTAGCTTAAGTTGAACTACATATCCAAAAAATAATAATAATAATGAAATGAACTGGGGACGCTGGGTTTGGGATTATGTTTGCCTACATATTTAATATAGTAGCTTCATATGTAGATATCCATAACTATGTTGCGATTTACTCGCTCCTCCGTATTTTTTTTTATAAGAAGCAACTATTATTTTTATCTCGTCCGTATTTATAAGAAGCATCTCCAAGGTACTTCAAATTTTCTTGGCTTGTTTCTTATTTTATTCATATTAATTATTTATTTTAGTACTTAATATATTTATTATGTCATTCTTAAGACCATCATCTTTCTCCATCACATATTCATTCTCTTTTATAGTTTTTTTTATTTTAATAATTTTCTTATACTCTTTTCCCATCATAAATAAGATTATTTTAAAGAAAAATTATAATTTTTATATATTTATTATTTTTAATCAAATTTAATTAAATTTTTAATTTATATGATTCAGTGAAATGATTCTTATAAACAGAATCGAAAGGAGCACTAGCTTAGTGAGCAATTTTATAATTTGACGCATGTAGTTCCCACGCATTCAATAAACAGAAAGCTAAAGTCGAGAATGCTGACCGAAGAGACGATGTGGTCTTGACGTAAAACACATTGGCCAATGAAATGGAGACACCTATACTAATGGTCTCCCAATTGTTTATGTAAATGTGTGTATCTATTTTTTCTTACATGACTATTTAAGCAGGTTAAATTTGAGTATCAAGAGCCGTTTATAATGTGTTATAAACAGTTTTTCAATTATAATTTATGGAATAAAAAATAAATATATAAAAAAATTTTATCTCGAGTTACATAAAATATCCTTGAGATCTTTATGTGCTCAATTAAAAGTAATTTTTGTAAAGACATTTTTTTTGCATCCACGGAAACTCAAACTCAAGATTTTGTAGTTAGCAACGAAAACCAACACGAATTGTTAGCTTTGTTTAAGGGGATGTTTAGAAAACACCATAATTAATTAAAAAAATATTTTTTATGTATCCAAAATAAAACTTTTTTGATATACTCATCTTTAATATTATAAAATTATTTTTGAAAAGCTAATTCAAACACCTACATACCCACTTATGCAGACCTATATATCACATTAAAGTTATTAAAAAAAATTATGTTATTATTCATAGTAAACAGGGATACCAACCTTAATAATCATAGCCCCCACCTCTTTAAAGTGTTGAAAAAGGGTTGTACGGGATGTAGCGGGCTTGGATTGACTTACTTAAATATTTATAAGCACATTTTATGTGAGTCAAAATAAAATTCTTCTCACATATTAACCCGTATTTCATAAATTATGATTAAAAAGTTACTCATAAGTCATTTTTTACTCTCATCCAATGGAATGCCACCAGCGTGATACATATGGATATGAATCCTTTTTATCATTTTCTTCTTCTCATTCCATATCACCATTTAATAAAAAAATAAATAATTGAGATTTATATTTTATAAAATTATTATTTTTTATTTTTAGGTAGTCTACAGTTGTATATTGTTTAGAACAAATTTTAATATTTTAAATTCATTTATTTATTTTTATGTAATATTATAATCATAATTTTATAAGTATTGTCCTTTAACATATATATGTGTGGGTAAAAAATTAAAAAAAAAATTGACTACTCTCTATATTACTTTAATTATATATTTATATATCTTCTATATTTAAAACCTAGGGTGAAGAGGCAAATTTACCCATTATAATATTCAAAAAGAGCATCAGGCATAATAAAATGTTAGGTGCAAAAATGCGTATGAGCTTTTGAAAACAGGGCAATAGTGCCTATGCCGTTAATTGCTTCAACGATGACCGTTAGAGAACATTTTGACTGAAAAATGATGCTAATATGGGTGCATACATGGAATAATAATATTCTAACTGAAAAATCTAAAAAATTATGATAACTCTTCCAGGCCACTATCATCCTTTCTCTTCCTCCTCATGACTGACCCTTTCCAGTTTCCACCATCATCCCATAGGCGCCACCATCACCATTGGCCCCTTCTATTGTCCTCCTCATTCGCCGGTAACATAAAGCAAACCAAAAAAGTTAAAAATTAATACTTACATTGAATGTCTACTAAATATTTGCATAGACTGAAAAATAATTTCAAACCAGCATGATAATAAATTCGCATAGCTGAGCATCAACAAATTTACTACTCAAACTCAAACGAAAATATTCACAACATGTACAAGCCAAGGAAAACTACAACCGCATCATTGAAAGTTTGAATGAAAAGAAAGATTTAGGCATGAGGAATCCAAACCTTGAAGGCAAGAATTTTCCCCTTTTCTCTGTCAAGCCTCAATCGACAAAGAACGCCCAATATTAGCCCTAAACCTTTCCAGAGAACGCCGCCACCAAGCTAAATCAATCTCAAAGTGAAAGCACGATACGGGACTACCAAGAATCACAGATTAAGATAGCAGAGCAAGGTTCAAGCATCAGCAAGGCACATGCTTCAAATTTCTGAGCATAATCGCCTCAGCGAACGTGATGCTTCAACTCTTTGGGTAACAATGAGCTTTATGATTTTTTATTACAGAGTGTAACATTGCCACTTACTAACTACAACTAACCATAATAGAAAGGAATAAAACTACTAAACATACCCTATCATGGTTATTTAGAAGCAATGACATCACTAAAGGGCTAACCATGATAAAAAAGCATTCGACCTCAATTAAGACTATCATGGTTAGAAAAAGAATAACATATATATGTAATCATAGCTAACAAGGTTATAAGACAACACGCCTCAATAAATTATAATAGCAGTTCAGATTTGACTATATAGTCAATACTAGCAATTTTAAACTTGCAAAAATTGCTATTATCACATCGTGGATCCATAATAATTTAATCACATGCAATCTAAGGGCCTCAGGCCCACTACCAGCACTCTAGTCTAACGTTTAGACAAAATAAACCAAAGATAAATGGTATAATACATTCAATAAGTCAAACGGCATAAAAATATGAAAAGGTAAAATAAGTCCCAATTGAATGCAGTCCTTATGCGTGGCAATATAAAAAAAGATTGCATAAAATAAGGTTCAAAAGCTCTACATTGTCAGCTATAGCTATTGAGCTTCAGGAGTCTTCCCTGAAGGTCCTGTTAATATATTGTTTCCTGAAAAGGGTAAAGCAACGGGAGTGAGATAACGTCTCAGTAGCTAAATCCCTACCTATTACACACCCTAGCATGGGCTAGCGAGGTGTCAGGTGGGATACACAGAGTTAATAATAGTTGATAGACATCTATTTAACATTTAAACTCACAATAATTATATAAGACAAATATTTCCACTAATCTCATGCAATTGATACATTTCAAAAGAAATAACATACTTTTCATTTATTTAAAAGATATAAATATCAATAAATATCCCATATCATATACAATTCCTGAACCCAAATCCATCCTTATATCCTCCTTATTTCTGCCGACTGGACCCATGGGCTAAGTTCTTCCTATTTGACTAGCAACTCCAACAAGCTCACCACACAAGTGATGTAGACCGGCCAAAGACCACAGAGTACTCAGTGGACCATGAGTCCCCCCTCGAAGAACTAGTGGGGTGTTGCAATCCCTCAAAGAACCAGTGAGACAATAATAACGGCCAACCATAGAGCTCCGTATAAAGGCCTATACCACATGGCAAGTATATAAATCTCAATAACTCTAATTATCTCCTTTTCCCATCCAAAATAGATGCACAGGGTTCAAAATGACACATTTATGTGCATAATCAACTAAATTTCATAATAGCACATCATAATCATGATCACCAATTTCTTACAATACAAACTATGTCAATCCTTTTTAAAATAGCATCTCACAAGACAGTTCATACAAAACATAATATACTTTTTATCGAATTAGTTAAAAGCCGCTCACCAACTTCGTATTAGAGCATGCAACAGATAGAAATTTAGTTACCTGGTCTCCTAGCTAACAGTCAAATACAACCAAAGTCTGACCTCGAAAATGCCACAATAGAGTTTATATCTAATAACTTGTAACTCGGAGATCAAAATGATGATCTAACCATTGAAATTAATGACTTGGATGTCCCAAATAGGCTGACCAAATTTTAGTTCGATCCAACAGTTAATAAACTCAAAACTAGCACTTTTCTAAGATTACCTCAGATATGTGTGAAAAATATTTACTCACTTCAAGCTCCACTCACTACGTCCTATACACTATGTCCTATATACAGGCTCCTCAAGCTTCTTCACTTTAATGATTAGTCGATGTGGGACTTCTATATCATGGTATAATTTTCTAAAATATAATCTACACATACTCACACAAAATAATAATAATAATAATAATAATAATAATAATAATAATAATAATAATAATAATAATAATAATAATTTGCCTATACCTAAAATTTTATTAACTTAGTACTAAAATATATTTATTTATAAATTTAATTAAATAATAGCTATAAAAATAAGGATGTTACAGTTCTCCCTACCTAAAGAAATTTTGTCCTCAAAATTCAATAAAGGATGACGTGTTCATACCTTTATTGAAGAGGTAAGGATAGTCACGACGCATTCTCTCTTCACTTTCCCAAGTAGTATCACCATGTGACATGCCCTTCTAAAAGATTTTGAAGAGTCTAATAGTCTTATTCTGCAATTCCTTATCCTTAACATCAAGGATTTTCTCTGGTTCTACTTTATAAGTCAAGTCTTCTCGTAGTTCCACCTCTTCTAATTCTATAATATGTGATGGGTCTGGCTGGTATTTCTTTAATTGGGAGACATGGAATATGTCATGCACCTTTGACAAATGTGGAGGTAGTGCAATACGGTAGGCTACTGACCCAATTCTTTCTAGGATTTCATACGGTCTGATGTATCTGGGTGTCAACTTTTTAGCCTTCATAGATCTACCAATACTGATAGTAAGAGATACCTTCAGGAACACATGATCCCCTACTTCAAACTCTAGCGGTCTTTGTCTTTGATCAACGTAACTTTTCTATCTACTTTGTGCAGTCAGTAACTTTTGTTTGATTACTTTAATCTTCTTAGTGGTCTCATCCACATACTCAGGGCCAATAATAGTCCTTTCACTCAACTCGGTCCAATATAATGGCAATCTACACTTTCTGCCATATAATGCTTCAAATGGTGCCAGTTGTATACTAGAATGGTAACTATTGTTATAAGCAAACTCTACTAATGATAAGTGGCTATCCCAACTCCCTCTAAACTCAATAACACATGCTCAAAGCATATCTTCCAATGTTTATATGGTTCATTAGGTTTGTCTATCAGTATGTGGGTGGTATGTTGTACTAAAATACAATTTGGATCTCATTGCCTCTTGTAACGACTTCCAAAATCCTGATGTGAACCCGGGATCGGGATCTGAGACTATACTAGTCAGGGTTCCATGAAGTCTAATTATTTCTAAGACATATATTTGTGCCAACTTTTCCATCAAGTAGTTCATTTGAATGGGTAAAAAGTAGGCGGACTTTACTAACCTATCCACGATAACCCATATGGCATCAAAACCTGCCGGCATTCTTGGTAATCCCATAATGAAGTCCATAGAGATACTCTCCCATTTTCACTTGGGTATCTCTAGATTCTGCAACAAGCCTGGGGTTTTAAATGTTCGATCTTGACTCTTTGACAAGTGAGACACTTCTGTACATACTCTGTCACATCCTGCTTCATCCCTGGCCACCAATATTGTTGCCTCAAGTCATGATACATCTTAGTGGCTCCTGGATGCATAGTATATTTACTTCAATGGGCTTCCTCTAGTACCAGCCTCTTAATTTCTCTATTACCTGGAATGCACACCTTCTCTTGGTATCTTAAAATGCCATCCTCCCCAAAGCTATAATCCTTTATCTCTCTTTTCTGTAACTCTTCCTTAATTCTCTTTAGGTTCTCATCTTACAGTTGAGAAGTCACAAGTTCCTCCCTTAAATCAATCACCTTAACATCTGACCGTAATAGGGTAGGTGAACTAGGAGAAACCCTGCTATCCCTCAAGCTCTCTAGTAAATAGTACTCTTTAGGTTCATATAGAGTACGTGAACAGTTTTTCGGCTTAGGGCATCTGTTACCACATTTGCCTTACCCAGGTGATATTTCAATTGAAAATCATAATCTTTTAGGAATTCTAGCCACCTTCACTATCAGTTGTTTAATTCCTTCTAATCAATCAAATACTTTAGGCTCTTATGGTCACTAAGCACTATAAATTTTGACCCATAAAGATAGTGTCTCCAAATCTTAAGGACAAATACCACGGTTGCTAGCTCTAGATCATGAGTTGGATAATTTTCCTCATGGGATCTTAGTTGTCGTGAAGCGTATGCTATTGCCTTCCTATCTTGCTTTAATATGGCACTTAAACCTTTCAATGAGGCATCAGTATATAGGGTGTATGGTCGATTCGGGTTAGGGATAGTAAGAATAGGTACGGTTGTTAATCAGGATTTCAACTCTTGGAATGCAGCTTCGTACATATTAGTCCAAATGAATGGTTGATCTTTATTTGTCAATTTCGTTAATGGAATGACGATCTGAGAGAATCCTTTGATAAACCTGTGATAGTATCCTGCTAATCCCACAAAGCTTCTAACCTCTGTAACTGACTTGGGTGACCCCCATTTCAGCACAGCATCTACTTTACTCGGGTCTACTGCTACCCCCTCTACTGAAACCACATGGCCTAGAAAGTTTACTTCCTTAAACCAAAACTCACACTTGCTCAACTTTGCATAGAGCTTGTGATCTTTCAATACTTGTAGTGTAACTCTTAGGTGTTCTCGATGTTCTACTTTACTTTTTAAATAGATTAAGATTTCATTAACAAATACAACTATGAAATGGTCCAGATAAGTTCTAAGAATTCGATCCATGTAGTCCATAAACGCTGTCGGGGCATTAAATCGACCCAAATGGCATCACCAGAAACTCATAGTGTCCACATCTTATATGAAAAATAGTCTTAGAGATATCTTTTATTTTAACTCTCAATTGATAGTATCCTGACCACAAATCAATCTTAGAAAAGACTGAAGATCCCACCAGCTGATCTAATAGATCATCTATTCTAGGTAAAGGGTACTTGTTCTTGATTATTACCTTGTTCAGCTGTCGATAGTCAATGCACAAACACATGCTCCCATCTTTCTTCTTAACGAACAACACTAGGGATCCCCATGGGAATACACTGGGTCTAATAAACCCTTTTTTGAGAAGTTCCTCTATTTGTCTTTTTAATTCATTCAACTCAGATGGAGACATTTAGTAAGGAGTCTTGGATATAGGTGTCATGCCTGGTATCAAATCAATTGTAAACTCGACTTCTCATTCAGGAGGTAACCCGGTCATTTCCTTAGGGAAGACTTCAGGAAATTCCCTAACCACATCAATGTGATCGATTCCTTCCTCGTTATTTACTTGTATTGAGAAGAATACTACATAGGCTTGACATCCTTTTCATATGCATTCATCTACTTGCATGGCAGATAAGAATATTGACCCACTAGATGGTCCTATAGGCACCACATCTTCAAGGAAGACAACTACTCTTTTTCTACAATCTAGCATAGCATTATTACGTGATAACCAATCCATCCTAATAATTACATCCATCCCTTATAATGGTAAACAAATTAGATCTATTGTTGTTCTACGGCCTTTAAAATCTTACGCAAGGTTTAAACAAACTTTAGTAGTTCTAACAAACAAACCTGCACGAGTAGACATACTCAAAATAAAAGGCATCTCAGAGATATGTAAATTAGAATGCAAGACATATTGATGAGAAACAAAGGAATGGGTAGCACCAGAATCAAATAGTGCTTCGACGTTATGTCCTTGGAGGGATATCATACCTTTAATGGCATTAGGGGGAGGACTTACTTCTTCTTGAGTAATAGTAAAGACACGGCCTGGCATTATTTGATCAAGTGTCCTTGGAGTTCTGAGTGTTATGCTGATTTTTAGGACAATAACGAGCAATGTGTCCCATCTTGTGACACTTGTAGCATTTCTAACATTTTCCAGGATGGTTCCTTTGACACTATAAGCAAGGTCTATGGATAGTAGGGGTTGACATTATTGATTCATGATGAGTGATTAGATTCCTATTAGACTGAGATCTTGAGATTATGCTCTTCTAGGTCGAACCCTTCTGTATAGACTTTTTATGGCTTAAACCATGATTCCTTCTATATGGACCTACACTTCCTATGCCCATATTATTTCTCTTACTAACCCCTTTAGTTGGTCTAGGGTACGAGGAAAACTGCCCTTGAGAATCCCTTCTACGAGCTTTCTCAGCCTCACGAGTCCGCCTAGCTGCAACTCGAAGGTTGGTACACATATCTCCAAAATTAGTCACTAGAACCAGGGCCAGTTGTTGCTTCAAGTCTGGTCTAGCTCTTTCTTGTAATTGCCTAGCCATCCAACCTGAGTCCTCATCCCTCTGCAATAATGCCACATACTTGGACAAGTCTATAAACTTAGCGATGAAGTCATCTTCATGCATATTGTTTTGTTGCAAGGCAAAGAACTCTGATTCCTTATCTTGACATGGGGTAGCGGGAAATAGTGATTGAAGAACATCCTCTTGAATTCATCCCAAGTAACTTGTGAGTCATCGAATGGGCTCACACTTTCCCACCAACGCTTAGCTCATCCCTCTACTTGCACCTTATGCTGAGTAGTGCAAGGGGCAGCTTTGAAAATGGTCTCCAGTTTATTAATCCAACCTTCAGCCTAAACTGGATTCATGTCACCCTTAAATCTTGGGGGATTATGACGGCTCACATCTTTCCATACTATTTTCATTGAAACATCCACTAGAGGAGTTCGTTAGATAGTTTCTTTCTTGCTCTCAGTACTTGGAGCACCCCGCTCTCTAGACTGCAAGTCACCTATACTCTTACTCTTAACTGGGTTTCCCTTTGCTCTGATCTTAGAATTTCTTTTTCCAATCATATCCTCCTCTAACTTCTTAAGCCTTTCTTCCATGACTTCAACCACTATTTGTCATACCTATGTTAGTAGACCCTCGTTATTATGCTATTGAGGTTTCTCAGGTGGTTGATCATGAGGTTGATCAAGAGGTTGTTCTGGAGAAGAAGAAGCCTCCTTTACTATGGGTTCAGTCCTTCATGGTCTTGCCATTCTCCCCACCTAAGGATGGAACCTAACCAAATGAAAGAAAACACAAGAAAACTAAAGACATTTCAGGAAAGTTTATGCAACTATGTATATTGTCACTATATGCATGCAGGAAGTAATTCAAAATCACAAAAAGGAAAAACCCCAGGCTCTGATACCAAAATGTAACATCGCCACTTACTAACTAGAACTAACCATGATAAAAAGGAATAAAACTACTAAACATACCCTATCATGGTTATTTAGGAGTAATCACATCACTAAGGGGCTGACCATGATAAAAAAGCATTTGACCTCAATTAAGACTATCATGGTTAGAAAAAGAATAACCTATATATGTAATCATAGCTAACAAGGTTATAAGACAACACGCCTCAATAAATTATAATAGCAGTTCAAGTTTGACTATGTAGTCAATACTAGCAATAATTAAACTTGTGAAAATTGCCATTATCACATTGTGGATCCACAATAATTTAATCACATGCAATCTAAGGGTCTTAGGCCCACTACCAGCACTCTAGTCCCATATTCAGACAAAATAAATCAAAGATAGATGGTATAATACGTTCATAAGTCAAATGACATAAAAATATGAAAAGGTAAAATAAGTCCCAATTGAATGCAGTCTTAATGCATGGCAATATACGAAAAGATTGTATAAAATAAGGTCCAGAACGTCTACACTGTCAACTACAGCTATTGAGCCTCTAAAGTCTTTCCCAAAGATCTTGCTAACATATTGTTTCCTGAAAATGGTAAAGCAACGAGAGTTCTCAGTAAATAAATCCCTACCTATCACACACCTTAACATGGGCTAGCGAGGTGTTAGGTGGGATATACAGAGTTAATAATAGTTGATAGACATCTATTTAACATTTAAACTCACAATAATCATATAAGACAAATATTTCCACTAATCTCATGCAGTTGATACATTTCAAAAGAAATAACATATTTTTCATTTATTTAAAAGATATAAATATCAATGAATATCCTATGTCATATGCAATTCCTGAACCCAAATCCATCCTTATATCCTCCTTATTTTCGCCTATTGAACCCATGGGCTGAGTTCTTCCCATTTGACTAGCAACTCTGACAAGCTCACCACACAAGTGATGTGGACCGACTAAAGACTACAGAGCACTCAATGTACCATGGGTCCCCCCTCGAAGAACTAGTGGGGTGTCGTAGTCCCTTGAAGAACTAGTGGGACAATAATAGCGACCAACCATAGAGCTTCGTATGGAGGCTAATATCACGTGGCAAGTATATGAATCTCAATAACTCTAATTATCTCCTTTCCCCACCCAAAATAAATGCACAGGTTCAAAATGACACATTTATATGCATAATCAACTGAATTTCATAATAGCATATCATAATCATGATAACCAATTTCTTGCAATACAAACTACGTCAATCTTTTTTAAAATAGCGTCTCACAATACAGTTTATACATAATATACTTTTATCGAATTAGTTATAAAGTTGCTCACCAACTTCATACTACAGCATGCGACAGATAGAAATTTAGTTACCTGGTCTCCTAGCTAACAGTCAAATACAATCAAAGTCCAACCTTGAAAATACCACAATAGAGTTTATATCTAATAACTTGTAACTTGGAGATCAAAATGATAATCTAACCATTGAAATTAATGATTTGGATGTCCCAAATGGGTTTACCAAATTTTAGTCCGATCTAACAGTTAGTATACTCAAAACTAGTACTTTTCTGAGACTACTTTAGATATGTGCGAAAATTATTTACTCACTTCAAGTTCTACCCACTACCTCCTATATATAGGCTCCTCAAGCTCCTTCACTTTAATGATTAGTCAATGTGGGACTTCTATACCATGGTATAATTTTCTAAAATATCATCCACATAGACACATTCACACACACTCACACAAAAATAATAACAATAACAATAATAATAATTTGCCTATACCTAAATTTTTATTAACTTAGTACTAAAATATATTGATTTATAAATTTAACTAAATACTAGCTATAAAAATAAGGATATTACACAGAGTGAAGATGAGGGTTACATTTTTGTCTATGAGGGACAGAGAGAAACAAGATCATGATATTAGGGTGAAGTTTGAGTTGACCTTAACAAGTTAATAGGAAGATGTGCATCTGGGAGGCTTGTCCATTCCAGATCAATGTCTTCATCATCTTTGTCAAAAGGCAACTGGAGGAGAGATTTTTCGAGAGACCATCAGGAGGAAAAAAGAAAGAGGGAGAAAAGAGAGATGGTGATTTTTTTTAGGGGAAAAAGAATTAAAAACAATTTAAACTAATGTAATTATGGAGAAGGGAGAGAATAAGGAGAAATTCTTACATAAACCTAGACTGCCACCTCACTTGTGGTCTGACCAATACTAAGCTAACAAATCAGGAGCATTTTAATTTGATCTGGCACCTTCTGAATATTAGTTGGCAGACAGAACAATGAACCCTAATCCCTCCTTTCTACTCGGCACTCCTCTTCTCGGTGACTCCCCAGTAGTCTGCGAGCACAGATTTAGCATGCCCCTAGAATTTTGAGATTACAATAATGATTAATTGAGATCCCAACTTTGACGAGGCTTGCTTCATAAGATGGCCAGAATCTAGATCATGATAACAAGTAATCTAAACTCTGAGGACAAGGAATCTGGACTCAAGTCTTCTTGTTGCTTAGAATTCGTGGAGTTGAAATTTCTGGGAATAACTATTCATTAGATCCTTGTATGGCTTTCAACAATATGAATTTACATCTTTTCTAGTTTAAATTTTTCTTGAACTTTGGCACATGTACTGAAAATTTGAGCTCAGATTCTATCAGAAGCCATGTAGGACGCATTACTTGATAGACAAAACATTGTTGTTAAGGCATTCATCAAAATTAGTCAACCTATAGTTCTCTTGTTGCCATCTGGATCATGTGAAACTGAAAGGAGAAAAGGAAAATAAAGCAAGACACTTATTCTTTGAAAAATGCCCATTGTTAAATCCTATTCCACATTCTGAAAGGCACTCACATTCATAGAACTCTTGCTACTCGTTGTACGAGAACTTTCTAGTTGTATCAAAGGGTCTCTGTCCAAGCATTGTATATATCCTTCATACTTGTCAAGCTTCTTTTCTTAATTGATTGAAGAGAAAACCATCCTTATGTATCTTCATTATTATATGATCAAAACCTTCTCAATCTTTTTTTTTTTTAATGAAAAAAACCTTCTCAATATGAAACTACTATTTCTTTATTAGAATAAAATAACCCTGTGACTTAGCCTTCAAGATGTTCATTGGTTTTCCTGGAAAGAATATTTATCTACTAGAAATTTCAAACATTTTCAACTGCTAAAGTAATTGCTAATGTGTATTGTCAAAAACTGTAGCACTACTGTGATTCGCATCAAGCATGGTTCTGTGATCCCTTAAAAGGCAGTGTGATTGTTTCATTTAGATTCCTTTAGCATCATTGCTTGACTTTTATAAATTTTTGGGCATTTGGTATTCATTTTCAATTCTTAGTTAAGTGATACAGGTTGCAAGTTTTCTTAGTTCGTGAAAGAAATGTGTTATTGCCTTATTGGGTTTGATTTTGCTTGCTGTAATTTGTAATTGCTGCAACTTTCTATAAACTCTTGTAGAACTTGATATTTGAATGTTATTTTCTATATTTGGAGCATAATATTGTCCCTTAGGTAGTTGATTTCATCTTAACATGAAAGGCTCATGCTAATCAAAGTGTCCTATTGGATTATACCTCCATGATGATATTTAGAGACCTTATTCATCTCTTTATGTTAATGCCAATGTGTTGAAATTTGCTGTGCATGTTTGAAGTTGAAACATGATTGGTTGTCAAACACATGACATTCTTTTATCCTTTTATGTTCATTTGTTTATTTGAAACAAGGCTAATGCAGGATGGATTTTGAAGATGAATCAAATTTGCTTTTCAAAATATTGACATTAAAGACACCTCTCCTATGTTGATTTTAAAGCATAAGCAGATTTGAAGTTGCTGTTGTAGGTGGATCAACAATGATTTTGTGACAGGGAGGTGAAATATTTTGTTGTTCCCATATTAGGTGTTGTATTAGGCTTGACTATTAGATTATGTAATCTATGTAAAGGTTCAGATTATATATTTGACAACATTGTGTATTGCACTGTCATAAAGTCATATTATGTATTTGATAGCATTGTGTATTTGTTCTGTCATAAATTCATATTCATGAACACATTTTCATTTTGATTATATTTGTCTTTGCCTCATTGGGACTTACACCATACCTTGACAGCATCAAAGCATCATTACATGAATACAACTAATAAAAGCAATATGACAATAAATAGCCCTACTTATGCCTAATGGAAATACAAAATCAATAATTTTGTAATGGAGATACAATATAGGAAATAATGTGTTTTAGTATCAACTTAGATTTGATACAATGTGTTCTAATATATTTACAAGTCTTGAACCATTCTCCTACTTCAAGTGAATAATCTTCTCCAAGATTGGATTTGGAACTGAATAAGCTTTTCTATAACACATCCAGTACACTTCTGTCCCCTGCAAAACACTAAATCTGAGCTTCAGCCTTTCAATAAGTATTAATTATATTAATAAACAACAACAACAACAACAAAGCCTTATCCCACTAGGTGGGGTTAGCTACATAGATCACACGACGCTATTGAGCTCTATCCAAAGCCAAATCTTTGGATAGATTGTTAATTAAAAGATCTCTCTCAATGACTTCATTAAGCGTTGTCTTCAGCCTTCCTCTACTCCTTTTTAGAGGACTCTATACTGTTTTCTCAACTCTTCTTACCGGCATGTCCCAAGGCCTTCTTTGCACGTGATCAAACCATCTCAATCAATTTTCTACCATTTTCTCATCAATAGAAATCACTCCAACTTTTCCTCTTATATGTTCATTATGGATCTTGTCTTTTTTTGTATGACCACACGTCTATCTCAACATTCTCATCTCAGCAACTGCCACTTTATGTTCATGTTGTCCCTTTAAAGCCCAACATTTACTACAATATAGCATTACTGGTCTTATAGCAGTGCTATAAAGCTTTCCTTTGACCTTATTTGGTACTTTCCGATTACAGATAACTCCTGTCGCTTTTCTCCATTTAAACCACCCAGCTTGAATTCTATGATTAACATCTCCATCAATTTCCCCATCTTTTTGTATAATCGATCCTAAATATTTAAATTATTCTACTTGTTGAATGACCTGGTCTCCCAATTTGACCTCCAACTCTATATTAACTTGTCTCTGATCAAAACTGCAATGCATATATTCTGTCTTGCTTATACTCAAACGAAAACCCTTCGATTCTAAGGTTCTTCTCCATGTTTTAAATTTAGCTATAATATCTTCTTTTGACTCAGCCAATAGAACCATATCATCAGCAAAAAGCATGCATTTCGGGATTTCTTCTTTGATATACTTAGTTAAAACATCAAGGACTAGGTTAAACAGATAAGGGCTTAGAGATGATCCTTGATGTAGGCCAATCCTTATAGGGAAGTCTTTTGTCTCACCACCTGGTGTTCTAATACTAGTTGTAACCCTTCATACATGTCTTGTATGATTTTAATATAAGTGACATGCACTCCATTCTTCTCCAAGGCTCTCCAGAGCACTTTTCTAGGAACACGGTCATAAGCTTTTTCCAAATCAATAAAAATCATATACAAGTCTCTTTTATGGCTTCAGTACTTTTCCATTAAACCCCTTAGTAAATAGATCACTTCTGTTGTCGATTTTCCTGGCATAAACCCAAATTGGTTTTCAAAGATACAAGTCTCCAATCTCAACCTATGTTCCATCATCTTCTCCCATAATTTCATGGTATGGCTCATGAGTTTAACCCCTCTGTAACTAACACAATTCTGAATATCCCTTTTTATTTTTGTAAATATGTACTAAAATACTTTTCCTCCAATCATCAAGCATTTTCTTAAAGCACAAAATCTCATTGAATAACTTAGTAAGCCATAGCACCCCACCTTCACCCAAACATTTCCAAATTTGAATAAGAATACCATCAAGTCCAACTGCTTTATTATTTTCTATTTTCTTGAGAGCTTCCTTAACTTCACCAACTTGAATTCTTCGATAAAAAGAAAAATTATGTTCCTCTTCTCCAATTATCAAATCTTCAAGCTCATGAGTCGATCCTTCGCTCCCATCATTAAATAGCTTATAAAAATAAGCTTCGCAACGATCCTTAGTATCACCATCAGTGATCAAAACTCTACCTTCTTCATTCTTTATACATCTTACTTGGTCTAAATCTCTTGTTTTTCTTTCTTTATTCTTCGTGATCTTGTAGATCTTGCGTTCCCCAACCTTAGTCCCTAGATCCTTATAGAACTCCTCAAACGCTTTAGCACGAGCTTCTCCCACTGCTCTCCTAGTCTCTTTTTTAGCTACATGATACCTTTCCTAATTTTCAGTATTATTACACAAATGCAACGCTTTAAAACACTCTCATTTATGTCTAATTTTCTCTTGCATGTTCTCGTTCCACCACTATGTCTCTTTATCTCACCAACCTAAATCTTTTGATTCACCTAAGATTGCTTTGGCAACCTTCTGGACCTTTTTAGTCATTTCTATCCACATAAGATTAGCATTTCCTTGTAGCTCCCAAACCCCTTCATTTAAAAGTGTCCTTTTGAAAATCTCTCACTTCTCTCCCTTTAACTGCCACCATTTGACCCTTGGGGTTAACACTTGTTAGTAATTTTGTTTTATACACTTAATATGCATATCAAGGACTAGTACTCTATGTTGTGCTGTCACGCCATCTCCAGGAATCACTTTGCAATTTGTACAGAGTTTTCTATTAGGATTCCTTACCTGAAAGAAATCAATTTGCAACCTATGGGTTCCACTCTTATAAGTGATTAAATGCTCATCCGACTTCTTAAAACAAGTGTTAACAATCTTGAGGTTGTACATGAGGGAGAAATCAATAATAGTTTGCCCTTCATTATTAAGCACTCCAAAACCCATACCACTGTGAGCCCTAGCATATTGTCCTGTGTCTTTACCAACATGTCCATTAAGGTCACCGCCAATAAAAATCTTTTCCATGGTTGGTATACTCTGAATCAAACCCTCCATATCTGTCCAAAATCTCTCCTTAAGATGGTCTTCCCCTCCTACTTGATGCGCATAAGCACTAATAATATTGATAGTATCCCTCCCCACAATTATTCTTAGAGAAATGATTATGTCTTCTATCCTTTTGACTTCCACCATATTCTGTTTCCATTCATTATCAATGATAATACCAACTCCATTCCCTGTGCCTACCTTTTCCGTATACCAAAGTTTAAATCCATTAGTAAATTCGAAGGCCTTCTCTCCAACATATTTAGTTTCTCGTAGGCACAAAATATTAATCTTCCTTTTACCCATTACTTCCACCACTTCCCTTGATTTACCATATAGTGTCCTAATGTTCTAAGTACCAAACCTGATCTTGCTTTCATGAACTAACTTCTTTACCCGCCTCTGTCCATAAGAGTGCGGTAGCCCTTGCTCATTGAACACTACATTTAGACGACAATGCAGCGGCTCTTGCACATTTCTCACTATACTCGAGCCATACAACGCGTCACTTCCGGGCAACGACCTAGTAATAACACAATTTCTTCGTTGATCCATGTCATAAAAGATTCAACAGAGTTTTATGTTGGCTATCGAGGGCCTAACACAGCCCTCCTCCTTTACCTAGGTTTGGGACCGGCTATGCAACATAGGCGGAGTTAATTATATTAATAAAGATTATAATTATTTTTTAATTATACTTATTGAATATAATTGTGTTATATTATAGTTCAATTCCATTCAACTTATTCTTACTAGCCATTCTATGATCCCAAATGTCTCTTATGGCACTTAGAACATTAGAAGCTCATTTCACATTATTGATATGAGCAACTATTCAAATTGGTAAAATTTAACTTATACGTGCGAAGGGTTAAGAGGAGGAGGAAGAATATTGATGTTTTCTCTATTTGGAGCTATAGAAGGAAGCCATCAATATTTGTTGCATTTTATTATATGTACATCAGTCAACAACAACGAAAAGGTGAATTAACGCATTCAAAAAACATGATTAACAAAAATATTGTAGATCAAACCAAGTGGTTAACAAAAACTTGAATACAATCCGCATATTACATATAAAACAAGATTTTTGTTTAAAGGGAAACGGGGGAAAATATCGCATTCGTTACAGTTTAATTGAGCAATTATAGTACACCAGCAACCGGGTATTATTAACAAAAATTGAGATGATTCAATACCATACTATCACACGCATAAATGCAAGCTACTGAAATAAGACCAGAAAATCGTAGAGCCATACTTAACCCCTGTGCTTATTGCGCTATGAGCTGTGAAGATACAAAAGTAATAGAGTAAGATAAGGCATCTTGCCTGACGCTTCACCTTTTCGAATAATCATCAGAGTTGAAAATGCAAGAAAAATAGCAATGAGCTACTACTTAACTATTTCAATTAAGAAAAATATAAGACAGATCAGAGAGAGAATTTTAATCTCTTTAATCTTACCTTATAATTTCTGCATCATAGGAATTGCCTTCTAGGATAATAACTGCTTCGTGAACTTATAGCAACAGTACACCAAAAGTTCTCATTTGGGGTTAAAAAAATGAAAGTTATTCTAATTTATTATCTGTGACTACAAACAAATAAAGCATCGATCACAGAGCAACAAAACTAGATGAAGCTTTGGGCTATCAGTAACCGCACAAAAACAGAGTACCAAAAGCTTTGTAAAAGCAACAGTGACAATGCCCAGGCAAAGTATAATATTATTTACGCGATAAAATTATAGGGGAAAAAATATAATACCTTTTTTATAATCTGAAATGCTTATCTACCACTAGAAATCGCTAGTAAACATAATCGAACACACGGATTGAAGACCACAAATTGACGACATTATGAACAAATATTAACATTAGAAGCCCTAGTTCCAGATCTAACCTTAAATCAACGACATCTCACTAGTATAATTGCCACGATCTCTGATCTCCAACCTATCCGCCGACAACTCTTTCTCTTTCTCGCCCGCTTCGCCGTCGTTCAGTTCCTCGCTGCCCCATTCACCGTGGGTTTGGGTTTCCTTTTGTTTTTCAAAAAATCTTAGAGGTATCAGCCAAGTAGGATGCCAGCCAATATTAAAATTATTGAGCTGTTATTTTTTAATTGGCCAGACCACAAATAAGGTGGCACTCCAGGTTCACAGAAGAATTTCTCGAGAATAAGACAAATAGGATGAATATAATGTGAAATGGCATGTTTCTACTGGTTAAAAGTACAAATTACGTGGATACTATATGGGACCCACGATAAAAAGTAATAAACATCCATAAGAGTTAACAGAAATAGTATTTTTGCTTCATTCTTAAAAGTTTATATGCATTTTTGTTCCCGATATTTTATTATGGTGCATGATTCTCCTTTTAGATATTACAGTATGTAAATTTGCCCTTTCACCCTAAAACCTACATGAAGCTACCTAAAATCAATAGTGTCACAAAACACAAACTTTTCTTCTACTTTTAAGATATATTACCATCCAACTATTATCAGCTGATGGTTAAATTACACGTGGAATGAAATACCCATATTTAAACATAGGAGTTGTTTAAAAACCATTTAAATTATCTGAAAAAACTTAATGCTTATATTTTTTTCACTTTTTTATTCATATTTTAAAATTTTTAAGGATGTAAGCTTACTTATTTAATAATTTTTTACAAATTTAAATACACAAGTTGACTAAAATAATATATCAAACGTAAAAATAAACTTATAATGGAAGTTTACTTATTTAATGATCTTTTACTTTTCAAAATAAAGGAATCCAATTACTAAAAAATACCGTAACATGCGAATGACAAGTTCTCAAATAAGGAAGGGCAACTGCGAATGTTATCAATTATATTCATTTTTGTATTTTTGAGACCTCATAACAAGTTTTTCTTTTAATTTTTCTTCAAGCAGTAATTATGCAAAAGTAACAGTTTCCAACAAACATGGTATTTGCACGGATATCTTTAACAAATGCAGCTGACAAATCAAAATGTTAACAGTCAACTGAGGGAACTAATTTCAGTGCTTATCATTTTGATGAGCACCTTAAACTCATTAGATGTAAATCATTCATATCTCATTTAGATAATCTAGATTTGGTTTTTTTTCATTTTTATTTATTCAAAATAATTATTTTAACATGTATAGAATCTAAAATAGAGATAATATCTTAACTATCATTCTTTCACAAAGAAGTTTTTTCAATTTAAAATTAATTAATTAAAGATTTTAAATTTAAATTGTCCAAATCAGATGTAGATGATTCAAATCTAATAGGCTTAGGGTGCTCATCAATGTGATAAGCATTGAAATTGTTCTGTCAATTGAGCCACACAGCGCCGTGTGTGCTGTATATTCTGGCGTGGGCTGCTAAGCAAAGTAGATCAACTTTCCCCTCCTCCTTCACATCTGCTAGCGTTTTTCTATCTGTTGTTTGTTGGTTAGGTTTACATGGCAGAAGCAATGCATAATACTGAGATGAATCAAACAGAGTTGGCCTCTAATAAGACTGCTCAACAAATGGTAGAGCTCCATCCATTAGATTCATCCTCCGGTGACTTGCAACAACCACATGTACGCATCATCCTTTACTCTTCTTTCTTCTTCAATTCTGAGATGAAGCTTTTTCTTGTTTTCTTTACTTTCTTTTTAAGGTTGCTTCTATTTAGATAACGCGTCAATTACTAGACTTTTTTATAGCCTTATTTTGTTTCGCGTTTCAAACACACACACACACACACACATCCTGTGCTTTTCATTCGTTCTTTTCTTAATTTTGTTACATTCCCTTTAACGTGCTCGCGGCTGCTTGTTAGATTCAATGGAGCCTTTTTTTATCCTTTTCTTATTCTTAACAACTGGTGAATGAGATTACAGTTTGGTTATTAAAAAAAGAAACATTTATATTTTCCAAGATTTATGGTCACCATCATTACTTTGCTAATCAATGTGTAATTTCTGCTTTCCTTCAATCTAAATTGATAAATAGATGGAAGATGGGGCAATCAGAATAGACATAAAAGCATTGACGAAGATAAGCAAAGATGGTCTCTTGTCGCCTTTGTGTTGTATCTGCAGGGTGGCCTCAGATATTCATCTTCTAAAAGAGGAAGCTGACGCTCCTAAGGTTGTTTCCATTGGTCCTTTCCATCACGGCATTGCGAGGCTACGAGATATGGAGCAGGACAAAAAAATAATGTTTAAAGATTTGCAAAAATTGCCAAGACAAACTTGGACAATTTGATTGACTTAGTAAAACAGTTTAAGCCAATGGTCTGTCCTTCTTATTTTGAGAGCATCAACTCTAGCAAGAAGGATCTTGTGAAACTGATACTAGTAGATTCTGCTTTCATCATTCAACTCTTTATGATGCACTACAAATGCCACATGAAACGTGATGCCAAACTATCACAACGACGATTGAGGACTGATATACGTTATGATTTGCTTTTACTTGAGAATCAACTTCTATTCTTTTTCCTTGAAAAGCTATATGATTTAGCCTTCCTCAAAAAAGCAGAGGTTCTCTCCCTTCATTTCTTCAGCTTACATATCCCTACTTTGACCACCACAACATGCAAAAGTTAAGGCCTAATCACAAGATAAAACATTTCACAGATTATTTTATTTGCCGAGAACCAACATGAAAACAGATTCCTTCAAAGATGGATCTGATGTGCTTAGGTATAGTGCAAATGAGTTACAAGAGGTAGGAGCGAAGTTGGAGGTAAGCAAAAGTAAGTGATTGCTCAACTTGGAATTCTCAAGACCTGTTCTACAAACTCCTCATATTTATGTCGGAGAAAACACTAAATTTTTGTTCTGTAATGTGATGGCTTTAGAACAGTGTCATTATTAATCTCTAGAATTTCATGTCATTTCAGCTCCTTTTCTTTAAGTTTTATGCACTCTTAAATATATTTGTTCATATTTTGGCATTTATCCTTGTTATTTTTGAGCTTATAAAGTGTGTCACTCTTGCAAAATTATTTTGGTCTAAGAATTAAAGTTTCAAGCCACTTGAAAATATTTCAGAAGGAATTAAAGATCAAGGTTTCTTAAGAATTACATTATGGTGATCAAAGAAGAACAAATAGAAGGCAAATCATAGGTAGAACTCCTCATTTGAGCTAGAAGTAGAAAATTTTCTAGAGGCAAAATGAGTTACGGTGCACTCTGACCTAGTTGCGGCCCAACTAAAACAGAGGAAAACTCGGCCACAGCGCAAAATTTTTAGGCCACAACGCAGTCGCTGATAACAAAACGCATAGTAGCACTAAGTCAAAAAATTCTAGGTTTTAAGCCCTTAAACTCGACCTTAGCCACCATTCTTCAATTCTGGGTGGTTCTTTGGAGTATTTGGCCATGCTAGGGCTTGCTTCTTGGAAGAGATTGAGTTAGGAATTGGAGCTTTAATTTGGAGAGATTTGGGCTTCTTTCATTGGTTTTTCCTCTCCATCTTGCTTTCTTTACTCTTATTCCATTTTGTGCTGATATAGATGTATGTTCACATGGATTTTCTGAGTATGTGTGGTTAAACACTTTGATTCCTTGATTATTTTGAACTCTTATATGGATTAAATTCTCATTTTCCCTTTTATATTTGTGATTAATGATATGATTGTGTTGATTCTACTCTATGCTTAATGCTTCTTGTTGATTGGCTACCAATGAGATTGTTGGGTTCACTTGATTGATACTTGAGAAGGCTAAGTTAAGTGTAGAATTTGGCTAAAATTGTGTGAGAACTTGAAATTTGCGAGTTGGATGGATGGTTTTGTTAATGAGATAGAGATATACTCATTAACCTCGCATAGTCACATAAGGTTCGTAATTAAAATTGGGGCTTAATTAATTAATTACTCCCTCCGTTCCTTATTATAAGAGACATTTGATGCTTATAGCATGTTCCAAAATATAAGAGACACTTAAAAGTTGTCTCTACTTTTTTGTGTTGATTTCCTATTTTACCCATATTTATTGTCTCCAACTCACACTCTCTCTCCTTCCCACTTCTCTTTCTTTTAAGAATTTACTATTGTTCTCTCTCATGCTCTCTCTCCTTATTAATGAGGGCATTTTTGGAAAAAAAATTATACTTTTTACACATTAATTGTTCTTAACTAATTTTAACTGTTTTTTTGATCAACGTAATTCGGTTATTCGTCTCTTATAATAAGGAACGGAGGGAGTAAGAGATTAAGAAATTAATTGAGTTAAACACCTATTTGGAGACTTGAGAGAGCACTTATAGGTGATTTAGTATCCTTAGCTAACATAATTTATAATTAAGAAGCAAATATAATGGGGATTTAATTGAGTATTTTTGAAATATAAGGGAGATAAATAATAATAGGTCCGTTTGAATTATTAGAATTGAAAAATCACTTTTTCTTTTTATTAATTTTTAATTTTACAAATAGTTGCTTCCACTCTTGATATTTGTATTACTCAAATTAAGCGAAAGTGTGATAATCAACATTTGACTGGGTTTTGAAGCTAAATCCTCATGAGAATGATACTTTACTTAACATTTTTATTACTTGTGATGACCCGTACACTTACGGTGTGAACAGTTATTATCTATTACAAACATATTTTTGTGACTATAAACTTGTATTGGATAACCTGCTTAACACAAATAAAGATGTGGAGGTTCTCACTCATGAAAAGATTATCAACAATTGGCTAGGTGATGCTGAAGAGGTTACTACACTACTTAACGGTCTTGGAAAAAATATAACTCACTACAATTTCAATAAAGACACCGTGACATTTCCAAAAGTTTGAATGAGTTTTACGAAAATCCTTGGCACAAGTGCAAGGCAACTTTGAGGAGAGATTATCGCAACACACCGTGGCAAACTGTGGCTTCTATTGCTGCAACCATACTTCTCATTCTCACCATCATTCAGACCCCATGTTCCATCTTCCAAGTTGTATAAAAGCAGCAACCAATAATTGAAACTTGGTAGTATATTTTAGTTTTATGTCCTTGAAAATTTATGTTCCCTTGCTGATTTTATTTAGCCTTCACTATTGTACCATCTGTAAAATAACAATAATTGTGATCCTTATTCTTCGTTTTCTTTACCACAAACAACACAATATAGAACCAATTATGATTAAATACAAAATATCAACTCTTTTCCATCCAGTAATTTACAAAATCACTTATCACCATATTTACACATAAATGTAGGAAACTATTATTACAATAGGTACTGAAAACCAGACCGATAATTAAATTGTTGGAGGCAATGGTTCAAGGATAAGTTGGTTCAAATCAAAGTCAAACCAAGGTCTAGTATAATGTTTAAAATAATATAATTTGATTAAAATATCAAAAATCCATATCTAACCCTAAAAAAACTAATATTTAAATTAAAAGACATTAATTCACAAGCAAATGACACATAATCCAACAAATTGGAACTACTAAAACGCAAATATGACTGAAAAGAAAGAAAAGTATAAAACCTGACTTGATTGGTCTATCTAAAACTTTTAACCAGATCAGTTATGAGATTCATTTACCGATTTAATTGGTTGACTCGTATTGAGTTTTAATACCAATTTGCATGACACATTATATTATAAATTTTAAAAAAATTAAAATATAATTATAACTAAGAATGGAGGAATTGATTCTAAAAAATATGTAATCTAAATAATCAAATTTGATATGATCGGCTATTCTAAACTTGCAGTGAACTCTCCATTCAATACAAAGGAAGAAGCACTGCCGCAGTTACTTATATGTTGCTTATTTTCCTTCACTCAATATGGATCAGAGTTGTCCGCAATATGAAGCAGCCCTATCCACAGAATCATCTTCCTCCGAACATTCAATAGGCTTTATGACTAGAATGCCGTTGCACCTAAATCAAATTGTCCAATGAGCCCATTCTTTCGACGTGTATTACAATTATCCTTGTTTTGAAATAATTGTACAAGTTAATATTCAATGCTATTGAAAGTATATCTTTAAACACAAGTTACTGAACAATCTTCATAATAAAAAAACAAAAAAAAAAGGAGCTCTTTCTCCTGTTGTTGTGTCAACAAGAACAACCATTGTTGACTTCAGAAAAAGATAAGCCCATGGATAAACATGTATTCAAATTCAATTTCAACTATTTTGTTTCACAAGACCACTAATTCCTTTAAAAGATACAAATTCAACGTTACTGATGATAGACGTCTCAAGCTGGGAAGAAATGTTACCTGAATAATAAATCTTTCCCAATCTCAACCACCTCTTTATTTGAAAGATAACAAATTGGTTTGATTTAGACAAAGAAGCAGTTTATTGTCTTAAAAAAGAATCTATCTTGCATTTGAAGTCTAGGATATTTGCAATAATTTAATAAAATTTTTGAAGAGCTTTACCAGAAGAAACCAAATTATATGATAATCCGAGATAAAATATAAAATAAATAAAATTCAAATAATTATATTGTTTTGTAAAAATTAGGCTAAATTATACATTGTGACACGTAGTAGTTTGGACTTTGGCGAGCAATGTTGCAAGGTTCACGTGCGTTCAATAATAGGGAAGCCTAAAGACAAAAATGCTGACGTAAGAGATGGGGTCACTAGATGACTTGAAAGTTGAAACACATTGACCAATGAAATGGAGACACCTACAATTAAGAATATGGAGGGTTTGATTCTTAAAAATATCGAATCTAAATAACCAAATTTGGAATGATCTGGCTCTTACCCGCTAACTTTCCATTCAATATATTTAGGGGTGTTACTTTTAAAAAATATTTTTATGTAAGTAAGAAAAAAGCTCTTCTAATTATATCACTTTTAAAATCATAATTTTGTTTCCATTTAATTTGTGTTTATCTTAACATTTAATATTTTTTTTTTAAGTTTACCTTTAAATATTTATTCTCTCTACTTTATCATAATCTATTTTATCACATTTTTTACACATTCTCATTTACCATTTCTTTCATTTATTATAAGAGAATATTTGAAAATAAAAGTATATTTATAAACTATTTATTATTTTTAATAAATTTTAACTAATTATTTTTTATCCATGAATTAGTTATTTGAAACTCACAATAATGACCGGAGGGAGTAATTTTTTTTATTCTTGGCCTCATTCCCTCATGCTCGCATAATAATTAATAAGGGTATACTTTATTAAAAAAATATAATTTTTGTATATTTATTATATTTAATCAATTCTAACTAACTTTTTAATTCAGATGATCAAATGTTTCTTGTAAAAATTAAAAAGGACAGAGTGAGGACTTTTAAGCATTAACTACTTTGCAGGTGACTTGTATTTTGTGCCAAAGCATTATTTGGGAAGTGACTTATACTATGGACAGGAAGAAGTATACATTTTTCAAGAAAATAACAGTTTATATAATAATGAATAAAAACAATTATAAATTAATATGAAGAATTATACAAAAAAAGTCATGGGAGCAAAAACAAAAAAGAAAGAAAGAAGGGGAGACCTTTTTTTAAAATACCAGAAGGAGAACCTTTTCCTTAGTTCAAATTTAGAAATTTGTTATTTGAACGTTTAAGAATACTAATAATTTTACTTGTAAAATTTTATTATTTTGATGATAAATATTTGTAATAAATAGTAAATATTATCATTTGACTATTGTTGATTCTATTGACAACTGTCGTCATTACTATAAATATTTACTTTGCATTGAAAAAATCATAATAATTCACTTTTTGTTGCAACTTATTTTTGTTGTCATCAATGATGCCAGTCGGTACGGCAGCAAAAAATTACGGTTAAAAGTCTTTTTTTTTTTTTGTAAACTTGAATGGCTTGTTTGGATTTTAAAAAAAAAACATTTGGCCCTTATAATTAATTATTATTATTATAATTTTTAATTATACTCAAAATTTAATCTCATAAGTAAATTGGACAAAATTTAAGCTTATTAATCTGACCGTCGACACTTATGGCTTGCCGGTGAAGCCGTAAAGGTGCTACGCTTTTATCAAGAAAGATGCGAGTTGGAATAGGCAAAGGATTATCAAAACTTAGGTTGACTTGTTTGTGTTTATTAGGTTGATTACTCCACTCAAATCTTAGCATATAAAATTTTTTAACAATAAACATAACATGGTTACACTTTCAAAATAATGTTAAACCATCGCTAATATTAAAAATCACACATGAAAAAAATTTAATTGGAGAAAATGTACTTAATGATATAAATAAATAGACCTAAGTTTTGTCCAAGTAAATTTTATAATGCCTCCAATCTTTAATATAAGAATTAGAAAACTAATTTAACAATATTAAGAAAACTAGTTAAATTAGTCATTTGTGATAAATGTATATTGTCTATTTTTAAAAATATTCTTGTTAATCATATGCCTTTGAATGAAAACATTTTAACATGTACAATCACTGTATAAACTATTTTGGAGAAAAATGATTAAATATGAGAGACAAAATGAGACAAAGTGAATTAGAATTTTATATTTAAAATTAAATTATATTTTTAACTAACTCTTGTGTTTAAGTGCGGAGATACCATAAGAGAGGAGCACTCCCACATTTATTACATGTTTCCTGCTGCACTTCTTGTTGTGTATATGGGAAGGGGGAACCAATTATTTGTGATTTGTTAAGTAATTTGAATGTCGCAATGTGAAGATTTTTTAGTGGGTGATTTGTTATGGACCCAAAATCAAACAAGTGGAATGCAACTATTTTTTAACAAGAAATTTACCCGATTTATTATGGTTGGCAAATTGACTACTGATCACTCTTTTTCCGATTGTGAAGTTCCCATCATGGTTGGAGCCTGTTTGTCGTTTTACAAAATGGCTTGCAAGAGACCTGACTTTTTAAGATGCCCCTATCACTACTCTATCCACGTGGCCTTGTTCTCTTGAGGATATTTTAAAATATAAGTGTTATCAAATGAAAAGAAACAACAAAAATAAAAATTGTTTCATTAGGAGTGAACAGTGACTTTGCCGAAAACAATCATGGTTCTTAAATATATATATATATATATATATATATATATCCACACACACACATAATCTGGAAAAGATTATGATACACGTGAACACTGACTTTACCAAAAGCAATCATGGCTGTTAAATATCTGTACACAAAATCGGAGAAGAAACAACGTTTTGATGAAAACAATTATGTGTTAATTTCATGCGAGGCTTCGTTCCTGAAAATCTAAGTAAAACTACAAAAAATGACAGGCATGATCACCGTAAGCTATATCTATTATGTGCTTGTTTGAAATAGTAGTATAATCCTTTAAAAGCCCTTTTTTTCAATTTAATTTATGAAACATGAAATAAATTTGTGAGAAAAATTTGTCCCCACTTACATGAATATGTTTAGAAGCACTTAAACATAAGTGGTGATGTGGTGGGTTTGTGGATGACGTGGCAGGACATATATGCTTATTATTCCATTTTGTTGAGATATCACAATTTAGATCGTTACATACCCTCATGTCCCCATAAGAATTAATAAGGGTACATTTTATTAAAAAAAAATAATCTTTATATATTTATTATATTTAACCAATTCTATCTAACCTTTTGATTCACATGATTTGGTCAAATACTTTTTATAAAAAAAAAGACAGACTGAGTAGATTTAAACATTAATTATTTTGCAATTGTACCAAAACGTTATTTTCAAAGCGGTTTATACTGTGGATTGGAAGAAGTATACACTTTTTAAGAAAATAATAATTTATCTTACAATAAATAAAAATAATTATAAATTGGTATGAAGAATTAGACAAAAAAGGTCCTGGGATGAAAAACAAAAAGAAAGAAAGAAGGGGAGCCTTTTTTTAAAAAAAAAAAAAAAGAAGACAAGGACAACCTTTTCCTTAGTTCGAATTTAGAAATTTTTTAGGAAAAATTATAAATAAAGACCCTTCAATATATAAAATAACTATTAGGGACCCTGAATTTGGAAAATAGCTTCAAAAGACCCGGTTCCAAATTGCAAATATGAAATGATAGTGGAATGTCCAGAATGCCTTTCTGTTTTTTTTTTTTCTCTTTCTTCCTCTCCAAATCTTCTTCCCGACATTTCCTCCTCCTTTTCTTCTCTCTCTTCGTTCTCTCTTTCCTCTCCAAATTTCCTTCCTCTCCTCACTCCTTCCCAAAGTATATGGAACTCACAATGTCCTTCGGTAGTCCTCTCTTCATTGTCATCCCTCGTCACTTTCTTGTTGTTTTGCTTAGCTGCTCTTTCGTCGACAATGAAGCCTCTTCCATCATTCTTTCTGTTGCTGTGGAAGGAGAGGAGAGTCGGGGGGTTTGAGGGAGAGTGATAGTCATTTGCAATGCTTGTAATGTTTGCTTGCAATATGTGCGATGATTGCTTGGTGCTGAGACAACACCTAACAAATCTGGATTTTTATTCTTCATTTCTATTTTGATTTTCAGCTTATGTTCATAATTGAAAATAACAAGTTTGATAAGTTGTTGAAAATAACAAGTTGACAGGTTCTGATACCCACTTTACGACAAGTTCAGTAATGCGAATAACAAGTTTAGCAAGGCAAATAACAACTTCTGATAAGCAATTCATAGAAATTCGAGTTTCTGTGTTAAAATGATAGCATTTTTAGATTTCTTTAGCAGATGACAAGTTCTGATACACAATTCATGACAAGTTCAGTAAGACGAATGACAAGTATAGTAAGACGAATGACAACTTCTAATAAGCAATTCATAGAAATTTGAGTTTCTGTGTTAAAATGACAAGTTCCCATTAGGTTTTCATACTTTTTCTGTTAAAATGACCAAATTTCCACATTGATTTATGAAATGACAGGTTCACAATAGAAAATGATAAGTTCCTGTAAGATTTTCATACATTTTCATACTTTTTTTTTGCTGGAATTACAGTCTGCACATTTTTTATAGTAACAACTTCTGATAAATACGAAATGACAAGTTCATAATGAAAAATGGCAAGTTAAGTATGACAAATGATAAGTTCCCATAATGTTTTCATACATTTTCATACTTTTTCTATTGGAATTATAATTTGCACATTTTTGACAGCATCCACTTTTGATAAACATGAAATGACAAGTTCATAATGGAAAATGACAAGTTAAGTATGACAAATGACAAGTTCTCATAACTTTTTCATACTTTTTCTGTTGGGATTACAATTTGCATATTGCTGATAGCAACCACTTTTGATAAACAGTAAATGACAAGTCTACAATAGCGAATGAAAAGTTAAGTATGTAAAATGACAAGTTCCCATAACATTCCATACAATTGTAAATTTCTCTGTTAAAATAACTATGTACAGATTTCTGACAGCAAACACTTCTAATAAACTGTAAATTACAAGTCCATAATAGCGAATGACAAGTTAAGTACGTAAAATGACAAGTTCTCATCATGTTTTCATACAATTGTAAATTTCTTTGCTAAAATAACAATGTGCAGATTTCTGACAGTAACCACTTCTGATTAACATCTTTCATCATCAACTTCACCTCTCATTTCCTCCTAATGTATAAAACTATGGCACCAGAACTCTCATAAGCCCCTCAAGAAGCATGCTCATATCAACACCAGCGGCAAATGCACTACAATGATCATATCCACTCACAAGTGCATCCTCAACCATGAAATCCCAAATATAAATTGTCATATTATATGAACAACAAAGCATCAAATTCTACATATAAGGCGAGAACTTTATTCGCTTAGCACTGTATTTAGGGCTCGTTTGTTCCTCACATCCCACACCTTGATCGATTTATCCACTGAAATACAATCATCATACTTGATTTCCACAATTTAGAGCTTGTTTGCAATTATCAAAAGTAGGTACTGTCAGAAATGTGCAAATTGTAATTCCAGCAGAAAAAGTATGAAAATGCATAAAAACGCTATGGGAACTTGTCATTTGCCATACTTAACTTGCATTTTTCATTATGAACTTGTCATTTCGTGTTTATCAGAAGTTGTTGCTGTCAGAAATGTGCAAACTGTAATTCCAACAAAAAAAGTATGAAAATATATGAAAATCTTATGGGAACTTATTATTTTCTATTGTGAACCTATCATTTCATAAATCAATGTAGAAATTCAGTCATTTTAACAGAAAAAGTATGAAAACCTAATGGACACTTGTCATTTTAACACAAACTCAAATTTCTATGAATTGCTTATCAGAAATTGTCATTCGCCTTACTAAACTTGTCATTAATTGTGTATCAGAACTTGTCATCTGCTAAAGAAATTTGAAAATGCTGTCCTTTTAACACAGAAACTCAAATTTCTATGAATTGCTTATCAGAAGTTGTTATTTGCCTTGCTCAACTTGTTATTCGCATTACTGAACTTGTCGTGAAGTGGGTATCAGAACTTGTCAACTTGTTAGTTTCAACAACTTATCAAAGTTGTTATTTTCAATTATGAACACAAGCTGAAAATCAAAATAAAAATCCAGATTTGTTGTGCGTTGTCTCAGCACCAAGCAATCATCGCACACATAGCAAGCAAACATTACAAGCATTGCAAATGACTGTCACTCTCCCTCAAACTTCCCGACTCTCCTCTCCTTCCACAGTAACAGAGAGAATGATGGAAGAGGCTTCATTGTCGATGAAAGAGCAGCTGAGCAAGATAAGAAGAAAATGAGGGGGGATGACAACGAAGAGAGGACTACCAAAGGACATTGTGAGTTGCATATACTTTGGGAAAGAGTGAGGAGAGGGAAGAAAATTTGGAGAGGAAAGAGAAAATGAAGAGAGAGAGGAAAAGGAGGAGGAAAGGTCGGGAAGAAGATCTGGAGAGGAAGAAAGAGAAAAAAGAAGAAGGGCATTTTGGACATTCCACCATCATTTCATATTTGCAATTTGGAACTGGGCTTTTGAAACTATTTTCCAAATTTAAGGTCCCTAATAGCTATTTTATATATTAGAGGGTCTTTATTTGCAATTTTTTTAATTTTTTATTTGAATGTTTAAGAAGAATACTAATAATTTTACTTGTAAAATTTTATTATTTTGATGATAAATATTTGTAATAAATAATAAATATTATTATTCGACTATTGTTGATTCGATTGACAACTATCGCCATTAATATAAATATTTACTTTGTATAAAAAAACTATAAATATTCACTTTTTGTTGCGACTTATTTTTTCTTGTCATCAATGATGACAGTCGCTACGGCAGCAAAAAATTACGCTTAAAAGTTAATTTTTTTATATAAACTTGAATGGGCTGTTTGGAAAATTTGGGAAAAAAATATTTTGGACCTTATAATTGATTATGATTATAATTTTCAATTATACTCAAAATTTAATGTTATAAGTAAATTGGACAAAATTTAAGTTTAATAGTTTGACCTTGTATGCTTATGGCTAGCCGGTGAAGCCATGAAGGTGCTACGCTTTTATGCGGAACGTCGCGAGTAGGAATAGGCAAAGGATTATCAAAATTTAGGTTAATCTGTTTGTATTTATTAGGTTGATTACTCCAATCAAATCTTAGCATATAAAATCTTCTAACAATAAAATTAACATGGGTGCAATTTCAAAATAATATTAAACTATCACTAATAATAAAAATCACACATGAAAAAAATTTTAATTGGATAAAATGTACTTAATGATATAAGTAAATAGACGTAAGTTTTGTCCAAGTAAATTTTATACTACTTTTAGTCTTTAATATAAGGGTTAAACAACTAATTTAAAAATATTAAGGAAAGTAGTCAAGTTAGTTATTTATAATAAATATATGTTGCCTTTTCTAAAATATTCTTGTTAAATACATGCATTTGAATAAAAACCTTTTAATATTTATAATCACAATGTGGACTACTTTGGAGAAAAATAATTAAATATGAAAAACAAAATGAAATAAAGTGAATTGAAATTTTATATTTAGAGCCAAATTAAATTTTTAACTAACTCTTTTGTTTAAGAGTGGCAATAATATCAGAAAGGAACACTCCCACAGTATTACACTTTCCCTGCTGCACTCCTCATTCTGTACATGGGAAGGGGGAACCAATTATTTGTGATTTGTTAAGTAATCTTAATCTGAAGATTTTTTCGTGGGTAATTTTCTATGGACCCAAAATCAAACATGTGCAATGCAACTATGTTTTTTAACAAGAAATTTACCCAAGTTATTATGGTTGGCAAATTGATTACTGATCAATCTTTTTCCGATTGTGAAGTTCCCACCATGGTTGGAACCTGTTTGTCGTTTTACAAAATGGCGTGCAAGAGACCTTGACTTTTTAAGACTCCCCAGTCACTACTCTATCCACGTGCCTTGCTTTCTTGGGATATTTTAAAATATAAACGTCATCAAATGAAACGAAACAACAAAATAAAAATTGTTTCATTAGCAGGGAACACTGACTTTACCAAAACCAATCCTGATTCTTACACACACACCACACATATCCACACAGACATATAATCTGGAAAACATTATGATGCACGCGAACACTGACTTTACCAAAAGCAATCATGGTTGTTAAATATCTGTACACAAAATCGGAGAAGAAACAGCGTTTTGATGAAACAATTATGCGTTAATTTCCTGCGAGGCTTCGTTCCTGAAAATCAAAGTAAAACTACAAAAAATGACAGGCATGATCAGCATAAACTATCACTACCACCAGAAAAAAGGCTTTTCACAGCGGTTAATAGTGGCTTTTCACAGCAGTTTTGAAGGCGAAGTTGATAAAGGTGACGTTGAAATAGAGAAAACACGTCAATTTTCCATGGCGGTTTTCTATTTAACCGCGGTGGAAACTCCATTTTCCACGGCGGTTTAAAAAAAACCACCGTTGAAATTTGACTTTCAATGGCGGTTTTTTTATAAACTGCCGTGGAATATACTTTTAACGGCGGTTATATCTATAACCGCTGTTAAAAATACATATTTTTTTTTTAAATTCTACTTGATTTTCATTTTTACCACCCTGCAGTTTACAGTTCCAAATAAATGTAGGCAGTGCAGATCACGCAGAACAAGATCAATTAGCTAGTTAATATATACAGCATTGAAATTTCTTTTACACAATTCAAAAATAGGGAAACCGGCCAGTATAATAGAACTAAGTGGTTAATTAAGACCAAGGAACACGTATTGGCTAGGTCCAACAATTCTGAAATAGAAGTAACTACTTCTCTATACAATAGAAATCATGAACATGTACATATAAGAGGGAACTGAGAGAAAACATCTAACAATGAATTTTTTGAGAAATAACCTATCTATTTGAAAGCTAAATTTCAATTTTTTCTACCAATGTTGTTGACAAAGTATCCCTCATCAAATTGATGTCATCCATGAGATATGGCGCAGTATTTTGAAATATCTGTTAAAAAAATAACATAGTAAACTTAGTCAAAAATGTGAAATGAATTGAAGAACGTCATGCAACGTAACTCATCTTTACCTCGTCTAATTTCTCAGTCGTTCCTGTCTCAATTATGTCATTCATGTAGCAGATGACATAATATCCACACTCAACATGTCCTTGTTGACAACGGTACTAAAAAAATAAGATATAAAATTGAATATTAGACATTATTGATTATAAACATTAACTTTAATTCATCCAAAAATGTTTAAAAGTTAGTTCAAAACAACATATACCTTTGGAAGAATCCATGTTGGTGCTTGTCTATTTTGTTTAATCACCACAACATTAAAAGTATGAAAAGCCCTATCAACATTATAAGAGAAAATGATATTAGAGCATGCTTGTATAAACTTCACAAGTAATAAATATATAAATAAAAACTAACGTGTCGATGACATCTTTGGTTTCTTCGGATGGACTTCCACAGAGTGAATCGAACCAGTAAACTTTGTTATCAAAAGGGGCACAAACAATTAGAGTCCAATGATAACTGCAAAAGGCAAACCATGTTAATTATAACCCGACACATACAACTTGTATATCTCAAATACAATAATACACTTACCCTTCCACGTAAGGTGCAAAATATATTAGCTTTCTGGTCTGAGTCATTGTGGTCATAATGTAGATTGACCTTGCTTCCACAGTATTAAATTCTTTCTGCACCTTTGAGGACACATAAAGCCATATGTTCCTTCAAGTCCTCCGTTTGACAGATTTGATTAAAGTGCCTGTTGTTCAAGTAAAAACATTAGGACATGCATGAAGTATAATATGTAATAAGAAAATGATATTGTAACTTACAAAATAGCGAGCTGCATGAAGGCTATATCAAGCTCCTCAAAGTTGAGGAACTGAACGAGGTCCCTCTTGTCAATGGTGAAGTCGTATGTTATATCTGAACCCACAACCCCCAACGGCATCTTGAAAGTCACAGGCTTATCCATGTTTGGCACCATGGAATGAAGAACCTCCAAACTGAAATACATAAGCGCAACATCACCAGGAAGAGGCAAGAGTACAGGATCAGATGATGCGCTCGTTGTGGCCTTCTTTGCTGCCGCCTTCTTCACCATTGGCTTTGCAATAAGTCTCTTTGGCCACAAAATGAAATGTCCTTTAGCTTGGGCCAAGAGTCGAACCTCATCAGTAGGATTAGGCACTGGTGTACCCCCTGACCACGAACAATCCTCTCCACTGTCACCCTTGCTTGATTGCTCGGAATTTTGTTGCCGTGAATCGTTGTGCCCATGAATGCTCGACCACTAGCAACATGAACAGGTGAATTTTCATAATCCACATAGAGAGAACACGGCATCCCATTGTCTTCGACAGGGTCAGGGCTAGGGTCAGGGTCAGACACTGTCAGTGGCTGTGTCTGATTATTACTGCCCTTTCCGCTTTTATCACAGGTGAACCCTGAAACATAATATGAAATTAGTTAAGAAACATTAAATAAGTTTAAATGGATCAAATGAATTTTAGAAGATTTAAAAGATGTGTGATTATTACCTAGGAAGGTTCAGATACTCGGGGCATCTGGAATCCGCTCGTACCTATCATCATCAGAGTCTGTTGAAACTTGGCATCGAATTCATCACGTATCTTTTGCATCTCTGCCATGTGTTGTTGACTTAGTTCAGCTCGAACTCTCTCTGTTTCTTCCTGTAGTCATTGGTCGAGCTCCTCTTTAGATACCATGTTAGCGGAGGATGATCTAGTGCTTCTTCGTGAAGCAGAGCCAAAAAATTCTTTAATACCAATCCCTTTAGGGGTCCCTCGGACTCTTCCGGGATCAGCCTTTCCAATAGCAGTGGCCAAGATATCCATTCGTCCTTGAGGGATGAATGTACTTTGAGATAATTGCTCCTCAAGTGTATCCTATATCATTAAAGCAACAAATTCAATTTAAGATAATTGAAAAAAACAATTAATAAAGCATAATTCTTAAATATTACTTACAATCCTCTCAGCAACAGCAGCAGACTGTGGAGTAATGTATTGACCCTTTTTAATCCTCGCCGCCTTCCATTTTTCTTGGCGAGAAGGACACTCAATAGGTGGCATGTAGCCAGTAGGATCTGAAGCAGCAGCCATCTGTGCATTCTTCAGTCGTTCCTCCATCATACTTCTTTCCAACCCACCATACCCTGCACGAGATATGGTATGTGGGTATACATTCTGCTCATATATTTGTTTGTTCTTCTGACTCAATGCCTATGACAATGAAACCAAATCGACAAAATTAGTTTAGTTAAATAAAATATGACCTGATTAAAAATTAAGTTTGAAGAAACCAAACCTAAAATGCAGGGTCTTCACGTTGCTTCACAAAACTCTCCCATGCCTCTTCACTAATAAATGAATATCGTTCCTTAGGATGCTCACCCTTTCTTTTTCCATGAATATAATGTTTTGTAAGTGTGGCCTTAAAATCCCTCCACTGTTCATCAAGTTGCTTCAACAGACGTCTCTCATTTGCTTAGTGGCAAGAATATCAAATGTCAGCTGCAATACAATAATAGCATAGAGTTATAAAGTAAATAAGCAACTATAATTGAAACAAGTAGAGAAAACAATGCACAATATACCAATATATCCTCCCAAAGGTTTTTCTTCAAATCTTTGTCCATCTTCTTCCAGCTAGGAATGTCAATGCTAATCTTACTGGTGCGAGATAACCCACATAACTAGTAAATTGAGCCCCAGCCTTTCCTATAGGCTTCAGATCATCATCAAACTCCACTGTAATCCTCATAGGCTGTGTGCTCTCATCACGTAAAGCTAAATGCCTCATATGGGTTGGCCCTCTACCCTTTCTCCGGCTAGTAAAAGAGCTGTCGTCACCAGAACCCTGTTGACCGGATCCGTCCATTTCCTGTTTAAAGAACAACAAATTAATAAATGTAAGAATAAGAAATATCAAGTTAATATAAAACATTATATTATTAAGTATATTTAGCAAAAAAAAAATCAAATAATTCATTTAAGGCTTACAACGATTATCCTCCCAAATTCCTTCACAATGATCATCTCTAACAGCATAGTCATCATCTACCAAATCTAATTCAACTGCTTTAGGTCGAGTAGCTGTGAAAGGCGGGGTTTCATCAAGATTAAGCTCTAAGTCACCATCATCTCCACCAACTCCTTGCCTTTTACCTTGAAGCACGATAGACAATTTCTTTTTTGCTAGATCGGGAACGAAGAACACTTGTTTTGCTTGACTTGCCAAAATAAATGGCTCGTCTCCATATCCAAACCTCTCAAGATCGACCGAAACAAATCCAAATTCTTCATCCACTTGCACAGCATTACTATTAACCCACTTACATTTGAAGACGGAAACTTTAAACTTGGTATAACTAACCTCCCATATCTCTTCTATTATTCCATAATAGGACATTGCCGCCAACATTGGGTTTCTGTCTTTAGAACTAGCAAAATGCATGGCTTCCGCTACTACCATCACCCCACTATTCTGCATAGTACTCTTATCGTCTTGGGTTTTTGTGTAAAAAGAATAACCATTTATATCATATCCACCCCAACACAAAACCTCAAAAGAAGGCCCTGCAGCTAGCCTCTGTATTGTCTCAGAAGGATTGCCATCTTTTAACACTTCTCGCTTGAACCACTCTGCAAATGACTTATTATGTTCATTAGCTAGTTGCATATCACTCTTTCTTGGATTCAAGTTCCTCAGCATATTCTTGTGAGCATTTAAGTAAGGCAAAACTTCATCCGTGTTGTTTAAAATGTATAGATGTGCCTGCATTACAACTTCTCTTGACATAGACCTCACTATGACACCCCGTGTTCCCTTGCTTCTTCTCCCCTGATCATGTCGAGATTGAGGAAGACCAACTGCCTTTACCCTATCAAGATATGCATTACAAAACTCAACTGCCTCCTCAGCTACATATCTCTCAACAATTGATGCCTCAGGCCGATAAGGATTCTTAGAGTACCCTTTTAGGATTTTCATGTATCTCTCAAAAGGGTACATCCATCTTAAACACACAGGGCCACAAAGTCTTATCTCTCGCACAAGATGAGCTATCAAGTGGACCATAATATCAAAAAATGATAGAGGAAAATGCATTTCCAATTGAGAGAGGATCACATAACCTTCATTTTCTAATTCATCCAACTCAGCAGGATCAATGACTTTGCTGCAAATGGCACTAAAAAACATACAAAGTCTTGTAATAGTATTTCTCACATCGGTTTTCATAATGCCTCGAATAGCAAGTGGAAGTAATTGTTGCATCAACACATGACAATCATGAGACTTTATTCCCGTTATCTTCAAATTTTGCATTGAAACAAGTTTGCTTAAATTAGAAGAATAACCTTGTGGCACCTTAATACTATTGACAAAACCACAGAAACTTCTTTTGATAATGTGTGCGTAGCTGGATGTAAATAAGCCCTCTTACCATCTATTTCTTGTGGGTGAAGGAAATTTCTTATTCCAATTTCGACTAAGTCTCGTCTTGTATTGATTCCATCTTTAGTCTTTCCACTTATATGCAAAAGTGTACCAACAAGGCTCTCACATAATTTTTCTCCACATGCATCACATCTAGACTATGCCTCACATCAAGGCTTTGCCAATATGGAAGATCAAAAAAGACAGATCTTTTTTTCCATATATTTCTCTCACCGGCAGTCTTCTTCTTCTTCTTCTTACCGAAGACCACATTAATTCCCTCCACCCGCTGATAAACTTCTTCTCTAGTTAATGGTCTTGGAGCCATTTCATATTCTTGTGAGCCATTAAATGCCTTTTTCAATCTACAGTAAGGGTGATACCGACTAAGAAACCTTCTGTGACCAAGGTATACTGTCTTCCTGCCATGTTTAAGTTGCATATAGTGGGTGCCTTCTTCGCATATCGGGCATGCTTTATGCCCCTTAACACTGTATCCTGACAAATTTCCATATGCTGGAAAGTCATTTATCGTGGTGAAGATCATGGCACGTAAATTGAAGGTCTCTTGTTTATATGTATCAAACACATCAACACTTCCTCCCATAATTTCTTCAGATCCTCAATCAAAGGTGCCAATACACATTGATATCGTTTCTCGGTTGTTTTGGCCCCGAGATCATCAAAGATAGCATGATATACTTTCTTTTTATACATAACCAAGGAGGCAAGTTGTAAATTATGAGGAGCACTGGCCAAGCACTGTGTGTGCTACTAAGATTACCATATGGGTTAATTCCATCCGTACAAAGCCCTAGCCGAAGGTTTCTTGGCACGCCACCAAATTGAGGAAATTTTTGATCTATTGTTTTCCATTGAGGAGAATCTGCTGGGTGACGAAGCTTTCCATCACATATTTTCTCATCGAAATGCCATCTCAAGTTCTTTGCATCTGTGGCATTAGCAAATAGACGCTTAAATCATGGTATTATTGGAAGATACCACAGAACCTTTAAAGGAGAACCTTTGGTCATCTCATTATAATCACCATCATCTTTCTTCATTTTGTATATTGAAGTCCCATATTTAGGGCACTTATTCAACCCTTCATAATCATTTCTGAATAATATGCAGTCATTAGGACACGCATGTATCTTCTCATATTCCAAACCCATCGGACACAAAATCTTTTTTGCCTCATACATTCGTTTCGGAAGTGAATTCCCTTTGGGAAGAATACCACTCAGCAATTCAAGTAATTCCGTAAAACTAGCGTCGGTCCAACCATTTCTTGCCTTCAAATTCATCAGTTTCAATACGGTTGTCAATCTTGTGTAATCATCTTTGCACCCCGGGTATAAAAGTGTCTCTGCATCACTACACAAAGTTTCAAAGGTGGAAGAGAACTGTGTAGAGGATTCAGACCTTATATCATGAAACATATCCGAAATTCTATCACCAAAGTCTTCATTCACAACCTTCTCATTTGTAGACAGTGTAGTCTTTCTAATTTCTCCATGCCATATCCAATTTATATACCTCAAATTTATCTCATCACAGATAAGATGCTCTTTTATCTCAGAAATACTTTGTTGACTATTGTTTAAACATTTAACACAAGGACAATAGTACAATCCATCTCTTTTACTAGGGGCATTTCTCTGAGCAAACTCAAGAAACTTTTCAACCCCATCCTCATATTCCTTGCTAATTCTCTTAGCTTTCATCCAACTATGATCCATTGTTTTACAGATTATTTAAACAACACTTTACTATCAATCAAAATTCATAACGAAGAAAAAAGACACAAAATAACAAACAGATTATTTATTACTAAATTCTTATATTTATTACAAAAAAATTACCAAAAATTCGAAATAAAGATCAAAAAATTATAAAAAAATTTAAAAACTTCACAACTAATCAACTCCAAACATTTAAACATGTTTCTAATACAGTATATAAGAAGAAATTAAAGTTTTCTCACATCCAATGCCCACCAATCAACGGTTCAACCACATAAAAAATGCAAAATGAACAATACAAGCCAACCACAATGTAAAACTAACAAACTTTCATATATAACAGATTTTCATGGCCAAAACATTCAACAAACCAAGAAAAATTGAAAAGAATGAAAGAAGAGGATACTCACAGAGCAGAGAAGCTTCAAACGCGAAGTGAGGGTGGCAGCGGACGGCGGCAACGCACCACAAGCTCAATGCAGGAGTTTAAACGGTGGGATAGTGGGGGATATGACCGGTTTTCGGTGGTGGGACAGAGGGGACCACGGCTGAGCAAGAACAACGCGAAATGAGAGGCGTTCGAACCACGGCGGACGGTAGCAAGGCACCACAAGCTCAATGGAGGAGTTTAAACGGTGGGATAGTGGCGGGAATGGCCGGTAATGGCAGTTTTTCGGTGGTGGGGTAGAGGGGCACCACGGCGCACTGAAGAAATGAGAAAGAAAGTGATCAAAGTCGAAGCAGAGAAAGGTAAAGAGAACACACTTTCCACGGCGGTTTTCTTAAAAACCGCCGTGGAAAATGTAGGCCCTCTTCAACTTATTTACAAAAATGCCACTGCGTTTTTTTCCACGTTATTTTTCTGCTTAACCGCCGTTATTTTGCGACGTTAAAAGTCCTTTTTCTAGTAGTGTATATCTACTATGTGCTTGTTTGAAATAGTAGTATGATCTTTTAAAAGTATTTTTTTCAATTTAATTTATAAAACATGAAATAAATTTGTGAGAAAATTTTGTCTTGACTCACATGAACATATTTAGAAGCACTTAACAGAAGTGGTGATGTGGTGAGTTGGCAGATGACGTGGTACGACGTTGCGTGTGGGTGATGACATTTTTTTTTTTTTTTTTGACGCCTTTGGTGGCGACATCTAGGCCACGATCTCAACTTGACTATGATAAAAAGTTACGGGTAAAAACTTTCAGCGCCAACTTTCTTATTTTCATTTTTCAGTTGCTACTGAAAGTCAAGTTTTTGTAGTATATATTGTAGCCTCTTTTTTTTTTTTGGGTGCTACCCTTTTCTTTAGTCATGTCTGGTTTTTAGTTATAAACAATTTTATCAGAATACAAATCAGTTGCTATTAAGAACACAATTAGATCGCGCGGAAGCTCTGTCACTTTTCTTTTAATTATCGCTAGTTCGCTACTATACCAATACAAATAAGCAACGAGGCGTCATTTGAAGTTTCTGTCTTTACAATGGGTTTTGAAACTAGATTTAGAAAATGAATAATTTTTTGTTATAATACTTAGATAAAATTCCTTATATCTATTATATAAAGTACTTCAATCACATATAACTATATATCATATTTAAAAATATATTGAAAAGCTTAATAAAATGAATATAAGAAATTTGATCTATTCTTCATACGTAAATTTCGTTGGTTTAGTTTGGTGGGTAATTTTACAGCATACGGGAGGTTTCACGTCATTCAATCTGTATTTTTTTTTTCAAGTGAAGAATAAAAAAGTTAGATAAATGAAATTTTTTACCGTTAAGTATTTAATTAAGCCATTCAAAATTTTATTTAAACACTTGTCTGCCTTCTATCATTAACCTTTAACTTCAATTACTTGAATTCAAATCAAGCAAGCTTAATCTCTTTCTTAACAAGCTTGACCGAAAGATATGCATAGGTATATATATCCACAAAGAGCTGAGTCTAGTTTGGACAATTTGGTTCGTTGTGTAAGACAATTAGAACCAAAAGTTTGCGCTTCTTATTCGAAGATGATTGACCTTCCTGAGCAAGAACTTGTGAAAATAACGTTAATGGATGCTGGGTTCATCATTGAACTCTTCATCACCTGAAATTTTCTGATTTAGAAAAAGTAAAAAAATTATTTAAAATTATCAAGTCTAAATAAAAATGGAAATTATAGAATATTAATTTTGAGGGCTTGAAAATTTTATGGAAAAGCCTATTTCCTTAAAAATGGCTTAAATAATTTTAAACTTAGCTTTTGGAACTGAAATGGCTTTTTTTAAGAAAATTTAAGAAAAAATAGTTAGAGGTTTAGTTTTGAGTGAAAATTTTAGGATAATTATTTTATGAAGTAAAGAAGTTAAGTGAGGCATAAAAACCTAAAATGATTCAAGGATTAATTTCTAGAATTAAGAACTATTTTTTTAAAAAATTTAAGAAAAATAGTTAGGGGTTGACTTTTAACCCAAAATTCTTAGAAAAATTATTTTAGGGGTCAAAGAAAGGAAAATCAATGTAAAATGTTGAGGAATAATTATGCAATGGTTGGCTATATGTGAAGACGATGATGGTCAGGTTTCGGTTAGAGAGAGAGACTGAATGGTTGGGTTCGAGACTTGCGAATAATGGAAGAGAAGTATTCATTAGTGATAGTGATGAACAAATTTTGACTTGCATATTGATTTCTTCTCTGGTTCACGGCTGTTCAAATCTGGGTGTGAGTTTGGTTCATGTGTCTCGGATTTCATGGTGCTATGAGAGAGAGAGGGCTACGAAATTTATATTACTTTGCATGTGAGTTTTCTGCTACTGTCTTATGGTTTAGAACTGGATATATGCCCTCTGGTTCATGAGCTTCGAGTTTGTGGAGCTAAGTTGAAGGCTAAAACTGATATAAGTAAGTAGATGTGTGTAACTCTTTTCCCCTGTCCTGGTTGGGCCGAAACAGAGACCAATATTTCTTGGTCTGTGTTGCATTGAGTTGCTGTCATGGGATTGAAATTCTAGAATCTAAAGTAATAGAATAGATATTCATATATATGTGTGTGTGTGGGTGTATATGAGTGTTGGATCATAAAGGAAACGAAGGAAGAAGATGTGATTTATTCAATTATGAAGATGCTTGATATTTGATTCTGTTAATGATGATTTTTGTGAAACTGAACTTTGTTGCTCAGTTTATCAAGGGTATCGGACTCAATAGAAGAAGTGCAGTGCTCAAAATTGATCCAAACTTGCTGTCTTTTGCTTTTATATGTATGTATGTATGTATGGGTTCAGTTGGTCCAGGTTAAAGGATCAGAATGAAGTATGACACAGACACAGACACAGACACAGACACATTCGAGTGCTTGCGTACTGAACATGGGAGCTGGAAGCTAATGACATTGAATCTGGAAAATTTCCAGATTTCTCATATAGGAGCATTTGGAGTGTTTGGGCTTTATCTATGTATAAATATCTCTATATGTATGCCAGGCTCATGGGACTCGAATTCATGGAGATGAGAGGGAAGAACTGAACTGGTGTGCGCGCGCGTGTGTCCAGGCGGTGGGGTTTAATGGCAGGGGAGATTAAGGAGATAAGTGGGAGGTTAAAGTTAATATAATTATATTAAGGTCGTCATTGGGTTGCTGTTTTGTGTGGATAATTGGGGTGAACGGGTCAGTTGAGGCTTTGTATGGTTAAAAATTGAAACACAGATTTAAATTACTTAAAAGATTGATGATGTTAATTAAGCATTAGAAGATAATTGAGAATAAATCTGGATTGAGAATTAAAGGGGTAATAAAATTTAGAAAAAAATTTCAGATTTAAAATTAGGAATCGAATAAGGTGCTTCAAGGTTGGGGTTTAAGTTTTAAGAATAAGATTGATTCAGAGAGATGGTGGGCTTAAGCAGATATCAAAACCTACTACATACATAAAGGTAGGTTATCACTTGATCCAACTATAATTTATAAATTAAATAACCTTCTTTATATTCCAATTTTTTTTAAAATTTACCCTTACATAATAGCTGATCATCCTAGATAATTTTTCTTATTCAAACTATTCACTTTGGAGGGTTTCCTTCTTTATCTTAACTCATACAATTACTTTACGTAGTAACTACTCATCTTGGTCAAAAATATTATTTGTAATTATTATATTTAAGGGCAACGTCGTGTCCCTTATCTCAATTCTAGCTCCACTTTTATTAAGTGTGTTAGTGGCAGTCTCACCCAAGAAGGGGATGAATTGGGTGGGTTACAAAAATTTGCAAAATTGAAACTATGAACTATCAGAAATAGAGAGTGTGAGTTAGAAAGATTTTACTGTAGAGAGGAAGACACAGGATTTATACTAGTTCGGTCTCAACCACTTGACCTACATCCAGTCCTCAGAACACCTCTGAGTATTTCACTATGTTCCAAGATCGATCGGGCTCTTGATGCCTCAATACAGTCATTGAGACTCTCAATCACTCCCCTTTACTTCCCATAAGGTTACAAACTCACTCAAAGAGTCCACACTCTTGAGTATCACACAAGACGTGATTAATGATGAATAAATAAACTCTCTTATAGAGTGAATAAATGATAATCACTGACGCTCGGTGTTATGAAGAACAAAGTATTGAATGCAACAGTAAATAATCAACAGAGGATAGCTCGGGTATTCAATCCTTCATTTAATGCATCTTCACACCTTTTACAATTGAGGTAGTTTAGTGACCATTAGACGGAAGAGCTTCTAGCCATTGAGAGTCCGGTTGCGTGTTTTTCCAGTTGCAATGATTTTCGCCATTAATGCCTCTGACAAAGTAGGTTACAGGCTACTTGGACAACCATTGGAGAGCCGTTGAGTTTTTCTTCATAATCTGCAAAAATACATTGATTCAGTAAGTTTTTCTTTGTAGAGTAAGATCAAAAGTAGAACCGAACAAATGATAAAATGAACATTCATAGTTTACGGTTAGAATCAATCAGTTGTTAAATATGCTGGGTAATAACTGATCATACTTGATCGAAGTGATGTTCGATTACTGCTTGATCGATCAGGTTATCGATTATTCTAAGTGAAAGCTTTTGAAACAGATAACTAAGATTATCGATCAAGTGATGAATCAATGATTTATCGATCAAGTGATCGATAAAAAGGAATAGTGACATCATGCTGGTATGCATAGAAAAGGAAGATCATGGTCACTTCTGATTTTGAAATTCTTTAAATAGTGAATTAAGACATTTATGAAGGCTAAGAAAAGCTCGAATGAAATAGATGATATATTTTGAGAAACATCAAGACTAGTTAAAGTTTAAACCAAAATTGCCTCATGATCGAACAAGTGATCGAATACTTGTTGATCGATCAGATTATCAATAAACAAAGTGCTATAGAAATAAATTTGAAGCACTAATTTTCGAACACCTTATTGATAAATAGATGATGGATAACCTTATCAAGAACCAATAAGCAAAAGTATATTTAATGAAAGCACAAGCTATGTAGGTTGATCGAATTGGTGATCGATAATGTTATCGATAAAGAGATTTATTCTTGTCAAATCAAAGAGCTGATTTATCGATCATGTTATGTGAAAACAAGGTAAACATGAAGTGTGGTGATCGATAATATTATCGATATTCTGATTATCGATCTGGTGATCGAAGAGCCATGATCTAATAAAGATATGCTGATTATCGATCATGTGATCGATAATTTGCTGATTGATCAGGTTATCGATAAGCTACTGAAGTAAATACCTGCATGCAAAGTTATGAGGCAGTGTTCGATCATATTATCGATAAATGGCTTATCGATAATGTGATCGATAAATGGCGACTAAAGCAAAATATAGAATGAGTAAAGCACATTACCATTTATCTATCTTCTCATCGATGATCTGTTTATTGATCATGTGATCAATAAATACTTATCAAATTTGTATCCCGATATTCGATCATCCTGATTATCGATCAAGTGATCGATAATTTACTTCAGACTTTTATACATGACTAAGTTAAGAATGATCGATCAGCACATTATCTAACACGTTATCAATCAAAGTTTTCGCTAAGTTACTTAATTGTACAGAGATATTATCTAACAGCTTATCATTAAAACCTTGATCGATCAACATACTGAAACACAAATTACTTACTTTGTTATCATCAGAACCTTAATCCCAATAAAGTGGTAGGTCACCATGGAAAAAATAATATTTATATATACACATTTGATCAATATCTAATTCCTAAATTAAACAAGTTTATCTTTCTAGTATCACTTTCACATCTTGCACCTATTCACTAGCTATTACCCTGCTCCTCACTTTCCCTTAATCTTTTCTTTCCTCTTAGCTTATAGTTCTTCGTCAACATTCCTTTACAGTTTAAACTCCTAGCATCGTCATTATTCACCAAAACAATTCAAGCCCATCACCCCATTTTGATTTCTCTTCTCCTCTTTCCCCAATAGCTTCAAATCACAAATCAAGTTTAATTCTTTCTCAGTTGCAAAACATCCATTTTCCCTTTATCCATGGCCAACATCGTCCCAAAATCTCAAACCTGACTTTTAGTTTAATAATTAATTTGTTTTCCTAACCACAACACACCTAAGGTGTTCGTATTAACAAACTCTTCTACTATTAAAATTCATAACCATATTTAGTTAAACTTGATATCTTTCCAACTTCTATGTCTCATTCAATCTTATCCTTATATTTCAGTCCCCAAAAAAAAAATCTTATCCTTATTTTGATCTGAATCGAAATCGGTGATCCATATGGGTGTGCAGAGACAGGTGGTTGCCGGCAAATTATTGGACCCAATCTTTAGATGTAGCCCAAATAGGGTCATACTTCATATGGATTATTGGGTCTCTCAAGTATGTATACCAATTCCCAAAAAAAAATAAAAAGGCATGGATACCAAGAAAAATGAATCAGCAAAATTTACACGCTTATTTTATATAGCATAAAATTACTTAAAATAAATTAATTTAAAAACCTAGATGCCCATACTTATTTGACCAAACCCAGAGTATGCATGCGATAAAAGGGAGGGGGGAGCCTATTTATAATTTTTCTATTTTCATTTTTTTGTGATTTTTTTCAAAAAAAAAAAAACCCGATAACCCATTCAACCCAGCGGGTTACTCTTGGCTCACACCGAATTATCCTAGGTCGAGTTCCTAACCTTTTGCCATTTCAATCGGACCGGCAAGTGGCAGGGTTGCCAGTTTCTAATCCAACTCATCCGGTCCAATTTAGTTTTAAATACCATGTATGTCTCTCTAACGCATCCTGATTTTGTTTTTTTTTAAACCATCGTCAACTTGACTCGACTCAACGATTTTTAATTAAGAATACATGTTTAATTTGGCATGCATTGAATGTTTACTGGAACAATTGTACAATAAAATGAAGACTTATGAGTTGGTCATCATATCAGGCCAAACAAAAGTAGCTTAAGTTGGCAAAAAGAAAAAATAAAACAAAAGTAGCTTAAATTATGGATTATTTAATTAAATGAAACGTAATATGAACTCGTAGACTAATAGACGGGGAAGACGACGCAGTTCAAATTAAATGACGACGGCTTGGCCAGACTATAATATATCTTAAAGGTAAACCAATTTATTTATTAGTGTCTCTATATTGTTAGACTTAGCCAATTATATTCAAAAAATGTTTTAGAAAATCATGTCCACGTCCTATTTTAGTTAACCTAATAATCAAGATCCAAAGTCACAAGTCGTGGCCAGATAAAAGTCAATTAGTCTAAAATATGATTTAGCCTAACAAACTACTTTGCCACAAAATAACATACAAAACACCGAATATTGGTAACATATTATCAATATATAACACATAATTTTACTCTGGAAGCCAGAATTAATCTAGTCCTCAACATAATGAAAAGCAAAGAAAACAAGTACATGGGAAACAATAAGAAATAATTGCAAGAATTAAACTTGTCGAATTAAATTGTAGAAATTTAATTTTAAATGAATCAAAATTATAGCAACTGAGTCAAAGTTTCATGTCAAAACTATAGGAGAAAATCATTATTTGTGAAGCATTCATCAGCGGCAAAAGTCTTTCTTACTTAGAAAACATCTACCTACACTATAAAAATTATGACTTTCAGTGATGACTTTTGGCGACGACTTCAAAAGTTGCCACTGAAAGTCAGACTTTTTGTGGTGACAAATTATGTTGCCACCGAAAGTCAGACTTTTGATGGGAACTTTTTGTGTCACTACCAAAAGTTTTGAGCTTTTATGGCGACCTTCTATGTCGCCACAAAAGGTTTTTACTTTTAGTAGTGACAGCAGATATCATCGTCAAAACTTACTAGTTTTAATGGCGACAAAACAAAGTTGCAACTGAAAGCTTCTTTTAGTGATGACTTTGTTTTGTGGCCACTGAAAGGCACTTTCAGTGGTGATTATATTTTGTTGCCGTTGAAAGTCTTTTTTTATTTTTTATTAATAAAATCATCATATTTTTACAATAATTTTGTTCATGAATACAATATATTATCAATAAATAAAGTATTTTCACATATCGATGTGTTTAGAGTGAGAGGGTTTGAGAAATAATGTGATGTTGGTGCATTATTTTTGTTAGAGAGATGATGTAGAGTGAGAAAGGGAGGATGAGATGGGGTGTGCATAAGAGATATATGATATTTATATTCTGTTTAGTGTGTTGGAGAGGTAAAGACAGGGATAATAAATATAAATCATATAATTAAGCCTATAAAAATTTAATAAATTTATCATCAATCCATATATGTTATATTTTTTCTCATACCTTAATCAAGATATCCTTATAGATGGATTAGATATAATCACATTTTTGTCTAAAAAATATATTAAATATATTTATATGTTATTATATAATTTTTTAATATTATCTTAAAATGTTAATATAAATCATACATTTATTCTACAATTTCTAATAAATTAATAGTTAATAAATAAAAATAATAAAAGCTAAAAATATATGTAAAAATTTACCAACAAATTTTTAAAAAATTATATAATTAATTTAGATGAAAAATAAATTTTTCAAGCAATGAAAAAATACATGACGTAATCTGTCAATGACTTTTTAATTTTTATATAATAATTTTTATTTTTAATTAATATATTAAATAATCTTATAAACTGAATATAAAAAAAGTTTATTGAATGTATTATATTTCATTCACTATATAAATACTTTAATTTATTTAAGAAGAATATTACAAATATTTTATCAATACATAGTAAAATATAAGATATAATATTAATATATATTTACATAATATTTATAATATACATTAGTATTAACATATGCGTTGACATATTTATAATTTAAAATATTTGTACAATAATATTTATATATTTATATCAAATATATATTAATAAATATATCTTATAAACAATATATATATATAATTTTGCAATAAAAAGATGATAATTTATCATAGTTCACATGGTAGGAGGTTCAACACAACAACAATGAAGTCGAGGGTTCAAATCTGAGCAAATGTATTTAGTAGGAATATATTAAGGGGCTAACATAGCACAACGTGGTAGGGTGATGATGTGGCAACATATGACAAGTGGTAGGTGATAGGTAGGTGGATGGCGTGGCATGATGTGGCAAGTGGGTGATGATGTGTTATTATTTTTCTTTTCACTACTAAAGTGTCGCCATTAAAAATACACTTTTAGCAATGACTTATTTAGTTGCCATCTATTAGTATCAGCAACAGTCACTACGATAGAGACCCAGTGGTGACTTTTTGACTTCCAACGGTAACTTTGGTTGCCACCAAAAGTCAAATTTTTTCTAGTACTAAGTGATAAGAAACTTGTGAAACTTCTATCAGTCGATGCTCTTTTATCATTGAACTCTTCTGGAGGAACTATATAAGAGTGAAGGTGTAAAAGATTATGTTAAAAGTATCACAACCATATCTGCACGATATTCTACTTACGGATTTGATTTTACTTGCGAATCAATTACCATTCTTTGTTACTGAAGGCTTATTTAATAAATCATTTCCGCTTGGCCTCGAGTGACTTCCCTTCATTTCTTGAACTCACTAATTATAAGTACTGTAAAACTTTCAATTACAAGTGGCGACCTCTAAAACAATTTTATTAAAGTGCAATTATTAAAATGTTACTGAAAACGGATATGAAAATGCATATATAGTTGTGGGGCACTCGGGAATTTGATGGCAATAATTAGAAGGCATATTACCTGACATATCTATAAATTAAAGAATCAAGATAGAAGCTATAATGAAAAATGGAGGGGAGCTCTATACCACTCATCGGTTTAATTAACTGCGATTAGTTATGAACAGATTGTTGATGAGCTGTGAACAGTAACACTATTCAGTTGTGAAAAGAATGGTAAAGAATTGTGATTAGGCATCTTTTGATTGTAAATACCATTGTCAAGGGTTAAAGATGGCTTAAAATGTCTTTTCTAGTCATTCTATTCCTTAGTGAAAAAATCATTCCTTTTTTTTTGTTTCCATTTAGAAGAATTGAATCATTGACCTTTCAGTTATAGGAAAGTTTTTATGCTACTAGATTACAAGATCATTGGCTGAAAAGTCCTTTCTAAATGGTGTCTAAGCCTTATAATTTTAGGAGAATTATAATGAGGTCCTAAGAAAAGCAAATAATTATCAATAAATCTTAATAACAAGTGACCAGTTGTCTTTTCCTATACAAGGACTTGTCATTGTATGATGTTTTGTTGTCATTGGAATTTTTTTAGTAATTATATTCATTCCTTGAGACTTCATAGCAGTTCTCCTTATAATTTTCTCATGCAAATATTGCAATGTAAAAGACATGTTTACATTAGAAAAAATGCGTTTAATATGTATCTACTTTTTATATTCTTTTTAATTAAAAAAAGAAAAAACAAATAAACTTGGAATGCCGGCAAAGCTCATTATGTAAATTATTTATTAACAATAATATGTCCTAAAAATTTCAAGTAGTCTAACACGCACTTGCTTGCCTTCAACTTATTACTCCTACTCCTATTTCTTGTAAACCCCTTCAAATACAAGTCCATGATTAACTACATGACCAAGGGCTCCCCTATTGTCGCAACCATGACCAAGGTCAGTGATAACCTCTCGAAATTCCTACTTATTCAACTTGTTTTAGCACTCTTTTATATGTTTTAGAAGTTAATTGTACAGGAAAAGGCCCGGAGCAAGCAAGGAAGAGAGACAAGAAGCAGAGGAGCTAAAACAAGGACCAACCGCCATGGCACATGAGGAAAACCGCCATGGTAGCTCTGATAGAAAAGAAGGGAAGGCATTTGAGCTAATCCATTGAGGTGCCTGATCATATCCACCGTGGCTCCCCCATCTGTCCCAAGGAGTTCCCATTCTGTGTAAGGCACCGCAGCGCTTGATCATATCCGCTGCGGCACCTAACCCTTTCAAGAAGAGCATTCGGGGATATCCATCGCGGTGCCAAACCCCTCGCAGTTGTGTGTTTTATGCTGTAACTTAACAATTAGGGTTGATATGTGGGGAGACTCGTGCTTTTGGGACACACTTCGAATTTGGGGCTCATTTGGAGGCTGGCTCTGCTAGGGTTTAGAGGTTTTGAAGCTTGGGATCATTGGACATCAAAGTTACAAGAGATTGAAAGCATCTGCCTTAACTTTTCTTGGTTTTCTTCTTCTTCTCTCCTTGTTTCTGTAATAGCTAGGAACTATTCTGATAGTTATGGCTCTTTGCTAAACATGTGCAGCTAGAATAGTCATCCTACGGTTATTTTGATCTATTATATCGATTAAGACTTGATGTAACTCTCTCTTTAGTGTTAATGATAATGTTTTGTTGTTTTTACCTTGAGCTTAATACTTCCTTGTGATTGGCCATCATTTGGATTGATTAGTTGATTGGTTAAAGCTTGAGAAAGTTAAATTAATTTGTGAACTTTGGTAAAAACGTGCTAGTCCGGAAATTTATCTTATTAAATGGGAGGTTTGTTGATAGAATAAAGATATATTTATTAATCTAGAATAGCCTAAAAAGGGGTTTCGGTTTTCAATGTGCAACCTTGTCAAACAACTGTAAGAGATTGCTTTGCTTTTATGGAGATTGCAAAAATTTGGTTCTGACTTGAGAAAGCTTAATCAATTCTATGAACCCTGGCTAACTGAACTTATTGTTAACTATTACTTGAGAAGTGATTGATCAAGGTTTATGAAGTATTTTAGTGAAAAATAACCCTAGACCCTTATTTGTCTCAAAGTCAAGTTGATTTCATATTGATTTAAATCATTGTTTTCCTAATCTCATTTCACAAACTCTTTTACAACTTTTGCTTCACTTAACCTACTCAAGAACACAATTATAATTTTTAACTCATCTAGCCTTAGTCTCTGTGGGAACAATACTTTTTATATTACTTGCGACCTGTCTGCTTGCGGTTAAGCTATTCAGTGAACAAGTTTTGGGCATCATTGCCGGGGACTAACAACAAGATTGTTTGAGGTTGATTGTCCTTATTGTGTGATTGGTTATGCTTAAGTTTTCTTTTAGCATTTGAAATGATAGTTATAGGTAGAGTAGTAGTATTTATTTAGTTCATTTTACTTGATAAGTTTGATACTTGTGTTTTTCATTTGAATTCGCAGGTAACTCCTGACGCATGCAAGGAAGTCTGGAAGTTATTTTAGAAGAGGTTACTTAAGAAGAATCCAGTTCGGGAGAGACTAAAAACATACTAGAGATTCGTTAAAGACCCAGGCTACTTCTACCACCACCACTTGAAATAGAACCATAAGAAAACATGGCAGAACAAGATGAGAATGACTTGTACACTCTGGATGACTATATGGAAAAGGAAGGGTAGACTTTTCACTCAAGTATTCAGCTACCAGACATTCAAGCCAGGAATTTTGAAATCAAGCCAGTTATGATTCAACTACTGGGGATGATTGTATGTTAGATATGATTAGTTTTGATGATGTCAAATAATAGAGCAAAAAGTTTACATAAATTATTTATCTCATATTTTGACTAACTATCATACTTAATATCTTGTGTAGTTTCCTCAAGAAAAGAAAGGAGTTATTATGTTGCACTTTGAATTATGGAGAATGATCAAGAGGAAGAAGAAGAAGAGAGATTGAGAAAAGAAGAACTTGCAAGATCAAATGAAAATATCAAGATTCAAGTTCATAGATTTGATGTTAAATGTTGCTATACTCAATCAGAAGTTTGAATGGCTCAGTCGGAAGCGAAAATATACAATCGGGAAGTTATACCATCATATATTGAGTCACCCTTCATATAAACATGGAAAATAAGCTTTAGAGGTGATTTTCATGGGCAATTATCGATCACTTGATCGATCATCCATTTATCGATCAAGTTATCGATAAAATGCATCCTCTGTTATGCTCTGTTCTTCGTTCAGCTCTGACATAGGTTTGATATTTCTTCAATATCTCTCTAACCATAAATCCGTTTGAGGTGAAACTTGATTCATATGAAACTAGACTCAGAACACGGTTCATGGACACCAAAATCAACTTCAAAGAGTTTCATATGAGGGAGATATGTTGCTCGAAACATTGCAGTAAGGATTAACGCCTTGATTCCGACCTTCAGTCACTGTGATGAATATAACTTTGCAACCACAACGAATTTTGGGTTGATTCTTGTCGCATTAGAAAGTAGACTCAAAGATATTTCTGGGGATAGGTCATTTGTAAAATTGGAGTTGAATTGGAGGATTTATGATCACCCAAAGTTGACCTTCGTTTTGCTGGAATCAGACTTCGAATTTATTGAGGCAAAAACCAGAAGTTCTACGTTGATTGATTAAGCTCTCGAACAACATACTACTCAAATATGTTATTGAGTAAAAGCACTAGAAGAAATGAGGAAATGAAAAGCCATTATCAGATGTTACTCGAGCCTGATCAAGCAACTACATATTCGATCATTTTATCAAGTTCCTGGTACTATCTCTTTAATTCTTCTCTTTTATCTTCATATGCATTATTGAGGTTTTATAACCTGTTGGATAAATGGTTTTCGGATAACATTATGGATGAACGTATTTATCGATCACTTGATCGATAAACAAAGTTAACGTTATGGATAAATAGGCATTTATCGATAACATGATCGATAAATATATTATCGATGAGAAGACAGATAAACGGTAATGCGGTCTACTCATTCTATGTTTTACTTTAATCTCCATTTATCGATCACCTTATTAATCAGTCATTTATCGATAATATGATCGAACATTGCTTCATAGCTCTGCATGCAGGTAATTATTTCAGTAGCTTATTGATCACCTGATCGATCACATGATCGATAATTAGCACATCGCTTTTAAACCATGATTCTTCGATCACTGGATCGATAATCTTATTATCGATAATATGATCGATCACCGCACTTCATGTTTACCTTGTTTTCACATAACGTGATCGATAAATCAGCTTTTTGGTTTTACAAGAATAGATCTTTTTATCGATAACATTATCGATCAACCTTTGATCGATCACCTGTTCAATTAATCCACATAGCCTGTGATTTCACTGAATATACTTTTGCTTATTGTTTATCGATAAGATTATCTATCATCCATTTATCGATAATGTGTTCGATCATCACTGACTGAAGTTTCATTTCTGTAACACTTGGATTATCGATAACCTGATCGATCAACAAGTATTCGATCACTTGTTCGATCATTGTACAAGTTCATTTCATAACAGTATTTCACGATGATTTCGAAATCTTTTATCTTTTTATCTTCAAGCTTTTCTTAGCTTTCTTTTTACACATAACTCTCTATTAAAAGGATACGAAGGCAAACGTAACTTGAAAAGGTTTATTCTTACATAAGTCATTTTTGGGTCACTGTATTCATGCTTCATCATTTATCGATAATTTGTTCGATCATCATATGATCCATAATCTATTTGATAATTGCGTCTATCTGCTATATCTTTTCTTCATGTAATTAATCGATAATATAATCGATCAAAGGATTATCGATCAAGGCATCGATTAAGTAAGTTTATTTTACTTTCTGAATATCTGAAGATCTGATGATTGATTCCATGTTTTCCAACTTATTGTTTCTAAGATTATCAGATACTTATCACTTGATTTGAGGAAGATTATTTCAGGTAAAGAGCCACAACGAATTTATGATGTGAAGAATCGACTTTCATCAGGAGCTTCCAACGGCTAGTTTCAACGGTCATATTCTTCAAGCCAAACGGGAAGAAAATGCTTAACGGTCAAGTACCCAACATCATCTATAAATAGAAGAGCATTCAAAATAAGAAAAAAAGGAGAAGAGTCTGAGCTTACAACATCAAGTGCTAAAATGCCGAAGCAACGTATTCTTATTTAGAGCTCCGAAAGAAAACTCCCTGTCTCTGTACTTCATAGATTAAAACTTATGTATTCGTAAGATAGAGAGGAGAGTTTCCAAAACGTGCTTAAGTTTCATCTACCACTTCTTTGAGAGAAGAAATATTCAATCTTCTTTATCATTGCTAGATTGTATCCTTACCTCGGTGTGAGGTTGCCGCTGAATAGACTGGTTAGTCTAAGAGTTGTAAGTGGCGTCACAAGTGCCCGAATCAAACTTGTGGTTGTAGTGGTTCTCAAGTACCCGTGTTAAACTTGAGGGAGATAGTTGATTGAAAATCTCAGGGGGAGCCTGGGGACTGGACGTAGGTCAGTGAAGACCGAACCAGGATAAATCACTGTTTGCATCTTCTCTTCCCTTACCTCTTTATATTTCCAGCTAAACCATTTTACTACTATGATTATGCTTACCTCGATTCATTGTTTTTTATACTCAGAATTTCTTATGAATTTCATTACATTGCGAAAAGATTTTTAATTTTAATCAACACCCAATTCACCCCCCCTCTTGGGTGTTCAGCCATTCCAACATTGTGCTTTTGAAGGAAATTTCAATGATGATCCTAATAAGCATTTGACTAAGTTTATAGAGGTGTGTGGAAACTTTAAGCAAAATAGGGTTACTAAAGATGCTCTGAGGTTGAGATTGTTCCCTATGTCTTTACCTCACAAGGCAAAAGCATGGTTGAATTCCTTGCTGAAACACTCTATTAAGACTTAGGATGAGCTTATGGCAAAGTTCAAGGCCAAATTTATTCCAAGAGGTAAACGAGCTACACTAAGGGGTGAATTACTTTCTTTCAAGTAGCACCTGGATGAGTTATTCTACGAGGCTTAGGAGAGATTCAAGGATATGTGGAGAAATTGTCCGAATCATGAGCAGAAGAAATATGTTCTAATAGAAGCTTTCTAGAATGAGTTGAATGATCAAACATTGACGATGCTCAAAACAGCTTCAAATAGCGGAATTGGAAAGATGAAAGTCAACGAGCTATATCAATTGTATGAAGATGTGGCCTCCAGTACGATGCAACAGTATAACAAGAGGAGGCAAGATTCTAGGAGATATAAGGAGCTGAGTTCTTTATCATCTAGAGATATTGCATTGTAACTTGAAGCGATCTCCAAAAAGTTTGACAATTTGGAACTACAAATTAAGAAGGGCAACACTGTAGGATTTCATGTACTTCAAGCTTCGAGATACACTTATGACCATTGTAATGAGGAACATCACTCTGATCAGTGCCCTTACACTTTGGAGATAGTAAATTATATGAATAATATGTAGCGAAGGCCACAAGGAAGTCCTTACTCTCAAATCTACAATCCAAACTTAAAAAATCACCCAAATTTCTCGTGGTAGAATGGGCCAAGTTTAAATCCGCCACAAATATTATCATCTAGTGCTAAACAAATGGGGCCTCCTGGTTTTCATGGCCAATCACAGCATCAACCACAACAGCAGCACCCTCAGAAGGAAGAATCCAAAATTGAGAAGATGTTTGCTCAGTTATTAGCAAATCAAGAATCTGCAAAGGCTAAGAATAAGGCAACCTTCTCTCTTCATGAGACTGCTATCAAGAATCTTGATGTTCAAATGGGAAAACTAGCCTCCCAGATGAATGTTTTCACAAGAAATAGCCTTCCTAGTGAACTATTCCTAATCTAAAAAGGGACGATAAAGAGGAATGTAAAGCAGTGGCCTTAAGGAGTGGCAAGGTCCTCCATGGCAATGTTGATCTCGATAGAGTTGCAAAAAAAGCTCAAAATAATGTGGCAATTGATCTTGATGATGGTGAAGAAGGGCATGAAAAGCCCATCTCTAAGGATGACAACAAGAAGAGAAAGGAAGCTGAGGAGGATATAGTGGAAGTGGTGAAAGGAAAGCATGTAACTTTTGATGTTATAGAGGAAAAGAAGAGGAAGACGTTGATCTCCCTTACTAGGTATGTGCCGCCACCACCTTTTCATCAAAGACTTAAAAGACAGCAAGAGGATAGTCAATTCAAGAAATTTCTTGAGATTTTCAAACAACTGCACATTAACATACCTTTGGTGGAAGCCCTAGAACAAATGCCAAAATACACTAAGTTTATGAAGGATGTTCTGTCAAAGAAGAGGTGATTTACTGAATATGAAACTGTAGCAATAACTAAGAGTTTCACGGATGTCATCAAGCAAATTTTGCCTAAGCAAAAGCATCCATGAAGTTTCTCTATTCCTTAGCACATTGGAAACAAGTTCTTAGGGCAAGCATTATGCGATCTGGGAACAAGTGTAAATCTGATGCCACTCTTGGTTTTCAATAAGTTAGAGTTGGGTAAAGCTAGACTGACTATTGTTACTTTGTAACTGGCTGATCAAAGCATGTCGTACCCTTAGGAGATCATTGAAGATGTGTTGGTTAAGGTCGACAAATTCATATTCCCTGCTGACTTTATTATGCTTGACTTCGAAGCCGATAAAGAAATGTCTTTGCTCCTAGGGAGAACATTTTTGGCAACTGTAAGAACCCTTATTGATGTTGAAAAAGGGGAATTAACTTTAAGGGTTAATGATGAACATGTGACATTCAACATACACCATTTGATGAAAGGCCCAAGCCGTCATGAGCAGTGTTCTTTTATAGACATTATTGATCAGATTATGCAAGAGAATTTTAACAAGTCAATGTTTAAGGACCCTCTTGAAGCTATGTTGTGGGTGCTCGAAACAGATGATACAAAAGTAGCGAAGGTATCGGCATTAATGAATGCCTCATCTTCTTATTCCAATAGCTGAGTACATTTTAAAACTTTGGACCTTTCATCTTTAGGCAGACAGGCTTTGAAGCCATCTCTTAAAGAGCCTCCAACACTTGAACTTAAGACCTTACCATCTCATTTGCAGTATGTCTACTTAGGCTCCGACAATACCCTACCTGTGATTATTTCTTCTAATCTCACTGTGCAACAAGAAGAGTAGTTGATGGAAATCCTTCAGGCTCATAAAAAGGCCATTGGATAGACAATTGCAGATATTAAAGGTATCAGTCCTTCTACCTGTATGCACAAGATTCTGTTAGAAGACAAATGTAAAGCCTCTATTGAACATTAAAGAAGGCTTAACATGATCATGAAAGAAGTGTGAAGAAGGAGATTCTCAAGTGGCTTGATGCAGGAATCATATATCTTATTTCTGATAGCTCCTGGGTAAGCCCAGTCCAACGTGTCCCTAAAAAGGGTGGTATGACTGTCGTGGCTAACACTCACAATGAGCTAATTCCTACTCGCACTGTTACAGGGTGGAGAGTATGCATGGCCTACTGGAAGTTGAATGCCACAACTAGGAAAGATCAATGTCCTCTTTGTTTATTGATCAAATATTGGATAAGCTTGCCAAAAGGGAATTCTTTTGTTTTCTTGACAGGTATTCTGGCTACAATCAGATTGTTATTGCTCTGAAAGACCAAGAGAAAACAATTTTCACCTGTCCTTATGGAACCTTTGCATTCAAATGTATGCCTTTTGGATTGTGCAATGCACCAGCCATGTTTCAACGGTGTATAATGGCTATTTTTGCTGACATGATTGAGCATACCATGGAAGTATTCATGGATGACTTTACAATCTTTGGTGATTCATTTGAAGAGTGTTTAATCAATCTAGCAAGTGTTCTACAACAGTACGAAGAAACCAACCTCGTCCTCAACTGGGAAAAGTGCCACTTCATGGTGAAAGAAGGCATTGTGTTAGGTCATCGGGTGTCCAAGGATGGACTAGAGGTTGACAAAGCAAAGATCTCTATGATTGAACAACTTCCCTCACCAATAAATGTAAAAGGTATGAGAAGTTTCCTAGGACATGCTGGTTTTTATCGCTGTTTCATCAAAGACTTTTCAAAAATCACCAAGCCACTCTAGGCTTTACTTGAGAAGGATGTAGAATTTAACTTTAATGATATGTGCTATAGAGCTTTTGAAGAATTGAAGAAAAGACTTATTTTTGCTCCTATAATTATGGCCCCAAATTGGAGGTTGTCCTTCATTGTGATGTGTAATGCCAGTGATTGTGCTGTGGGAGTAATACTTGGGTAAAAGAAGGATAAAACTTTTCACCCAATTTACTATGTGAGCCGTACACTTGATGATGCTCAAGAAAATTATACCACCACAGAGAAAGAGTTGCTTGCTGTGGTATTTGCATTTAGGAAGTTTCGATCATACTTTATAGGAGTTAAAATCACGGTACATACAGATCATTCAACTCTCAAATACCTCTTCAACAAGAAAGAGTCAAAAGCAAGACTAATTAGATGGGTGCTTTTATTGCAAGAGTTCGACTTAGAAAATGTTGATAGAAAAGGCACAGAAAATCAAGTTGTTGATCATTTATCCAGATTGAGTACTGATGCTTAACTCGAAATGGACAAGACCATTAATGAAACCTTTCCGGATGAACAACTCTTTACTATAGCTCACACCAAGGAGTCATGGTATGCTGATATTGTTAATTTCATTGTATAGGACATTATTCCCTAAGATTTGAACCATCATCAGAGGAGAAAAGTCCCACATGGCGTCAAACTCTACCATTGGGAGGAACCATTCTTGTTTTATCATTGTATTGACCAACTGCTTAGAAGATGTGTACCATAATATGAACAAGAAGAAATTCTAAGATGTTGTCATTCATCTAAATATGGAGGTCACTTTAAGGGTAACAAGACTATTGCAAAGGTCTTGCAATCTAGATTTTTCTGGCCTGCCTTGTTCAAAGATGCCTATGAATTTGTAGTGACTTGTGATCGTTGCCAATAGATAGGAAACATATCCAGAAGAAATAAAATGCCCTTAAATAATATGCTTGAGGTGGAATTATTCGATATGTGGGGAATTGACTTCATGGAACCATTCCCAAAGTCCTTCAACAATTAATACATCTTGGTAATGGTGGATTATGTATCAAAATGGGTTGAAGCCATCGCCTCCCCAATAAATGATGCCAAGGTGGTTATCAAATTCCTAAGGAATAACGTTTTCACCCGATTTGGAACCCCAAGGGCAATAATTAGTGATGGGGGAAGCCATTTTTGCAACAATCAATTTAAGGCTCTATTGAAGAAGTATGGTGTCAAGCACAAGGTTGCTTTGGCTTATCACCCTCAAACCAATGGCCAAACAGAGATCTCCAACTGAGAAATCAAAAAGATATTGGAGAAGATAGTGGGACACACTAGAAAGGATTGGTCTTCTAAACTTGATGATGCTTTGTGGGCTTACCGAATGGCATACAAAACACCTATTGGCATGTCACCCTATAGACTAGTACTTGGGAAAGCATGCCATCTCCCTGTCGAACTGGAACATAGTGCGTATTGGGCTATCAAAAGGCTCAACTTTGACACAAAGGCTGTGGGTGAGAGGTGACTTTTGCAATTGAATGAAATTGAGGAATTCCAATTCAATGCCTATGAAAGTTTAAGATATACAAAGAGAAGACTAAGAGACTCCATGACAAGAAAATCCTTACTAGAACTTTTCAGCTAGGTCAACAAGTTCTATTGTACAATTCAAAGCTCAAACTCTTTCCTGAGAAGCTAAAGTCTAGGTGGTCTGGTCTATTTATGGTTGTGAAGATTCATGGCCGTGGAGTGGTGGAGCTGGAAGGAAAAGACGGAGAGAAGTTTCATGTTAATGGCCATTGGTTAAAGCATTATTGGGGTGGAAAGGTCGATCGTCAAGTTTCTACGATCTACTTCACTAAGTCATCATAAAAGAGCTAAAGAGTCAAGTTGAAGACTATAAACTAAGCGCTACTTAGGAGGCAACCCAAACTCTGAACTTTTCTTTTGTGTTGTTTATTGCTTTTTGATTTTATTTTAGTAGTTTTATGTTTGATCTTTGTTTTTATAGGCCTGAAGGTTTATCCCTTAAGCTTTGGATCCTAGCAAGAAAGAATGGTTGATTTCTAACTAGCATAACCAGGAAGTGCACCTAACCTTAATCTCAAGCATTAACCTTAACCTTGTTGTTACATCTAGAATATCAAGTGCCTCTGACTTAAAATTCACTGATATTGTGGCTTTGATTAGTTACTTTGATTATTCTAGAACTTGTGTTAATTTGAGGCTTGTGGGTATTGTTTTTGAGTAGTTGTCTGTGTTTTGTTGTTTCCTATGATTGTGCTTATGTATGGTCTTGTTTTATTATGTGTTGTGTGTTTGGAAGTTGTGGGTCTATTTAGTTGTTGTTTAGTTTAGGTTTGATCTGTTTAAGGCACCATGGTGTGTGTGCCCATAAAGCACCACGACGACCTCTCTTTTCTGTTTTGAGTCTTTGTTGTAATAGGCACCGCGGTTCTTTGTGTCATCTACCACGGCGTCTGTGTTTTTCTTCCTCAGTTTCACCTCTATAACAACCGCTACGGTGAGTTTGTAAAAGCGCTGCGGTGTTTGCTCGTATTCTGGAGTTTCCAGTCTTTTGAATTCCTGTGTTACCCTTCTTTATTTTTCTTAATGCCCACCTTGCCCCTATGTATCTGGACAGTTTTTGGGGTCTAATTTGCTGTTTTAATTTTTAAAGCCCTACAGTTTTAGTACATTCACTCTACCTCCCCAATTTTCAAAACCTCCCTCCTCCTATTCAAACCATTATTTCCTCTCCCCCCACTCTCCTATATTCGCCAGTCTATCCCTCCATCACCGTCAATTTCTCCCTCCTTGTCTGTTACTGCTCATTTCTCCCCATTCCCTCCAGACCGCCGTCACCTTATTCGTCCTCCTTTGTCGCAACTGTCCTCATCTTCGTATGGATTGTTTCTGCATCTTCTCTCACTCTTCTTCTCTTCATGTGGTGTGTTAGATAGGTCACAACGTTGGCTCACTTACACTAGCAACCACCTCATTATGTTCTCATAGGACATAGAAGGTTTAATAGCAGAGATCACTATGAGATGATAGAGAAGAATCACCGCATAAGTGTCACCTCAGCTAGACTAAGATTAGAACTATAAAAGTCTAGGCTGAATCATGGATAATGTGTATCCATGAAACTTGTAGCTAGACAAGGAACTCTTCGCTTATGAGACATCATATAAAGTTGTGATAAGAGACATCCTGGTTCATATATTGAAGTATATTTGGAACTTAAGTTTGTATGGTGCTACTAAAACCAAAAGTGACATACTTTACTTAGTGGGTTAAGTACCATAGCATAAAATTCATATTGCATGAGCTTACTTAATCAAATCTACAACATGGGACATAGATGGAAGATCCCTGATCAATTATGGTGTGAGTCTCAAAAAGAAAATAAACCTTTCATAATGCCCTCAAGACTTAGATAGTATCAAAAGGGTTTAGTTTAGTGATAGCTGCTCTAGCTTAAACCCTATGGTCAAGAATGATTTGATCTAACGGGTCAAGACTAGGAAAGCAATTGTGCCAAATCTAAATGATGAATAGTCATAAGAAAGATCTGTCCTGAAGTACATACCTATGTTGGTACCTGTAACATGTCTGCAAGTTGAACAAGATGACTAAGCAAGTGTAGACACCATGCATATGAAAAGGCAATCTGAGTAAACAAAATAACTCGAGAGGGATTAGATATGCCGTGAGTAATGTGTATTGATAAAACTAGGGCATTTGAGGTGACAAGCATATAATTTGCAGGTATACCTAGGGTGTCTTTATGCACTAATCCGGTATAAAGGAGCCCTAGTGCAAAAGCACCCTATCACACCTTACTTATATAATATCTTAGAGTCCATTTAGAATCATTTTAGACCACCTTGGATGATCTTGAGCTCAAAAATCTCATTTAGGACGTTACTTTTCAAAAATTACTGTTCACTGTGCAATTTTCAGTTTATAGGTTTAACTTTGAAAAATCATAACTAATTCTAGAAAAATCGTATGGAGGTGTTCCAAAATTCTACAAAAAGCTCTTTTAATGCTCTTTAAGGGGGGAAAATATCCAATTGGACTTATCCTTGCTCAATTCATATAGTTTATTCAATAAAAATTACTATTCATTTGCTAAAATCTGTAACTTCCAGATTCTGTGCCTTAGCTTTGGAAATTCGTATCTCCTTGTGTACATATCTAATTGAGGTGATCTACCTCTCATTTTAAAGTTTGAGATGTGTACTATAATTTTGCCAAATTTTGTGGCTTAACTCGTGTAGAGATATGATATGATATTATGTAAATATTATGTAATTATGATTAGGATTTGATATGATATGATATTATCATAATGAGCCATTAATGCAAAGGCTCCCCTCACTTGTATATATGTGTGCATATTCTAATCAATAAAATACAAGGAATTATTTTCCATATTGTTCACCACACAACATGGTATCAGAGCGGGAGTTTTTTTCTGATTATTTATTTTTCGGTTGCTACAGTACCGAAAATAAATGTGTGAGCTTGTGACCCCTTCACGAAGCCTTTTCTACTGACACCGCCCTGCCCAAACATCTCCCCTTCTCCAGATTGGCCAAACCTCGACATCTGATAGCCATCTGACCAATGCGTACTCGTCACGCGCCTCCTGCAGATTTGCCAAAGATTCACGCGCCGGCGCGTGACGGCGTTTGGAGCGTTCGTTTTACAAGCGACTTCAACGACCGGCGGTGACTCCTCTTTTCTGATGAGATTGTGGTACTTCCTTGGTGTGGGTACAGCGTGGTGTACTGTTCATTGGTTTTTCGGCATTCTGTATTGTTCATTCCGGCGTTCTGTACTATTCCAGCATTCTGTTCTATTTTCTGGCACATCTCCGGCACTCCGTTTGTGCCACTTGGTTCTGTTTGTAGCTCCCAGTGTAGCTGTTGGCCTGTTTCACTGCTTTGATATTCGTTAGGTGATCCAGGTATCGTGCTTTGTGTCCCTGTGTGACAATCTTTCACATTCCCTTTGATTAATGCACTTCATCTATGGCTGAAATTAAATCTATCTCGAAGCTTGTCCCAACTGTTACTAAAATTACTGATCACAAGTTGACTTGGGTAAATTATTTGGATTGGAGTAAAACCATTCGCCTCTATTTGCAGAGCATTGAGAAGGAAGATCATTTGACCGATGATCCTCTAACAATTGATTCAAAAAAGGCCTGGTTGAGAGATGATGCATGGCTATTTTTTCAGATCCGTAACTCCATTGACAGTGAGATTATTCCTTCTATTAATAACTGTGAATTGGTTAAGGAACTAATGGACTATTTAGATTTTTTGTATTCAGGAAAAGGAAATATCTCTCGTGTTTACGAGGTTTGCAAAGCTTTCTATCGTCCTGAAAAATAGGATCGCCCTCTCAAAGCCTACTTTATGGACTTTAAGAGGATGTATGAAGAGCAGAATGTGTTGATGCCCCTTACTGTTGATTTGAAGGTTCAACATAAGCAACGGGAGCAAATGGCTATTATGAGCTTTCTTACTGGCCTTCCACTTGAGTATGACACAGTTCGCTCTCAAATCTTATCCGGATCTAAGATTTCTGACCTTCAAGATGTGTTTTCCGGAGTAATGAGAGCTGAGAATCTCTTGCCACGAACTGCTAGTACTCCTACAAGTGCCTTGCTCAATAAGGGCACCAATGAGAATCGTAGTCCCATTGATAACCGCGGGCGGCCTACCCGTGGTGGTTCGAAGCAAGGGGGAGCCCCTTCTGATTCTAGTGGGGTAGTGTGTTATTACTACAAAGAACCGGGGCATACAAAACACACATGTCGTAAACTTCAAAATAAACAACAACGAAATAACTCTGCCCACATGGCTGCACAAGCCAGTGACACAGTCACAATTTCTGCTGCTGAGTATGCCCAGTTAAAATCTGCTATGCCGCTTGTGAGTGCCGCGGCTACAACAGGTAATAATGCTACTGCCCTTGCTTCTTCTTCCTCAAAGTGGATCATAGATTCCGGGACTACTGATCATATAACAGGTAACTGCCATCTCTTCTCCTCTTATAATGCTTTTGCCAATCCGTCAAGTGTTTCTATCGTTGATGGTCATTTGTCTTTATCTTCTCTTAAGAGAATTTATCCTCAATTTTAGTATTTGTCGTCTTTAGATTGTGAGTCATGTCAGTTTGCCAAGCATCATCGTCTTCCCTTAATGTCTCATGTCAATAAACGGGTTTCATCCCCTTTTGAGTTAGTCCATTTTGATGTTTGGAGTCCTTGTCCTATAGAGTCTAAAGTAGGTTTTAAATACTTTGTTACATTTGTTGATGATTATTCCTGAATAACTTGGTTATATTTAATGAAACATCATTCTGAATTGTTTTCCCATTTTTGTGCCTTTTGTGCTGAGATTAAAACTCAGTTTAATGTTTCTATTCGCACCTTACGAAGTGATAATGCTAAAGAATATCTCTCTACTTCGTTCCAATCTTACATGCTTCAAAATGGTATACTTCATCAGTCGTCTTGTGTTGATACACCAGCTCAAAATGGTGTTGCAGAAAGAAAAAATCGCCACCTCCTTGAAGTAGCCTGTGCACTTTTGTTTCAAATAAAGGTTCCCAAACCATTTTGGGCTGACGCGGTCTCCACTGCAAGCTTTCTTATTAATCGAATGCCTTCCTCTGTTCTTGATGGTAACTCTCCTTTTTCTACCCTCTTTCCTTCTAAGCCTTTGTTCCCTATTGATCCTAAGATATTTGGGTGTGTCTATTTTATGCGGGATGTACGTCCATTTATTTCAAAGTTAGATCCCAAGTCTCTTAAATGTGTCTTTCTTGGATACTTTCAGGTCCAAAAAGGTTATTGTTGTTTCTCACCTACTCTTAATCATTATTTAGTATCTGCAGATGTCACCTTTCAGGAGCCCACACCATATTTCTCTTGTTCTTCCCCACCTGCTCCACCTGTGGAGGAGGATGACATTCTGATGTACTCTGTCACTTCATCATCACCATCGTCTCAAGCACCCGCTCACGTACCTGTTCAACCATTTGATCGTTTGTATACACGACGGTCAAAGGAGATTACTACTGCCATGCCAGCTTCTATTCCTCCCTTGTCCGCTTCACCATCGGATCTTGAGTTGAGCAACACTAAACCTCGTTCTGACCCTAATCCTAAGACACCTGCTGTTCCAGACCCAGATGCCTCTCTTAATCTACCCATTGCCCTCCGCAAAGGTAAACGTACTTGTGCCCATCCTATTTCATCTTTTGTTTCCTATGACCACTTGTCTCCTGTGTCCAGTTCCTTTGTTGCCTCCCTAGATACTATCTCTGTGCCCAGAACTATTCGTGAAGCCTTGGCCCACTCGGGTTGGCGTCCTGTAATAGAAGAGGAGATGGCAACCCTTGACCGGGCTGGTACATGGACCCTGGTAAATTTACCCGCAGGCAAGAAGGCCATTGGATGTAAATGAGTGTTAACTCCAAAAACTAAGGCTGACGACACACTTGACCGTCTTAAGGCTGGCCTGGTGGCTAAAGGTTATGCACAGACCTATGGCATTGACTATTCCGAAACCTTTTCTCCTGTTGCTAAGTTATCATCTGTTCGTCTGTTCATCTCTCTAGCTGCTACTTATGATTGGGATCTACATCAGTTAGACATTAAAAATGCCTTCTTGCATGGTGATCTACATAAAGAGGTCTATATGGAGCAACCACCTGGTTTCATTGCTCAGGGGGAGAGTGGGAAAGTATGTCACCTTAAGAGGTCCTTGTATGGTTTGAAGCAAAGTCCTTGTGCATGGCTTGACCAGTTCAGTACTGTTGTACAGAAATTTGGTATGAGCCAAAGCAAGTGCGATCATTCTGTATTTTATCAAAGAACAGCGGCTAGCATGATTCTCTTAGTATTGTATGTAGATGACATTGTGATTACAGGCAGTAATAATTCAGGCATCTCATCCCTCAAGTCCTTCCTTAATTCCCACTTTCAGACGAAGGATCTAGGCTCTCTGACATACTTTCTAGGTATTGAAGTTATAAGAAGCAAGAAAGGCATATTACTGACACAGCACAAATATGTTCTCGATCTACTAAAGGAAACTGGAAAGTTGGGAGCAGCACCGACCAATTTTCCTATGGTTCACAACCCACTGCTTGATGCTGATGGGAGTATACCGCTTGATGACTCTCTTAATGATGAGAAACGAATGCTTGAGGCTCAAAAGAGCAAACCATTTGAGAATCCTGAGAGGTACAGGAGAATGATTGGCAAGTTAAACTATCTCACTGTAACTCGTCCGGATATTACTTATTCAGTCAGTGTACTAAGCCAGTTCATGGCATCCCTGACTGTCAGACAGTGGGAAGCCTTAGAGCACGTGTTGCATTATTTGAAGGGATGTCCAGGTCATGGGATATTGTACAAAAATCATGGTCATACAAACATTGAGTGCTTTTGTGATGCAGATCATGGTGGATCAAAGGCCACGAGACGGTCTACTATAGGATACTGTGTCTTTGTGGGCGGGAATCTGGTATCCTGGAAAAGCAAGAAACAAAATGTGGTATCCCGATCGAGCGCAGAGGCAGAATACTGGGCTATGGCACAGTCTGTATGTGAGATAGTCTGGATATATCAGTTACTGAAGGAAGTTGGCCTCAAAACCACTTTGCCAGCAAAGTTGTGGTGTGACAATAAGGCTGCCCTACATATAGCCTCTAATTCTGTGTTCCATGAACGTACCAAACATATTGAGATTGACTGTCATTTTATCAAAGACAAGCTTAAAGAGAACTTCATCTCTACTAGATATGTGTGCTCTAGTGATCAATTAGGCAACCTTTTGACTAAAGCTCTGAATGGGACTCGTGTTGACTATCTGTGTGACAAGTTGGGCATGATTAACATCTATGCTCCAACTTGAGGGGGAGTGTAGAGATATGATATGATATTATGTAAATATTATATAATTATGATTAGGATTTGATATGATATGATATTATCATAATGAGCCGTTAATGCAAAGGCTCCCCTCACTTGTATATATATGTGCATATTCTAATCAATAAAATACAAGGAATTATTTTCCATATTGTTCTCCACACAACAACTCATTCATTTGATAGGTCAAACTGAATCTCAAAACTAATTGCTACAAGACCTATGTTTTATCCTTTCACCTTTGCTTGCTTTAATTCTTTTTATTTCTTTGGCATACATAACTTGGGTTTACTCTTTTCATTCATGCTCATACATTTTCATAAATGCCATAAGCATTCTATGCACATAAATTGTATCAAGGCATCCATTAACCTTAGTCAACATGAACTTGTGAAAATGATGTTAATGGATGCTGGCTTCATCATTGAACTCTTCATCATGTCCCATCAGAAGGATCATGGCAACGATGCTAAATTGACACAGCACTGGTTAGCAAGTTCTATATTGCAGGATTTGTGTTTAGTTGAGAATCAACTTCCATTCTTTGTTATTGAAGAGCTAGTCAATAGAGCTTTTCCTGATAAGTGTCATGGTAGGCTCCCTTGACTTCGTAAGCTCACGTATGAGTATTTTGAGTATTATGATGGAACAAAATTAGTGCCAAATCTTGATGCTGAGGCAAAGCACTTTACAGATCTTCTTAGATCATTCTACTTACAAGGAGAAATGTCGACACAACAATTAATATTATGGATGGAAATCATCGCCTTTTATTCAATGCAAATGCATTACAAGAAGCAAGCATAAAGTTGAAGGCTAGTAAGAGCATATGCTCATTAGACATGAAATTTTCAGGACATATTTTTGAAATTCCACAATTTCTGGTGGATGATAGCACTGAACTTGTGTTTCGTAATATGATAACATTAGAAGAGTGTCATTATCCTTATGCTGCTTGCATTACTGACTATGCTCTTGTATTGGATTGTCTAATAGACGACAAAAAGATGTAGATCTCCTTGTTCACAAGAAAATACTCAGCAGCTATTTAGGTGATGCCAATGATGTTGCTTTATTATTCAATGGTCTTTTAGGAAATGTCAATCAATTGACTATGGGTACTAAATACGTTGATATCTGCCAAAGGTTGAATGGCTATTGTGAAGATCATTGGCACAAGTTGTGGGCAACTCTAAGACATGATTATTGTCATACACCTTGCCAAACTGTTACTTCTATTGCTGCAATGATACTCATCCTTCTCACAGTTGTTCAAACCATATCTTCCATCCTTCAATTTGTGAAGTAAATTTACAGCTTTGTTTAATGTTGGAATTTGATTATTGTGTACTCTGATTTTGTTATGAGTGAAGTAAGTTTCCAGCTTTGGGTGATATTGTAATTTGATTGATGTATCCTCCGACTTTGTTTCCAGTTTGGGCCGCGTACTCGTGATTAACTAGTGAAACAATTTCCTGTACCAGGTTCTTCTATTCTTGCAATTTTTGTAGCCATCAAATTAAATTAATCCAATCGGTTATCCATATTAGTGTGCATATTCTTGAGCATGACAAAAAATTGGATAGGATTAATTAAAGAGGACACAGGAGGTGATTCATATATATATGCTTATGGCCATTTATTTTCACTTTTGGTTATGTAACTATCTTTAAAAATGCTCATGCTTGATAATGATACTAGAAAAGTGTATATTAAAACTTCATTTGAATATTTATGTCCACAATAAGAACGAGGATTTATATTGCCGATTGCTGTATCATTCAAACCTGATAGACGGAAGATGACGTCACCGTTGATGTCAAAGCAATTGTTAAAGATATACAGAAGAAGATTTTCTGTTAATACCACCATGAAATTTGCAGGTCATGTTCTTGAGATCCCGCATATTATGGTTATGGTGGAAGATAAAACCAAAATTTTGTTTAGTAATATGACGGCTCTAGAAAAATGTCATTATTCTTTTGATTTTAAAGTTTTTAAAGCTTATACTTGATTTAATTTTATTGGTAATATTGTAATTTTTTTATTTTAAAAGAAATTTAATTTGTATCCTAAATGTAAAATTGTTAATTTTAAATTTTTTAAAACAATAAATATATTTAATTAAAAGATATACATATGTATAAATTGCAAATCACTAATGCTCAAAAACGTTTAAATTAATTTAAATTATATATATTTAGAAGCTTACTTTCACGTCCAATTAGTTAAATTATAATTTAAAATATTAATTGAGACCTTTATTTTGATATTAGTCTTTTTTTTCAATATTTGTTTAGTAAGATTCATTCTTGGCTCGACAAACGTTTAAAGTTGAAGAAATTCATATGTCTGTGATTGTTATGAAGGTATTTTCAAAATTTATATTAATTTTTTCAATTCAAAATTTATATTTGACTGTTGCTTAAATTATTCTTTAATTTTTTCCGGGTAATAATCCATTTGTTTTATATTGTTTTAAATTGGCCGCGAATCAATATATTATTTTTTTTTTTTTCCATCCTATGAAGAACAGCCAATTCCATGGCGATTGGCGAAGCATGTATAAATAGACAAAGTGAAACTGATAACAGATTAAAGGATTACATATTATAGACAAAACCATTGAATGAAGGGAAAATTCCAGATAAAAAAGGCTGAAATTATGATATTTTAATTCGAGTACGTAAAACTTTAAAATGATAGGAAAGAAAGTAAAGAGCTTTGGCACCAGCAGTAGAGAATTTTTTCTTTTCGGGGAAAGGGAGGTTGCGGGGATTTGATCCCCTAATTTGGTGATTCCCGAAGTTAAGGATGACCATTAAGCCAGCAAACTTTATCAGCATCATGGTGAAAAAAAACAAAAATATAAATTAACTCTTTTACTTTTGACTTCAACTTATGGCAACAATTCATCTAAACATAACAAATTCTGATTGTAAAATGACAAGTTTGGATTTGGAATTAACAACACGTTTTTTCCTGATACATAACATATGAAATAACATGTAAATCAATTTATAAATACTTTTTTTAATGTATATGTCCATATAACACATTATAAATTAAAATACTTTTTCACATGCTTCATTTATCTCCTTGTTTTTTTTTTGCGTCTCTTTCATCTTTTCTTTTTTTTGGGCTACATTGTTTATAGATTAAGGGACTAAAGGCCCTTGCATTTCCAGGGAACATATATCAAAAGTATATACCTAGCGTGATTCAAACAATTGAAAAAAGAACTAATGGGGGTTGATCCAAGTGGTAAGCGGCTTGGTATCGCTTAAACGAGGTCTCGAGTTCGAGCCTCAACATATGCAAAAATCCCCGTTGGGAGACTCACCCACCACAGCCAGGAACACGACGTGAGTCAGATCCAGATGTAGTCGGAGCAAAGTTCTAGTGAACTGGGTGGGCAACAAAAAAAATTGAAAAAATAATCCATAATAACAATCTATTTTGTTTTTCTATAATATATTAATATAATTTTGCTCAAAAAAATATTAGTTTAGCAAAGTTTATTGTTGATTTCTATAAAAATAGTAACACATACCTCTATTGAGTTTTATCAAAGGGAAAATAAAAAAAAACTTAAAAATTGTGAAATTTCCAATTTAGGCACTTAACGTTTCAAAATCCCAAGAAAGGAAGTAGTGCCTAATCTGGTATTTTACAAATATAGTTAAATAACTAAAATGCCTTTTTTTTCAAAAAGCTTATTAATAAGTTGTGAACTGATAATGACAAGTGTTGAATAACAAATAACAAGAAATATACTGACAATAACAAGTTTGAAAAAAGACATTTTATTTATTTAACTATATTTATAAAATACCATAGCATATACCACTTTCTCTCCCGGGGGTTTTGAAGTGTTGGGCGTTTGAATTGAGATTTCACAATTTTCAGGTTCTTTTTTTTTGTCTTTTTCCCTTTATTAAAATTATATATACATCCATAGGACTCAAACCCCCAGGAAAAAAAAACATATTATTAATTTCAAATCCAATAAAATGCAGCTCTAAATTAAAAGACTCAAGCGTTAAAGCGCTAAAGTGCCTTGTATATCTCTCCTACATGCAATTATACCTTCATGGCAGCACATTTCATGCCCACCAACAAATGAGCATAGAATGCTCATCTTAATTTAGACTACTTAAATTCATTTTAGATGGTCATAATTCAATTCAAATTTTATTTTCATGTTTTAAATAATTTTTTATTTTAAAAGATATAGAATTTAAAACAAATATAATATTACAAATGACACTTAAGAAAATAAATTTGTCATTAAAAATTTTGAAGATTAAAAATTTTAACTCTAGGCTTTCGAATTTAACTTTTGGATGGTTGAAATTTTATCGTCGTGATAAGCACTAGATGAGGATTCCAACATCATAGCGACAACATTACTCATCATATAGATCTCGCAAGTCTTTCTTGTTTATATTTAATTCTTAAAAAATAATAATCTTGTACGATGTGTGGTGGTAACGAATTGACTAAACCAGCCATGTGAAACAATTTGCCCTCCACGATGTAAAATAATTTGACAACTTGCCGCAGAAGGGACAATTCACCATGGGGAAACCAACATGTTTAATAGATTTTAATTATAATTTTGTAATTTATCATTACAATTTTTGTCTCACTCAGTTTGTTTGACATGCATATGCTGCCGTGTAATATATACAAGTATACACATATATATCATACTGAGAATTGACTATTAAATCATTCATTTTTGTAGATTTACAATATTGGATCTAATTATGACTACTACCGAAATACGTGAAGGTATCTTTAGTTTTTTCACTCGTTCCAGTAAGTAGTGAGCCCCAATATTCTAATTATTTCTTGGGTCCCTTAATTTAAGCTATTGATTGGATATCCATATGTTAGTTTGGAAGTTCCCAAGAACCTGTCATGGTTCTCTCTGTGTTTTTTCCCCTTCAAGACCATTACATATATATATATAAATATATATATATATTAGAAAGAACAAGTATATGGCTATGATTTTAGATCGTTACATATATATTAAAGAGGAACTGAATGTTTATTAAATTATCTTGACCTATACGTCAAGTTGTCAACGTTAAAATGATCATTGTCGCCATTAAGTTGCCAAATAAATGATGACGATGATGCCATTTAAAATTTTGTGTTGATCTACATCGTCAGGCCCTGCTTATCTTTCATTTTAAAAGAAAAAAGATGGCTTTCAATATAATATAATATGTCGGCCAAAAAAAATATAATATATTATTTAAGCAAAAAAAAAAAACAATATAGCATTCATGGTAAGTTATGATATTAATAAAATTATTATTAATATGATTAGTGATGCACAAAATTGAAGCCTGTGTAATGGAACATGTAATATCTGAAATTTTGTAGCTACAAATTTATAAGATGTTTGAGAGGCATAAATATTTAGTTAAGGCCTCAAGAAAATAATTATTCTATAAAGTCTACTATTGAGTACGAAATATAGGAAAATAAAGAAGGAATAATTATTAAAAATATATAGTGACCTAAAATAACTAAGAAAAAAATTATAGATGACTATTTTGGGAGATAAATGTGTTTATGGATGAATAAAAGGGTAGAGATAATTTAAAATCTATTTTCCTAAATAAAAGGCTTATTTTCTTGAGAAATTCAAAATATATATATAGTTATAGGTTAATTTTCAGCCTCCAAAATTTAGGAGAGTTATTTAGTGAGCCAAAGAAGCTAAAAAGAAAGAAAACTCCTACAAAATGCTAAAGATCAATTTTAAAAACTATGTAAGATTAAAGTAAAAATTTAGAAAAGGGGAGAATTGAGATAAGTTATCTTGTGAAAATAAATGAATAAATAACTTTTTGCCTTTTTCCCCAATTATACGTGTCTTTCCCCTCAATGGTCATTCCCAAATTTTTACCTCTGTGTCACGTTCTCTGCCTCCTTTTCACTACCTTCAAACACCTGTTTCCTTGCATCAGATTTCCTTCAACACGCTTCCCTTCTTTTTGTTAGACAAGAATCGGATCCAATAAGCTTGATGGTGTATATTAGAGTGAGAGTCTGAGAGACAGTGGGAGGCCGATTGAGAGATTGAGAACGAGAGAGAGAGATCAAAGTGTGCAGCGGAGGAGAGAAGAGTGGCCGAATTCCACATGCAACACTAGAGTCTAACCAAGGTAAGCCGTTCAGCCTCTTCCCGTCCTTGATTTCTTTGATTAGAGTGGTCTGAGTTGGGAGAGGGTCATGGGATTCTAGGTGATGTTTTGGGGGCATTAGAGGCGATTAAAACTAAAGGAAAATAATTTACCGAGTAAACTTAAGAAAAGATTTGAACACTGATGGTAGATGTCATTCAAATTCTGGGTCATATTGCCGAGATTGAAGCTTTGTGTTTTAAATCTGTTTTGGTATTTAGCCGCAGCAAGGACGCCCCTGTTTGATCTTCTGCGGTGTCCAAGTTGCTGAAACTGAAATTGCATTATTGAATACTTTGAATGATTACTGATTGAAATCTGGGCTCATCTATGTTCTCAGATTGCATGTGAATTTAAACTGATATACATGTCTGTGTTGCAACTTGCCACTTTCCGAATCGGTGTGTACATGTATATATATTATATATGTAAGTATTTTGAAAGTTGAAAATATAGCAGACTGTACTGTCTTTGTTGCTGTCTATGTGCACGCCATCACCTTCAATTCAAGGAAGCGTAGGAATAAGAACTATATACGTGTATGGTTGTGTGATCTGGATACGTGAAGCTGGAGTATTTTTATATAACTTTCAAAATGCTGCTATTATTGATATTACAACAGTGGTTTAAACTATTAAAATGCTGCTAGATTTCTTAAGGGAACCGGTGAGATTGTTGGATGATAATCAAGCTAAGTGAAAATGATGATAGCTAGTAAATGAGGATGATAATTCAGATTTAACAAGGATGCTGTCATGAGGCCAAACTAAATTATTGAAGCTTGAATAACTAAGCTATATATGTATATATATAAATATATGCGTGTTGTATTATTGTTGCTGGATGAGATGGATGCTGAAAATTGATTTGAACTTGTTAATTGCTGTTTTGGAAGCTGAAATATGTTGAGAATGCTATTGATGTGAATTTTGCTGATTCGTGTTTCAAATTGGATTATTATATCTGTGGACATTTGAACTATTCTAATGTTTTGAGTTTGTAATTGAAGCAAGAAAAGTGGTAATAAATTTCTATATAATACCTGAAATATTAGATGAGTATTCAGATTGTTAAATATGCTGCTAGTATATGATAATGACAGCTTTGTGTGTTTGAAGATATTAAAATGGGTGCTGTTCATGAAAGAACTAACATTTAGAAAACTAAAACATATGACTAATTGGCAATTTGAAGAATGATATTAAATTTGGAAAAGTTTGCTGAATAATCTGGAAAATACTTGTTGAATGAGAAATGTGCAACGTACTTGAATGAGATGATTATAAAGTTGTATGAATGTGACATAATGGATGTGCCGATACTTGCTCATTGAATTTGAATGTCGGAAATTGATATAATATTGTTGTAGCTATTACCAATGATAAATGCTACCCACTGTTTATAATGGTTAGAGTGATATGTGATAACTGAAAGTAAGGAATTCTCAATTCTATTAAGAGTAGTCATGATTGCTGCGTGAGAATTGATTATGTTACTACTACAATCTCATGTTTTGTAATTTAAAGGCTAAGGACATAAAACGGTCACTGTTTTATTAAGAATGACAATGTGTGAATTATTAAAGGCTTAATATAATGAAGAGAATAAAAGGCTTAGAGCTAAAGATCCAACAGAAGTTGCTGTTTGGTATTTATAAAGATAAAGTTGCTGATATATAGTGTTAAACAAATGCCCAAGCGTAGTCGCTAAATTATATGTTTAGATGTTAAACTATTATTCTTAGCTATGTGAGTGAGATTAAATGTTCAAAACAGATAATAAAGGAAACCGAAATGATTGATGAAACCATCCATGTTTGTGAAATGTATAAGAGTGAATTAGACCTGAGGAACTAATTTGAATTTCCTTTTAAATATCTCTAAATGTCAAGTTAATGTTCTATATAGCTATTTATGATCGAAGAGTATTTGAATGATGATTTAAGTTTGTTGTTTTGTGTTCCTGTATGCTAAGCAATTATTTAAGAAGCATGAAGAGTTAATAACTAAGTTAAATCATACTGTCTTAGCTAAATCATAATAGAATAGGAAGTTAAGAGAAACATAAGAAAGGGGAAGTGTTAGAAACTTTTAGAAATACGTAGATGAAGTGTAAATTTTGGGCCAAAATGACCAGCTACCTTAAAAGAAGAGAGTACACTTGAGCAGGGGTTATAAAAAGATTTAGTTAGTTATGGGTTAACCAGAATCCCAATTTTAACTCATCCTATATATGTACTTGAAATGTTAGGATTTAATTGGCGTCCTAACTTACCAAGAAGAAACCAAGAGCAAGGTACCCGCACAGGAGAGCAGGCGGAAGGTAGCTTTAATCATCATTTTATATGTTTTGCTTTGGTTGCATGTCTGTTTGTGCCATAATGCTATAGTTAAGCATGAGAACATGTAAATTGCCTTACCAGTTATTGCCATGGCCATATGCATGCATTTCGCTGTCCAGTATATGCGCATTTAACAGCTGTATAGTTATTCAGTTAATCAAATAGCAGCTACACAGTTATTTAGTTAATCAGATAACAGCTGCATAGTTATTTAGTTAATCACATAGCAACTGCACAGTTATTCAGTTAATCAAATAGCAGCTGCACAGTTATGCAGTTAATCAAATAGCAGCTGCTCAATTATTCAGTTATCAGTTGGTAGCTGTTCAGTTAATCTGTATGTATATGCTCAGTTAATCTCAGTTAATCAGTTAGCAGCTGTTTAGTTATTCAGTTACTCAGTTATGCGCAACAGTTATATGAGATTCAGTTAAATAACAGCGAATATGCCTCAGTTAGTTACTTAGTTCGGTAATTTTGTAAGGTGTTGTTCTCCATGCATGCTCAGTTTTATACCATGCATAATATATGAAATATAATTACTGCTATTGGGATTCTTTGAATCTCACCCCTCCTTTCTATTTAACCATAGGGCCCAGTTCATCCAAAGGAAAAGAGAAGCTGGTGGAAGCTTAGCTAAGGTGGAAGGAAAGAAGAGCTTAGTGTTTAGTTAGTTAATTAATCCAGAATGTTTTTGTGTTTGTTTCCCCCTTCCTTTTGTGATGCTTATATTTCATTTGGTGAGGTTATGTAATTTCCACTCATGGGATGTATGTACCTCCATAAGGAGTGGTGTTTTGGGGGTAACTTAGCATAACTGGGTACTTAGCATACATATATGCATATATTAATGACCTATCTATAGTATGAATGGTTTAGGATTTACCAAGTATGATTTATTAACGCTGAAACAAAAAAGTAGAGTTTTCTGTAGAAACATCTGTATAACTCTGATAAATTGTTGTTGTTATTAGATCACGGTAGTATGATTTCAGGTCTTATTATATCATATAAAACTTTCAAAGTTTAAAGTTATAAGTTTTGAGTCAAAGCAGATAAAAAGTTTTAAAAATACCACCTTTTTAGTGTAAACTCTCAACCATAGTTTTTAAATCTACTTTCGTAAAGGTATATAGAGTAGGATGTTACAGACACAAATGATGAATGTTTGTGTTTGGCTCATAATAGAATAGAAGAGTACCTCGAAAATGGTTTGTCTGATAGGATAAAAATGACAAAGGAATGGAAACATAAAAGAGCAGAAACCCAAGCATTATAAGCATAATCAGAATAAATTGTGACACTCGTTGGATTGTTTGTTATTGAAAGAAATTTATAATATAATACGATTTTAGTTTTCTAATCATAATTTGTCAATGATACAATTTACTGTAAATATTATATTTTTCATTCAGTTTTTAAAAGTTTGCCAAACTTTTGGAGCTGTTGCCTTCAAAAGTTAAGACGCTAGAGATGGAATAGTTCAAGTCCTCATTTAGTGTTTATCATAATGATGAGTATCGCGTACTCATTGTTATGACAAAATTTAGACCCTTCAAAATTTGATCTGAATGATTTGCATTTAAAATTTTTTAACCTATAATTTTTTAATGATAAATTTATTTTTTAAAAGAAGTGCCAATTATAAGATTATCTTGATTTTAAATTTTATATCTATTAAAATAAAAAATTATTTAAATATAAAAAATTGGAATAAATACGGACCATCAAGTTATAAATCTGTACCATATAACGGATGAGCATGAAATTTGCTCCCCAATAATTCATATCATCGCTGATTAAAAATTCTCAATATTCAGCTTCCCCACTCTTGTTTTCTTTACCCTTTACTCGTGTGCCGCCATATTAAATATAAATAGTCAATACATAATAGTTCAAAATTGTCAACTGATATGTGAAAGGCTCGAAAGAATAATATGAACGTTATCGGACCTTATGGAGTACTCAGTTTCACAATATAAGTTGTTTCTAAAGGAATGACTTGGTGTAAAATATAAGTAACTTAAAGAGTAATTAATGCTTACTTATCAATTTTGCCCCTACAATATTGTTTAAATGTAACTCTTTGTTTTTTTTTCTTTATTGAATTTTTTTTTTCAATTTGAAACAGAGTTAATGATTTAATTACCATTTTTTGATACTGATAAATTAGTTAAAATAATTTATATTGCGGACTGGTGGGAGATTACAAATGGGCTTGGGGCATGGAGATGAGAGGATATTTGAATAGGAAGACACCACATCTTAAAATGTTAAGACTTGTTTATAGATTCATTCACTTGTATATATCAATTCTATTTATTACTTCTAGGCGTTAATATAGCACTCAGTTGACTTATTTTGAGATTAAAAAATTAATAAATTACCTTAAAGTATTTATATTTGTCTTTTTTCTCCAAATTTTGATATATACTCTAATGATACACGTAAGTGTTTTAGAGAAATCATGTAATATATGCTATAATTAAATAATTTTGTAACTTTTTTAATGTCTTTAAATTAGTTAACTGGGTCTTATATTAAAAACTATACTTTTCACGTCATCCACGCTTGACATCTAGCATGGTCAAGTTATCAGATTCAATATGCTCCATTATCGACCTAAGTTATATATGATATCAAAAAGTCAAATATTTTGCAAAAAAAAAAAAAAGTATTGTGATTAACATGATGCTTTGATCTATTATTTAATTTTGGAAATGCATACCATGAACAATAAAAAACAGTGAAATTAGAAATCCAAGAGGACAAAATTGAAATGAAATGCTAGCTTGCCGGAAGAAAATAGCATAAAATAATTATTGGGTTTTAGATGTACCTAGAGGTGATGTTTGGTATGCATTTTGCCTATACGAAGTCTGTTTACATATATGGATACAGACCTATGGTTTACATCAAATGCATAGACAGGAAGAGTTTTGGAGAAGTCTTTCAGGGAGGAGAAAGAGTAGTTAGTCTGCCAAAAAAAAAAATTCTGATCATGCGTGTATGTTGAAATACACATACTCTACTCACAAATAACCCTTCCCATCAAAATTTAAATTAAAGATTAGATATTTTACTAATATCTATCCTAATCTTTTAATAATCGCAACTGGACCCAAAATCTTTTGGGCTTGGACCTAATCCACAAAGGACGGATTAAGTTTTATCCCAACAATAATTGAAACCATGCAGATCTGAATGGGTTAGAAGATTAAAGCGCCTTGCAATTACAATATCATAGAATGTAGAAGCAATCAGTTTGGTATGAAGGAAACAGATAGAAGGACAGGAGAAGAAAATTTTTGATGAGCTCAATTTAAAAAATTGAAGAAGTGGAGTTAAAAGCTTTTAGTCATTTTTTCTTACTCTTTTATCTTACATCTTCTATTCATCAAAATTTTATAACCTCATTTTTCTAATTTTTAAAATTGAACTCATTAAAATTTTTTCTCCCCCCCCTTCTAATTCACTCATACCAAACATAGAGTTAGCATCTGGACTTCGTCAAATTGATACTAAATAATTTAGCATCTTTATATTTAATTCTTTGCAAAAAAAAAAAAAAATCTCGTATGATGTTAAATTGATGCTAACGTAGCTAACAATAAACCGTCGGAAACAATCCCAAAAAAAAAAAAACGCAAAATAATATGACAACCTGCGGCAAAAACGACAATTTCATGGGTAAACCAACACATTTGGTATATTTTAATTACAATATGTCATTTATAAATTTGTCATTTTAATTATAATTATAAATTCATGGGAAAACAACACTCAGTTTGTTTGTAATACATATGTTGCCGTGTAATATAATACTGAGAATTGTCGACAATCACATGCCTCAGACGAATTCCAATTTTCATTAAGAAATTATATCCATGGTCTGAACATCAAATAATTTAAGCACAGCATGCACCTTCTTAACTATTAAATCATTGGTTTTTGGGACATAACTAGTAAAATATAATAGGGTAGGTAGATTGATTTTTGGGACATAACTAGTAAAATATAATAGGGTAGGTAGATTTACATTGGATTTCAATATGACCAAAACATAAACATGTGAAGATACCTTTAATTTTACCACTCGCTGGTTAATTGCATAGGGTGCCCGAATATTCTGACAAACTAGGTGAAATATCTATTTCTTTCCATGGCATCGAGATATGGTATAGATAGAGTGCTCAACAAATGGTGTAGCTGCAGCCACCGCTTCTCTCATCTCAGCCTTTAGATTTATCCTCCAATCACTCGCAACAACAACTCGTATGCATCATCCTTTACCACTCTTTCTTCAATTCTGAAGCATTTTCTTGTTTTCTATACTTGCTTTTCGCTTATTATTTTTAAGGTAACTTCTGTTTAATTCCTCCATTATTATTACACTTTCAAAGATATACACTTGTTAGATTGCAAGTATGTATCCTGTGCCTTTCAATCGTGATAATGCCTTTTCTTAATTTTGTTACATTCCCTTTAATTTGCTCACACCTTGTGAGATTGCTCATGTTTAATTTATGACAATGCATAGTGTTTCTTTTAAGGTATTTTTTTATGGTATTGTTTTTACACTTTTTTAATTATATAATTGGACTTCCTACATAATTTTTTTTAATGTTTTTATCTTTAGAAGCCTAATGAAAAATAAACATTATAACATAAAACAATTCATACCAAAAATTATAGTTTTTTTTTTATAAAGGGAAAACTAGACATGACGTCCCATCCCAACCCGAGATGAAAATTAATCCCATCCTATCCCATGAATGGCCTAGTTTTCATTTTTTATCTTGGGACTTGTCATTGTAAGATGCTCTATTATCATTGGGACTTTTTAGCAATTACGTTCATTTTTTGGGACTTCATAACAATTCTCCTTATAATTTTCTCATGCAAATATTACAATGTAAAAAACATGTTTACATTAGAAAAAAATGTTTAATATGTATCCACTTTTTATATTCTTTTTATTTAAAAAAAAACAAAAACAGATAAACTTTAAATGCAGGCAAAGCACATTATGTAAATTGTTTAATCACAATAATATGTCCTAAAAATTTCAAGTGGTCTAACAATTACTTGCCTTCAACTTATTACTCCTACTTCTTGTATACCCCTTCAAATTCAAGTCCATGATTAACTACATAAGTATCGGCTCCCCTCTTGTCGGAACCATGACCAAGGTCGGCCTAATCATGTGGGCTTCAAAAGATGTAACACAGTCCCATTTTGGGCTCTAAACGCGGGGTGCAGTCATGGATTTTAAAATTGTCTCCTCACACCAATAGAAGTTACATTTAACGGAAGAGACTAATCCCTTATAAAATAATGAACTAATGTTCAAATTTCTACTAAGAGATATGCACACATTTAAGCAGTATCTTGAATGAAATTGTCTCTAATATGTGTCTCTTCACAAGTTCCAAATAAAAACAAACTTTGATACCACTTCTAAAGATACCATGTCTTAGCCCAAAACCTTAAGGTTTGAGTTTATGAATCCTTCTAGATTTATATATATGTTTTTATTAAAACCAATTCCATTCAATACGAGACTTTCCACATCAAGTCATGTCTACACTCATACTTGAAATCCTAAATATCTTAATCAAAGTGTCAGCCTATTATTGACCACACAAACATGCTCCCTCCATATTGAAAACGTTACAAATATCAAGTCCCTACTAAACCTTAACCAAGGCCATCATCCCAAATTGAATCCATTCCTTTTTTTTTTTTTGGACTGAATCGAATCCATTCCTTTAATGGTGTGTGAAACACACAAGTCGGTGGTGCTACAACTAGGGCCAATCCTTTCTTACTCTTCAAAGAATACGCAATTACAAGCTTCAAATGATGTCTTTATACAAGCGGAAGTCTAATTTTGATATATACCACTTAATTATAAGGAATGAATAAGAACAAAACAAAAATGGGGATCAACACTTGAAATGGGAAGTTTACAATTTGGCCGGGAGCAAAGGGGTGAGTAAGTATTTGAGTAGAACGATCAGCGGAAAATTACCACATTTTAACCTCAGTTATCAAGGCTTGAGTTTATAGGTTCATTGATCACTTTTATATACACTTTATTAAGCTCAATTTTGTCTAAGTTGAAGCTTTATCACGTTAGATCAATAGTCACCCATACTTGACATCATCTGGCAGTAAAAATTTTGGATTTAATACGCTTTGGGAACATTATTCTCGACTTGGGTTGTACATCATATTAAAAAGGTATTTTGAAATAATTTTGTGGTTAAGAACTTTTGACCTATCATTTTCGTGCCATGAATAATAAATAACGAGAAAATCAAAAGCCCCAAACGACAAAAATGAAAAGATCTGCTGATTTATCCAAAAGATAACATAAAATAAAATCATTAAGAATTGAGTGTGGAAAAAGACGATCAAAGCGCCTTGTAATTCTCCCCTATGCAATTACGACATCATAGAATCACCACTCGTAGCATATGGACTTCATCAAGTCTTTTCATCTTTATATTTAATTCTTTAAGCCCCCACGCCCAACGCATAACAATTTGACATTTTGCAGCAAAAGCGACAACTTTATAGGGGAGACCAACAAATTTTTCTTGGCCAATAGAAAGCTAACACATTTAATATATTACAATGATAAATTTGTAATTTACAATTACAATTTTTGTCTCAGTCAGTTTGTTTGCTATGTATATGTTGTCGTGTAATATAACAGAAAATTGACTACGTTCACATGCCTCTAATATAAATTCCTATGTTCACTGAGAAATTAAAAAATTTTAATATGGATGCATGGTTTGAACATCAATAATTTAAGCACAGCGTGCACCTTCTTTACCAATTTTAGGTGACATAATTAGTAAAATATCATAGGGTAGGGTAGGGTAGGGTAGGTAGATTGACATTGGATTGTTTTTTTTTGGTGCCAGACTGACATTGGATTTACATAACTATTAAAATAGGACATGAATGAAGGATGGAATGGAGAGGATCATGTGCGGTGTGGTTCATAATAGAAGAGGGTATCTTTTCAATAGTTTGTTTGGTAAGATATATATGATGAAGGAATGATAACATAGAAGAGCAAAACGCCCAGTAGAATTGTTTGTTCTTGGTGAAAAATTTACAAGGTGATACGATTTTAATTTTCTATTTATAATTTGCTATAAATTTTATATTTTCTATTAATTCTTTAAAAGCTTGCCTCACTTTAAAGCTTTTTTTATGTGTTTGATTCTCTAATTTTACATTAAATTTCAATTTAGTCTCTTAAGTTTATAAAGCATATTTTTAGTCATTCCTTAATTTTAACACCCTTAGTTTTATTTAACAAAAATGCTTATTCATGAAATTTACATAGTGACTTTACAACTAAACGTTGATAAAGTATAATTAAATTTTAAGATATAAAATGATTATATATCAACGAATTATAACGTCGGGCATATTGTAATGATCTCAATTCCAAAATACCTCAACACAATGGAATCATTAGCATATATTTAATATTCAATCCAGTTATAACTATACGCATATGAGAATACATTTAAATAGTATTGTAAACAACTGATAGAAACAGAGGAAAGATACAGAGGGGAGGGGAAGATACGAAAGCCACAGAGAGAGGACTCCCAAGAGCGGGACCAAAGAGAGAAGATCATCCAAAATCATCCGCACCCTTTTCACTAACCCTCCTCTGCATATATAGCGTTGCTTTCATATTGTTGAGATTCCATTCGGTTATTGCTAACAGCATCATGCAAAGGCACAATACTTGTTGGTGATCATAAGCCACGTGTCCTCTTTGGGTCCCACTAATGTTTGGAGAATCATGACACATATTTTGTCGGTATTTAATTGCAAACTCACCACGTAAATTTGTTGAGCTAACATTTTTTTTATTAAATAAAACTAATGGCGTTAAGATTAAGAAACAAAATATACACTTTCTAAACTTAAAAAATTAAATTGAAATTTGAAGTAAATTTAGAGAACTAAATATATACTTTAACCCTCTTCCCCTAAAGTCATGGCCTTGGAGACAGATCGTTCATATATTCACTGGTTAAAATTTCTAAATATTCAGCTTCCCCACTTTTCTAGTTTTCTTTGCCTTTAAATGGTGTCTTTATACAAGCAAAGGACGAAACCTGATTTTGATACACACACACACACACACACCACTTAATTATAAGGAATGAATGAGAACAAAACAATGAGGATCAACACTTGAAATGGGAAGTTTACAATTTGGCCGGGAGCAAAGGGATGAGTAAGTATTTGAGTAGAACGATCAGTGGAAAGTTACCCCATTTTAACCTCAGGTATCAAGACTTGTTTTTTGACCAGCCTCAGGTATCAAGACTTGAGTTTATAGGTTCATTGATAACTTTTATGTATACTTTATTAAGCTCAATTTCATCTAAGTTGAAGCTTTATCACATTAGATCAAGATTCACCATACCTGACATCATCTAACAGTCAAGTTTTTAGATTTAATATGCTTTGGGAACATTATTCTCGACTTGGGTTTTATATAATATTAAAAAGGTATTTTGAAATAATTTTGTGGTTAAGAACTTTTGACCTATCATTTTCGTGCCATGAATAATAAATAACGAGAAAATCAAAACCTCAAGCGACAAAAATGAAAAGATCTGCTGATTTTCCCAAAAGAGAGCATAAAATAAAATCATTAAGAATTGATTGTGGAAGAAGACGATCAAAGCGCCTCGTAATTCTCCCTTATGCAATTACAGCATCATGGAATCAACCCTTGTAGCATATGGCCTTCGTCAAGTCTTTTCATGTTTATATTTAATTCTTGACGCCCCCACGCCCAACGTATAACAATTTGACATTTTGCAGCAAAAGTGACAACTTTCTAGGGGAAAACCCACAAATTTTTCTTGGCCAATAAAAAGCTAACACATTCAATATATTATAATGATAAATTTGTAATTTAAAATTACAATTTTGGTTAAACTATAAATTTTGTCCTTTAATTTTATATAAGAATTTAATTTGATCCGTTAACTTTAAAAAGTATATTTTTAGTCTTTTAACCGTATCATTTTTTAAAAAATGATGACATTAAGATCTTACATATTGATAAAATATTATTAAATGCAGACATATTAAGTTTAGTTATCAAAAAATCTGTGATTATTGTAAAAAATAATTATTGAAACCTAATGATTTTAGAGTTAAAGGACCAAATATGTGTTTCTTAAAATTAAGGGATCAAATTAAAATATTACATAAAAGTCAAAGGATCAAATGTATACTTTAACCTTATAATTTTTGTCTCACTAAGTTTGCTTGCTATGCATATGCTGTCGTGTGATATAATAGAAAAATGGCTACATTCACATGCCTTTAATATGAATTCCGATGTTCATTGAGAAATTAAAAAAATTTAATATGGATGCATGGTTTGAAGTTTGAACATCAATAATTCAGGCACAGCATGCACCTTCTTTACTATTAAATTATTCATTTTTGGTGAGATAATTAATAAAATATCATAGGATAGGGTAGGTAGATTTACGCTGGATTTACATAACTACTAAAACATAATAGGGTAGATAAATAGATTTACATTGGATTTTATCACTCGTCCCAATGCTTATTGTGCCGCAATATTCTTTTTTTTTTTTGACAACATTCTAATTCTTTCTAGCTACGGTCGGTATAGATAATTAATTGAATATCCATACGTTAGTTTGGAAATTCTGAGAAAGTTTCAAGATTTTTTACAAGACAATTTTATATTTTAAAAAGAACAAGCATATGGATATGATTTTAGATCGTTACTGTTAAAATGAACAATGTTTATTAAAAGGTGGTTTTTAATAGTATAGTATATATATTATTTAAGCAAACAAATTAATACAACATAAAATTCATGGTAAGTTATGATATTAATAAAATTATAAATTTATAAATAATATGACTAATGATGCATGCAGGCACGTACCGTTATTTTAATTATCTTGGTGATAAGTTTGAGGAAGCTCTTCAAGAATGATTTTCAACTCACGTCGGTCAGTATGGTTACCGAACTTTGATACGCATGAATCTTTTTCTAAGAAAAGAGAAATGAAAGAAAAACTCTTGCTCCTCTGTTTCCCTGTTTGAGATATGAGTCAGGGTTAATATTGGTCCTTACTCCTTACAGGTTGATTGAATTTTGCTTTTGTTCTTTTTAGTTTCATAAGGATTTGGTCTAAATTTAAATGTATTTATATGGATCAAAACTACAAGGACCAGTAAAATTGTTTGTTTTTTGTGAAAATTTTACAAGACTATACGATTTTAATTTTCTATTTATAATTTGCTATAAATATTTTTTAAATTAATTCTTTAAAAGCTTGCCTCATTTTAGAGCTTTTTTTTTTGGTTAGGTTAAAGTATGTTTTTGATTCTCTAATTTTACATTAATTTTTAGTTTAGCCTCTTAAATTTATAAAGTATATTTTTAGTCTCTTAATTTTAACACTGTCAGTTTCATTTAACAAAAAAGTTGATTCATCAAACTTACATAGTGACTTTAGAATTTAATGTTGATAAAGTATGATTAAACTTTAAAATATAAAATGATTATATCAAAGAATTATAATAGAGGGCATATTTTGTCAGTATTTAATTACAAACTCACCATGTAAATTTGTTGAGTCAACATTTTTCATTAAATAAAACCAATGATGTTGGGATTAAGAAACTAAATACACACTTTCTAAACTTGAAAAATTAAATTAAAAGTTGAAGTAAATTTAGAGAACTAAATATATACTTTAACCCCTTCTCCTAAAGTCATGGCCTTGGAAACATATCGTTCATATATTCATTGGTTAAAATTTCTCAATATTCAGCTTCCCCACTTTTCTATTTTTTTTGCCTTTAACTTGTGTGCGTCCATATCAAATATAAATAATTAAAACGAGATATTTCAAAATTTTTTATTGAGATGTCAAAACTCAAAAAGTAATACTAGTAGTAATAATAAACAATTTTAATTAGTTACATCTAATTTGAAAGATTCATAAATTAGACAATGTAGAAGTTAAAGGAATTAGATATGTGAGGAATAGAAAAGAAAAGTTTGAAAATTCTTCCGTGTCTGTAGAACGAGTTCAACCACCACGTTACTATTACAAGCCATGAGGGATTCAGTTTCATTCTTATTGTAGTGATGAGTACAAATGAGACCATCCAAACTGAAGTTGGACAGGCTATATTTAATTTAATTTCATTGGTAATATTATAATTTTTCTTAAAAAGATATTAAATTTCTATCCTAAATTTAGTGTTTTTAATTTTTAAATAATAAATATACTAACATATTAAAAGTTAAGCTGCTCATCACTTAATGCTTGATCAGGCTACATGCTAGTGATTCAAATCTGTCAAAAGTAAATTAAAAATTAAAGAGATTCGCGAACCATTAATGTGTCTAGTTCTAAATGACATATTAAAATTGGTTTTTGTATAGTTTACACTCATTTCTCGTTACTTATTTATAACTCAAGTGTCGATTATATTACCACTAAATAATTATAATTACTAATAAGGTCAGGAGGTGCAATTTAATTTTAAAACTTTAAAATTTAATAATCTTTAATAATTAGTTGCATGATTATCCTTGTTTTGAAATAGTTGTACAATGAGTTAACTTCAAAGTTATTGAAAATATACCTTAAAAATTTGTCATTATAATAGACTTGATTCATATGAAGTTTAATTTGATGAAGAAAGTTGCTAATGTTGTGGTAATTTTCTCTTAAAAATCTAGTAGAATTTTCATTTATTTAATTAAATTTTTTAAGAGCTTCACCAAAAGAAAGCATATCATTGTTTATCTGTATATAAAGAATTCTATAAGCTTATTTGATAATCCCAAATAAGGATATTGTTTTATAAAAATTAGGCTAAATTATACACAACCTCCATGAACTTTGAATCATGTACAGATCGATAACTCCAGTCCTCCATAACCGTTGGAACTTTATAATGAACCTCTTAAACTTTTATATTTATGCAAATAATGCCCGTATGATTAGTTTTGTACATCACTTACCCTCATGCAGCTTAAAATTTGGGGAGATTATTTACATATCAATTAAAGTTTGAGGGACTATCTGCACACAAAATACAATTTAAGAGGGTATATCACTGATAATGAGGGGTCACCCGCATAGACTTGAAAGCTGATAAAAGTTTGTTATTAAATTTTAATAGTTATTTGCAGATGATTCAAAGTTTGGAAGAGTTTTAATTTGTGTGATTCAGTATAAAAATTGTAATAAAGTTTAGGTTTGATGGGTTGAAATTAGGCTTAGCTTAAGTTGGACTACAAATCCAAAAAAAATAATTAAATGAATTGGGGACATTGGGATTGGGATTATGTTTGCCTACATATTTAATATAGTAGCTTCATATGTTAGATAACCATAACCATATGTTGCGGTAATACTCCTTCGTCCCTTTTTATAAGAAACAATTATCATTTTTATCTGGTTCCTACTTATAAAAAGCATTTGCAAGATATTTCAAATTTTCTTGGCTTGTTTCTTATGTTGTCCCAATTAATTACTCATTTTAATAATCAATGTATTTATTATCTTATTTTTCAGACCATCATCCCTCTTCATCACATATTCTCTCTCTTTTATAATTTTCTTTATTTTAATAATTTTTTTATACACTCTCCCCCTCATCAATAAGAGTATTTTTTTAAAAATTATAATTTCTATATATATAGTTTTTAATTAAATTTAATTAACTTTGTAATTTGTGTGATTTAGTGAAATGATTCTTATGAACTGAAACGAAGGGAACACTAGTTTGGTGAGCAATTTTTTTGAAAATAAAATAGATTAGAATCTTATATTTAACACTAAATTAAATCTCTAATTAGTTCCTGCATTAAATATAGGAGGTAGTAAATTTATAACATCCTGCGGGGGGGCCCCCATATGATACTTTAATTAAGAGCATTGCTTTCATAGGGCATGCTAATCTTTTTTCCCTTAAAACCTTTAATATGCTTCACGCTGGCTTTTGCTTTTTGCTTTTTGTTCAAGTATCTGTAGTAACCACTGATTATCGTTAAGGAAGTTCTGTAATCTGAATCCAAAAGACACCTCAAACCAAATAGCTATGGACCAAATCAAATAGTTACATGCAACATCTTATGGGCTTCTTAACAATCAGTGCATATTATAAACCAGGGTTAATATAAGCTTTTCAAATTTATTCTCATTTTAGTTTTTGGTCTTTCAAATTTTTTTTAATTTAAAATATTAGTCCTTATAATCTAATAAAAATTTGGATTATTTTATCTTTTGAGAAATCAAAACTTATAATTTAAAACTTAAAAAACTAAAAACAAAACAAAAATAAATTTGAGAGATCAGCTAATTAAGCCCCGTTACCAAAGATGAAACTACAAGAAGCCCAAAAAGATCATATCAAAGCAACACGGAAATTAACTATGACCTCGAAGACATGAAAGGCTTAGAAACATGAGCAGATAAATTATTAAGGAAGAGGGTCCTACAGCCTATCAAAGTCGTACATAAAATAATTAAAAAACAATATTACCGGGGCAGGTTAATGAAGACAAAGTTGTATAACTACAAACCATAAACTTCAAGACATGAAAGAATTAGAAAAATGAGCAGATAAATTATTAAGGAAAAGGGTCTTACAGCCTGTCAAAGTCGTACATAAAACAATTAAAGGACAGGTAAATGAAGACAAAGTCGTGGATGAAAACAAAAGACATGAAAGAGAAGAAATTAAAAGATAACCACACTAAGGAGAGTCACATGATACGTAGGAGGAAAAAATGAGCCAAAAATCTAAGAAAACCGACCAGGTATGAATCATACGACGAAGATGCACCTGTTTTCCTTTTGGGGGACAATCCTCTTTTTTCCAGGATAGACAGTAGGCGGCTCTGGCGTTTTTGTCTGTGATTTCTTAAAGAATTGGATACAGATAACAAGTTTCAATGTGGTGGGGCTCGCTGGGAGATTATCTAGGCCTTTTTGTTTTTATGTTTTTGTTTTCATGTCTTTAGAGTAGTTTTATATAAATATTTTTTTAAATAAGTTCTGAAAATAAAAAACAAAAAATATTTTTGGATCACTGTTCTAAAAAATTGTATACAAAGGAACATGACATAGTTCATAATTGTCTCTTATAATAAACAACAAGAAACATCTGGAGTATAAATTTTGTAAACCACCTAACTTGATTATTTAAATCTTACTAAAACATGAAAAATAGTGTAATGCTGGAGCTTAATGTAATTTACAAGGTTAATATTAAAAATTAATTAAATTTATATTCGGGTGTTAGGTTGATATGCTACGGTTAGACATGACACAGGTGGTCCCTGCGCATTCAGTAAGCGTAGGTTTGGAGACAAAAATGCTGATGCAAGAGATGAGATGTAAAAGAATTATCCAATGAATTGATGACACCTATTACCAGCAACCCTGAATATGTAAATGGGCGCCTGCTTAATTTGTGGATCAAGGACTGGGTCCATTTAGCATATCAAATCAACCAATTAATATCACATAAAATTTGTCAAAAGAAATACTTCCTCCCGTTCTTATTATAGAACATTTTTAACTAATTCTCACATATTAAAAATAACAGTTAAATTATTAAATTTGTCGTAATTTTTTTCAAAATTATCCCTAGCTTAAATGATATGATGTAGATAGATAAACACAAACTTCTATAAACTTTTTATTATTAATAAGGGTAAAATTAGCTAAAGTAACAATTAACGAGTTGTTAATTACTTATATTTAGAACTAAAAATTCTTTTTAGACGATGCACTATAATAAGAACCAGAGGATGTATATTATTATTCATAGTAACCAAGGAAACCAAACTATCTTCAAAGTTGTTAAATGGTTTGTCGATGTAATTAACTAGCTTGGATTGACAAAGAATTTGATCGACATTGAATGGAATGCCATCAGTGAGGGGCGGCCATGGATCTTCGTTCTCTGCATCCTTTCTCTCAATCATTTTTTTTCCTCCTCATTTCATCCTTATCATTTGATAGAAAAATGAATAGTTTAAGATTCAATATTTTATGGAATTATTTTTGCCTATTTGCAAGTGGTTTACAGCTGTGTAATGTCTCGAACAAATTTTAATATTTTACATTTATTCCTAATGATGTTAAAAATTAGATTAAAATGAATTTTTTAAAAACAAATGGGAAGTCTCTATAATTTTAGTACATCACATGAAAGATTACCGTATTTTACTAAACATTCTTTTTCTATGAAAGTATTTGATAATTTGTAATTTTATGACGAAAAGCGTTTTTCAAATATTCTTAATACGTTTTATTTTATTTTTTGAATCATTTTATATATTATAATTAATATAACTTTTCTCATGAAAACTAAATTTTAATTTATAGGACGATAAATATATTATACATAGAGAATCACAATTTAATGTCCATAAATAGGATGCTGCGGTTCGGTGAGCAATCCTTGTAACAAGTCAAGGGTGGATTCCGCACATTGAAGCTCATTTTTTATTTAAAAGAATGTAAAAATAGATATGTTAAAACATTTTTTATGGTAAATATATGTAATAATTTATAATTGTTATATTTAAAAGATAAAATAATTCATATAACATATAAAATTCGCAAAACAAATTATACTATTCACATGAATTGTGCAACTTTTAAATATATGACGTATACGCGTATTAACTTGGTCTAATGCTGAGAGGGCAAAAAAAAACAAAGTGTGGCGAAACGTAACCAGAAGACTAAAGACAAAAATGCCGGCAGAAAAGATGTGGTCATAAAATAAGACATTATTATTAGCCAATGAAATAATAGTGACGGAATGCTCATCTTAATCTCAACCAACCACGCTAATTTTCGATGGTCCAGAATTAATTTTAACTTTATATATCTTTTGAATTATTTTTTAATAGATACAAAATTCAAAATAACGATTATGTTAGAAATAAATTTATTATTGAAAAGAATTTCGGATTATAAAAATTTTAAATTTGAACAAGTCATCAAATTTTAGATTATCTAAATTGCATTACAGTGAAATAAGTACTGAATGAAAACCTCCATCCATTGCTAGTCTCCCGACATATTTACATGTAAATGTGTATATGTCTTTTGATATTAACCTACTTAATTTGTGGATTAAATATCGGGTCCATTTAGCTTTTACAATCAACCTATATATATATATATATATATATATATAATATCACATAAAATTTATAATAAGATGACATTATAATTCATAGCAATTAGTGATACTAACCTAATCATGGCCCCCACCTCTTGAAAATTATGAAAATGATTTGTTTTGGATGCAGCGGGCTCAGATTGATGAGAACTTCCATCTACATTGAAAGGAATGACTACCAATGAGGAACCTATTATAATGAAGTGTGTCAGGTCGTGTTCCTTTCTTTCAACAACTTTGAATTTTCATGAGCTGAGCAGTGAATGTATAGAAAATGACTTCTTCTCATTAAGTGGGATTAAGTTTTGAATTGAAGGTTCAAGAAAGTTTCACTAAAAGAAAAAAAATATTTTCTAAATTTAAAATTGCTGTTCTTAAAATGTTTCAGAGTAAAATATAAAATAAAAAAATTAAATATGAAATGTTCAAATATAAATTTAGATTATTTATATTTACCCCCCCCCCCCAAAAAAAGAGAGGAAGAAGAGTGGATACTTTTAACACCAAACCTTGAATATTCTGATAATGTTCTCATTAGATATAAGATATATCGTCCGGGTTAAAAGGAAGAAATCTGCCTGAAAATATTATCATGGGAATAATATGCTAATGAGGATTTAAGAATCTCTATGTATGAGACTTTTGATTACTTGCTTAGAGAATTAACTAAGATTGCTTTAAATTACAAGCTGCAGAAGCTCGTAAAGGAACTTCAGATGAATATAAAATCCCATGACAAATATTGAAAGAATTCATCATAAACTCTGTGGTTTTCCATTACTTATCATTCAGCTAATTAATTTTTCATCAATGTAGTGTTGTTATAAATATTGTTCACATGAATAATTTTCTGTCCTCATCCAAGTAGCATTGAACAAGATTTGCAACTGCTATAATTACACACACGCGCGGTGGATATGATAGTTGATTTCTAAACTCAAGAACTTGTATGTCATCCCCTCCCCCCCCCCCCAAAAAAAGCAATTTCTCCTTGTTTATAAATTATATAGGGTTAATATGACTTTTGATCCCAAAAATTTGGCCTCATTTTAATTTCTTCATATTTCTAAAATATATACAGAAAGTTTGTGTAACATATATTTTAATTTCAAAGAAAGTTTATAATAAATATGTAAGAAATGCATTTTTTCCTCTCAAATATGTCCATCCTTATTTATAAATGAGTAGGTTAGTAGGTGTGAGTAAGAAAAAAGATGAAAGAGATTGTGTGGGAAAAAAATAATGAGTGAGTATATATTAATTAAAGATAAAGTAGAAAAAAATGTATTTATTATTTATATAAACCTAAAGTAGATCTTACAAAAAAGGACGAAACAATCCAAGAAATTAGATTTTGTAAGAAGAGACGGAGAAGGTATTAGATTTTCTTAACCTAATGCTCCTCTGATTCTATTTATAAATCACACTTTGAGTATATTTGACCAAAACTTAAAAATTAAATCTCATTAACTCTACCTTAAAATTTAATAACTTTCTGACGCTACTCATAATTAATACATACATTTTTCAAACAAATAACAATTTACACTGTAATAAATGACAGATAAAATAGTTTATTCATGATATAAAGTGACTTGTAAACAGTAATTAAAATAACATTTTCTTTCTGTCTTATAGGAGAAATTATTTTTTAATTCTGTTTTATCATTATTTTATTTTACTTAATTTTTTTATCTTTTCAGGTGATTTAAATTTTTAATCATTTCAAGTATTTGATATTTCTAAGATATAAAAAATGATTAAAATAGTTTTCATCTTCAAGAAACTTCAGCTTATTTTTTTCTTCAAATAACAAGTATGTACCATTTATATATACCACTATCTTTCCCAGCCACTTATTATCAATATAATTAATAACTCGCAGAAGTCAAATTTTAAATCGTGTACATTGAATAATACAATTTGATTTTATATTTACTATATAATTCTCTCATTTCAATACCTACGAAAACTGGACATCAAACGTGCTTCACGATCTGGCCAAAAAAAAAAAAAAAGGTGCTTCACGATGAAATTCGTTGACTGTCGATAGGAGAGAAAAAGATATTGATTCATGACCCGTTAAATCATAACAAATAAATTAGTCTAAGCACCGAACTCACGGATTAATTATTTTTTTTATAAAAGAAAGTTTGGTTGAATTAGGTCCCGACGTTCATCGGGGTCGGGACATATTTCCAGACTTAGAGAGCCTTTGAACCTTCGACATTATAGGTTATGAACCGACTTCTTATCAACTGGATCGATTCTTGTTAGCAATTCATAGACTAATTTTAAAAAGACTCGAAATTATTGTTGACATAGTTAACGCAAATTATAAGTATTTACCATTTACATAATACATATTAGAAACTAAAAAATATTTAGCACTATTTACCATTCATAAAACATAAATTTATTTTTCTTTTTTGGTAAGGAAAAAAAGAAGTCGTGGACTTATGGTGAGTATATATCATCATTAATAGTCTTTAACAATAATTCTCCCAAAAACAAATTTATTATTCCCACAAAATAAAAAATTGATCTAATGAACTGTCACATATACTTAATATAATTTTTTTTAAAATAATATCATCGCAAGAATCACAGGAAGATGAATTTCTTCATTTTTTAGCAAATATTATTTTAAATAATTTCCTTTGAAAAAACTAATTACTTAATCTGTATAATTTTGATTCAATTAAAACTCAGTCATCACTCATCGTTAAACTTTGATTTGCCTTATAACTCAATAAAACCCTATCCATGAATTTTGACTTTGTGTAACTCAATTCATATAATTTTAACATTTTAAGACATTATTCACTGATGTCTAAGAAATAACATAATTTTTATAGTTTATTTTATGAAATATAGGAACTAAAAGTTTGAAAAGTCAAAATTCTAAGAACCATATTGGTCAAGTTAAATTTTAGAAATCTAGTTTTAAATAAATCAAAATTATAGGCGCTGAATTAGATCATGTCAAAATTTCATGTTAAGACTATAGATAGGACCAAATGATTAATTTTTCTGATTTACTTTTATCACTGTTTTCTGTTATTTTGCCTGACAACAACGCCTGAACGAAGCAAGTAAACCATTATAATTGATTGTGGAACGTATCTCAATAGACGTGGTTTACGCTTTCTTTTTGTCTCTCTTTCGCTTTTACAGGCATAAAATGGTGGTTTTCTATTAAATCCAATCCATGTTCTTGCAACTTTCTCATATTGAAGCCGCTTCTGCAGCTTCTGCAACCTTCACATGTCTGAAGTGAGCCGAAGGTAGTAGTTTCTGCTGCAATTAACTCTCATATTTCTACAAGCTCTTCTGGAGTCTTACTGCTTGGGCTTGAGGCAAAATAAAATTTGAATGTGACCCTAAACACCAACCAATGCAATTGACTTAGCTCATTATTATATTAAGTAATCATACAAGCAAGAAATCATTAATAAACGCCACTGCCAAATCAAATATCGAAAAAAGTTGACTTGACCAGCTTCAGCTGCTGAGACACAGCGCCGTGCGTCCTATATATTCTCATGTTGACATTGGCGGTTTCGGTGTAGGCTTCTAAGCAGAGCAAACCAACTTTCTTTTCCTTCTTCACGTCTTCTCACCGTTATCTCGTGAATCTGTTGTTAAGATGGCAGAAGCAACACATACTGACATGAATCAAACAAACTTGGCGTCTGATGAGAGTGCTCAACAAAGGGCGGAGCTGCAACGACTTCTCTCATCTCAGCCTTCAGATTTATCCTCCAATCACTTCCAACAACCACACGTATGCGTTATCCTTTGCTACTCTTTCTTTAATTCTAAAGCTTTTTCTTGTTTTCCATACTTCCTCTTTGCTTACTACTTTTAAGGTTGCTTTTGTTTATATAATTCCTTAATTATTAGACTTTTCTTAATCTTGTTATATTCCCTTTAATTTGCTCCCACCTTGTTAGATTCATTGCAGCCTCTTTTTTTTTTTTTTATCCTTTTCTTATTCTTAACAAATATTATGAGATTACAGTTCAGTTATTAAGAAAAGAAACATTTATATTTCCCAAGCTCTATGGTCACCTTCATTGCTTTGCTAATGCGCAATTTCTGCTTTCCTTCTGAATCTAAATTGATATATAGGCGGAAGATGAGGAGATCAACATAGACATAAAAGCATTGATAGAGATTAGTGAAGATGGCCTCTTGTCGCCTTTGTGTTGTATCTACAGGGTGCCTACGACGATCCGTCATCTAAATAACGAAGCTTACACTCCTAAGGTTGTTTCCATTGGTCCTTTCCATCACGGTGATAAGAGGCTGCAAGAAATGGAGAGGCACAAAGAAATAATGCTTAAAAGATTTGCACAAAGAGCTATGACAGACTTGGACAGTTTGGTTAACTTCACAAAACAATCTGAGTCAAAGGTCCGTGCTTCTTATTTTGAGAGAATCAACTATGACAAGAAGGATCTTGTGAAACTGATATTAGTGGATTCTGCTTTCATCATTCAACTCTTTATTATGACCTTTGAAGGTCGCATGATACCCGATGCAAAACTATCACAATCATGGTTGGATAATGCTATAAGTAAGGATTTGCTTTTACTTGAGAATCAGCTTCCATTATTTTTCCTTGACGAGCTATACAACATAGCCTTTCCTCATAATGGTAGAGGTCATCGCCCTTCATTTCTTCAGCTTACATATTCCTACTTTGACTATCTTAACATGCAAATGTTTGAGCCTCATCTAGAGATAAAACATTTCACAGATCTTCTTAGATCGTGTCACTTGCCAAGATCGTTAACTCGTCGAAGTATGTTTTTACCGGAAGTGCATAATGACATTCTTTTGTATAGTGCAAAACAGTTAGAAGAAGTTGGCTTAAGGTTCAGGTCAAGCTCGTCAAAATGCCTGTTAGACCTCAAATATTCAAACAATGTCCTGGAGGTCCCAAGGATTCGGGTGGACGATGACACTGCTATGATTTTTCACAATATGATAGCTTTTGAGCAGTGTCATTATCCTCACAAGCATTACATTTGCGACTATGCGCTAATATTGGACTGCCTAATCAACTCGCACGAAGATGTGAATATCCTTATCCGTGAGCGTATAATCCACAACTATCTTGGCGATCCATCTGATATTGTTAGAATATTTGATAGGCTTTCGACTAATCTTACTCTATCGAACTTCAATACTGAATACTCTGACATTTGTGGAAGGTTGAACCACTTTGCCCGTGATCCTGGGCGCCAAATGAAGCGAGCTTTGAAACGCCAACTTCTTCTTTCTATCACTGGATTTGTACTCAACATGCTCACTCTCATTCAGGCCATATTCTCTATCCTTCAAGTAGTATGGCGCTAGAATCTGGATTTCGAGGTTATGTAATATTATTGTAATATTATAATTTGCGTGTTATGTACTCCAACTTTGTTGTATTATTGTATGAGATATTATATGAAGAACTTTGATATCCAAATCTTGTTTTAAGCAGAAAGTGCACTACGCAGCCACATAGTAAGTGTATGGTCGCTATTAATTCTACTACTGCTACTGTTATTATCTGTTTTATCTGAATTATTTTGTGGTAGTGAAGCATAATGAGTTAGAAATTTAGTTGTTACAACCAAAGCCAATGATGCATCTATAGATCATTAGCGAAATATAATTTGACATTTTGCACTGACCAAATCCAGTTAATTAAATTAGGGAGAACCAAAAGAAGGCAGGTAATATTGGGAGACCTTAGAATAATTAGTAATTAAAAGAACCTACCCATTGATGCACTAAAATGTACATTAAATGTACAGAATGGTACTCCATATCCTGCAAAATTCTTAATTATTTTGCAAACTAGTTAAGCCAATTATCGTAGGCTTCTTAACAACCAATGCATTTATAAACAAAAGTGAAACAAGCTAAGGAGACAAATTAAATATAATATAAAAGCAGATAAATCAACTATGGCCTTTCAGTTTTTGATCTTCCCCAACAACTTAGGAGACATGAAATATTTAAATGGGACATTATTCATATGTAAATTACACATAATCCAAGTTACTTCATAATTAAGAATGGAGGGAAGCTGGTAAGAGTTGATCAAGTTAGTAAGAAGTCGGTTCATAACCTATAAGATTGTGAATTTGAATTCTGCTGCTAAAGTGAAAACTTTATTGATGATTGATATGTAAGTTACTCTCTAAGCTTCAAGACATACACTAGTTCTGTTCAGCTTCGAGACCTAACTCACATAAACTTTTTTTCGTAAAAAAAAACCTAATAAGAACGGTGGGGTTGATTATAAAAAAACACCAAACCTAAATAACCACATTTAATATGATCGGCCGTTGTAGACTTGTAGTCAACCGTCCATTCAAAATAAAGAAAGAAGCAGTGCCACATTTATATGTTCCTTACTTTCTGGCTTTCAATGTGCATCAGAGTCATCTTCAATACGAACCAGCTGTATCCATAGAATCGTCTTCCACATTCTACACACGGGAACCACTTTTTTTATGACTAGAATGCCCTTGCACCTAAATCAAATTTTCTGATGAACCCCTGATACCGGTTCCTCTCTTCTTCCTCCGTAATCAACTAACAAATCAAGAAGGCTAAAAATGAAGTTCCAAAAACTTCTGCATAAAAGATGGAGTGACATATTCTCTTATCCATAAACCACCTAACTTGATTATTTAAATCTTACTAAAACATGAAAAATAGTGTAATGTTAGAGCTTAATGTAATTTACAAGGTTAATATTAAAAATTAATTAAATTTATATTCGGGTGTGAGGTTGATATGCTACGGTCAGACATGACACAGGTGGTCCCTGCGCATTCAATAAGCGTTGGTTTAGAGACAAAAATGTTGATGCAAGAGATGAGATGTAAATTATCCAATGAATTGATGACACCTATTACCAGCAACCCTGAATATGTAAATGGGCGCCTATTTAATTTGTGGATCAAGGACTGGGTCCATTTAGCATATCAAATCAACCAATAAATATCACATAAAATTTATCAAAAGAAATACTTCCTCCCGTTCTTATTATAGAACATTTTTAACTAATTCTCACATATTAAAAATAACAGTTAAATTATTAAATTTTTCCTAAATTAATAATTTTTTCCAAAATTATCCCTAGCTTAAATGATATGATGTAGATAGATAAACACAAACTTCTATAAACTTTTTATTATTAATAACGGTAAAATTAGCTAAAGTAACAATTAACGAGTTGTTAATTACTTATATTTAGAACTAAAAATTCATTTTAGACGATGCACTATAATAAGAACCAGAGGATGTACATTATTATTCGTAGTAACCAAGGAAACCAAACTATCTTCAAAGTTGCGAAATGGTTTGTCGATGTAGCTAGCTTGGATTGACAAAGAATTCAATCCACATTGAATGGAATGCCATCAGTGAGGAGCGGCCATGGGTCTTCGTTCTCTGCATCCTTTCTCTCAATCATTTTCTTCTCCTTATTTCATCCTTATCATCTGATAGAAAAATGAATAGTTTGAGATTCAATATCTTATGGAATCATTATTTTTGCCTATTTTCAAGTGGTTTACAGTTGTGTAACGTCTAGAACAAATTTTAATATTTTACATTTATTCCTAATGATGTTAAAATTAGATTAAAATGAATTTTTTAAAAACAAATGGGAAGTCTGTATAATTTTAGTACATCATGTTAAAGATTACTGTATTTTACTAAACATTCTTTTACTACGAAAGCATTTAATAATTTATAATTTTACCAGTAAAAACGTTTTACAGATATTCTTAATACCTTTTATTTTATTCTTTTGAATCATTTTATATATTAAAATTAATATAATTTTTCTCATGAAAAATAAATTTTAAATTATAGGATAATAAATACATTGTATATAGAGAATCACAATTTAATGTTCATAAATAAGATGCTGCGGTTGAGTAAGCAATCCTTGTAACAAGTCAAGGGTGATTCCGCACATTGAAGCTCATTTTTTTATTTAAAAGAATGTAAAAATAGACATGTTAAACATTTTTTATGGTCAATATATTTAATAATTTATAATTGTTATATTTAAAAGATAAAATAATTCATATAACATATAAAATTCACAAAACGAATTATACTATTCACATGAATTGTACAATTTTTAAATATACGAATATTACAAATATGCGTATTAATATGGTCTAATGCTGAAAGGGCAAAAAAAAAAAAAAAAAAGCAAAGCGGGGCGAAATACAACCAGAAGACCGAAGGCAAAAATGCTGGCAGAAGAGATGTGGTCATCAAATAAGACATTATTATTAGCCAATGAAATAAAGACACCCTATCCGTGAGCACATTCCATTGTTATCAAAAAAGTAGTCACCTCACCAACCAACCACATTAATTTTTGATGGTCCAGAATTAATTTAAACTTTATATATTTTTTGAATTATTTTTTAATAGATACAAAATTCAAAATAAAGATTATGTTAAAAATAAATTTATTATTGAAAAGAATTTCAGATTATAAAAATTTTAAATTTGAACAAGTCATATCTAATTTTAGATTATCTAAATTGTATTACAGTGAAATGAGTACTGAATGAGAACCTGCGTCTATTACTCTGCATATTTACATGTAAATGGGTAGATGTCTTTCGATATCAACCTACTTAATTTGTGGATTAAGTTATTGGGTCCATTTAGCTTTTAAAATCAACCTACATATATCACATAAAATTCACAATAAGATTACATTATAATTCATAGCAAGTGGTGACACTAACCTAATCATGGCCCCCACCTCTTCAAAATTGTGAAAATGATTTTGTTTCGGACGCAGCTGGCTCAGATTGACAAGGACGGAAATCTACATTGAAAGGAATGGCTACCAGTGAGGAACCTATTATGATGAAGTGTGTTCCTTTCTTTCAACAACTTTGAATTTTGAGCAATAAATGCACAGAAAATGAAAATGACTTCTTTTCGTTAAGTGGGATTAAGTTTTGAATTGAAGGCTGAAAAAAGTTTCACCAAAAGAAAAAAAATATTTTCTAAACTTAAAATTGCTGCTTTCAAAATGTTTTCGAGTAAAATATAAAATAAAAAAATTAAACATAAAATGTTTAAATATAAATTTAGATTATTTAAATTTAACCCAAAAAAGAGAGGAAGAAGAATGGATACTCTAACACTAAACCTGGAATATTCGTTAAAGGGAAGAAACCTGTCTGAGGAGAATATTCTCGGGGGAATAATATACTAATGAGGATTCAAGAATCCCGTTGTATGTGACTTTTGATTACTTGTTCAGAGAATTAACTCAGATTGCTTTAAATTAAAAGCTGCAGAAGCTCGTCTAGGAAACTAAGATGAATATAAAATCCCATGACAAATCTTGAAAAAATTCATCATAAACTCTATGGTTTTCCATTACTTATCATATTCAGCTAATTAATTTTTCATCAGTATAACGTTGTTATAAATATTCTTCAGATGAATAATTTTCTGTCCTCATCCAAGTAGCATTGAACAAGATTTACAAATTGTATGATGCCATACTATAACTGTACACGCACACAGAGGCACTGTAAAGACCATGAAAAAAAATATAATATGAGATAGTTAATTAATATTATTATTTATTTTTGGTAAATTGATAACATAAAAAAGATAGGGAAAATTAGAAATTACTGCAAAAAAGCGTTGTTATTTGGCTTTTGAGTGTAGTTATTTTTTTATGAGTGTATTAATAAATGCTAATTTATTATTTTAAAATTTAACAGTCATTTTTTTGGATTTTTCCAAAAAGATCATAACACACTGGATATGATAATTAATTTCTAAATTCGAGAACTTGAATGTCATCCCAATAAAAGGAGCAGTTTCTCCTTGTTTCTCAATTATATAGGGATAATATCACTTTTGGTTCTAGAAAATTAACTTCATTTTAGTTTTAGATCCTCAAATTTTAAACTTATGATTTTAATTTTTAAAATTTAGTTCGTTTTAAAATGTCAATCCATAAAGGTATAATAATGTTAAAATCTAATAAAGTATCATAAAAAGCATTAGAGTGGTGATGTGCACCTACTTCTTGGAATGCAACTATATAGCTCCCGGTTTTTCCCTCACCATGGATTGGAGAAGTTGTTCACTATTTCGCATTTTGAGGCCGAACTCATCTAGAGAAAATTACCGTCCATAATATAAGTTTTCAGGATAATTAATAACATTTTTACACTTATGCCCCTATTAATTACAAGAGAAAGTTTTAAATGTGTATGAAAGAGGAGAGAAAGATAAAAGATAATAAAAATGTATTGAAAAAAATACTCTATTATTTTTCAATAACATTCTTTAAGAGTAAAATTAAATAGGACAATTTTATTATTTTAGGATACATTTAACAATTTAACTATCATTTCTAGATTTACAAGAAAGCTTCATCAACTTCTTATCGCGTCGAGGCAGAATGAATTAGCTAGAAGTTTTTAGATTTAGAGTAAAATACTCTAACTACCCTTTTGTTTTACCTAAATTACATAAATCTCCCTTCTATTTTGAAAATGTATATAAACTTCCCTTGAAATTAAAATGCATGTTACACAAACCTCTATTATGTATTTGAAATTTTATTTCTATCCATCCAACCGTTAAGTAATCGTTAAGTTTGACTTTTTAAACTTCTATTTTGATCAAAATCCCTTCCAAGGCATAAAATTTATTTAAATATTTATATTTGTCAAAAAAATAATTTTTGATATAACAAAAAACAATTTTAATACATGTATTTTCAAATTTTAAATATGCAATAAAATTTATTAATTTTGATTATATTATAAAATTTTATAATTTTAATTTTTCACTACATAATGAAATGTATTTATTTATTTTTTTAAATGGCTATAAAATATATTAAATAAATATTTTTTCATAGTATAATATAAATTCTCTAAGTTTAAGAGACTATAGAAATTATTTAAATTTATAATTTAAAATTTTGAAATAAAAATTTTGTTAGAAACATTTATAACGTATTTAGTGTGTTATATATTTATTTAAAGAATTAATTAAATTTTCGTTCAAGGTTTTTATGTTTACGTTAAATAAATAAATCAATTTTTCATCCCAATATGATGAAAACATAACTATTTGTAAAACTAAAAAATAAAATTAAGAAAAAAGGAAAAAAAAATTTTAATTCGTCAAAGTTTTTTTGGCCAAAATTAGGGATTTAGTGTTATGAAGGGTGAATTAGTAAATAAAAAGTATCTTAATATAAATTTTAATTAAAAATGCATCTTTTTAGAATATTCTTAATGGAGTTTATAATTTGAGGTTAAATCTATGTTTTCAAAATAGAAGAGAGATTGGTATAACTAAAGTACTCATCTGGTCCTATTTATAGGGCAGAGAGAAAATATATTTTTTTGTCTTATTTATAGAGCACTGAGAGAAATTTTTTATAAAGATGTACAATTTTACCCTTTATTTGTTATTGTGTTGACTTTGTTTACATGAGGTATATTATATATTAAATGGGGATAAAATTAGAAAGTTGTTGAATTTGAAATGACAATTAATGAAGTTTAAGATTTTTCTTAGTCTATGTGAAACGTGTTAGAAGTAATTTATAAATTATGATTTTAGAAGTAATTTTACAATATATGAAATAAATATATGAAAAAATTTATTTTGATATAAAAAAATATTTTTAAAAATCACTTCTCATTACATCTAAACACCTTCTTAAATTTAATACGAGAGCACCTGGCTGGTGGAACTGTTGTATATTCATAAAGCTAGGTGGTTGTTTGCGCTAGCGGTTCTCGCGCATTCAGTAAGCCAAAAGGTTAAGGATAAAATTGCTGCCTGAAGGGATGGGGTCATAAGATGACGCAAGAGAATTGAAGACAACTATTATTGGTCTTCCAACTTATTTCAACCCACATTCCCGACATAAATACAAAAACTAATTAAAAATTTAATTTATATTATGAATATTATAACATGTGGATGTTCACCTCCTCTTCTTCCTCTTCCTCTTCCTCTCAACTTTATCATCAACTCCTACTACTTCCATTAGGCATTAATCTTCCGCTACTCTATTACCTTTCCACTATGCCTTTAATCTTGTAACTCCCCCCACTCATATTTATATGGTTTATTGTTCACTATCTATCATTTAAGTACAAATGTAACTTATGTGTAAGATTATGCCTATAAATAAGGCATGCTATTGTATTGTGATGCAAGTGAAGCAAGTGAAGGAATACAATATCATTCTCTCATTTTCTTGTCTACTTTTCTGAGTTCATGGCTTCTAGTTGATACATGTTGATGTTTTGTTCGTTGAACGAAGATAGTTTGATCCGAAAAGTTTGGTAAGATTTCTCCAATTTATTTAGAGAAAATGGTGGTTTTGCATATTAACCTTATTGATTCATTGGCAGCCGAATATTTTATTTATCGTATTGAGATATGAAAATTTTTATTTTTATTTCTTACTTTTCTTATATTGTTATGATGTTACTATTCTTATACTTCTTTATTTGCTATGAGGTCTATGTTCATCTATAACATTATTCTATATGATTATCATCCTCGATATTAGTAAATTGTTGTCTTAGAAAGTAAAATGTTAAATATATAAATAAATGGCTAATAGCCATTGTACTCTTGATTTTGTGATTAGATGGCCAGAAGCCACATCATGTTTTGATGATTATTTGATAAAAAACCATCTTGTGGTAGTAACAGATGGCATGGCAAGATTGTCATAATTTGATAATCCATATCAAAGTCCTAAAAATTAATGGATTAAAAAAAATTAAACAATACAAAAGAACTTTGTAGTTTTGAAAATTTTATTATGGTCTTGAAGACTAATATTTGAGAAAAATGATGGTATGCTATTGAAAGCAAAGAATATATCCATAAGAGTGATAAAGAGTATGATCACATTGTATCAGTGGAACTGATAACTAAAAAGACAATAATCTTGGAGCTTAACTATTGAATCATAACAGCAGAATTAGTAATGCCCCTATGATCAATATGATAAAATTATGAACAACTATTATAATATGACCAGAAGTCATATAGACAAATATGTATCAATTCATTAAAAAGCAAATATTAAAAAAATGGTTGTGGGATCAAAAAGACCATGTGATATTATAAAAATATCGAAATAATTCTAATGCCTGAAGACAATAAGTTATGAAGAAAGATAGATACCCAAAGTATATATAAAAATAGAAAACATATAAATATATGCCTAGAAGGCTATATGTATAATATTTAATTTTTATCAATATTTAAATTTATTGTGATTTGTGAGAAACAAATTGTTATAAGAATTTGATAATGTGATATTAATAAGTGTTTGATATAAAACTAAATAGATCAAATAGACCCAAAAATTACTAGTTATATTTTGTTTATTTATATCTTATTTATATGATCTGATTCAATATTAGTTTTGAATATTTTAAATGTCTATAGTACCTTGATCAATATTGAGAAGTTTTGAACATTAAGTCTTATTTGTACTTTATTTTTAAAAGTTCATTTTAAATGTTCTTCATCATTTTTGTGTGTTCTCTATGTGTCTTGTAAGTTAAATCTGTGATACTCATAATTATTTGTTATTATGTTAATGATATATTGAAATAAAGTTGTCTTTCATATTCGTCTTAAATTATATAGTTTCAGAAGAACTAATATTGATTTTTCTTTATAAGCAGACAAAATATTGATAGTGAAAAATATGACCAATAGATCTACATCACAGCTTTGGTTCTCCAAAGAGTGTAAATGTTATAGTACAATTGGATTAAAGTCTGTAACTATATATGAACTAGAAAGTACTTGGCCTTCCAAGCAAAAGATAGGTTATTAGCTTTAACCTATTATATGCTAGCAACTGTTTATGAAATATGTGAATAAAAGAATCATGTTTGAATGACTCAATTTTAAGGGGAAGATTATTGGAATATAAGTATGAGTTGATATTGGATATATTTTTCATATCAATTTCATAAATGGATATCATCAATCATATATTATATTGAAAAAGTTATTGTTGGTAATGAAACATAGTACAGTAAACTAGAAGTTTACTGATATAATTAGATTTATTATTGGCATGACTTGTTTGATCATCTTAAACTATATAATTATTGAAGATTATGTATTGATATCCATTGAAGAGCCAGAAGATTCTTCCGAATAGCCAACATTTTTAAGAATTCATATGTGCTGCTTGTTCTCAAAGAAAATTGATTATAAAATACCACCAGTTATGTTTTGTTTTCGAATGGATCACTACATTTCTAGAAATATATATGGGCCTATTTAGAAGCACATAAACCATACAAGTATTCAATATTTAATAGATGCGTCTATATAAAATGGTAAGATGTGTGATTGACATTAATTTGCAGCCTGAAGTTTGCAAGATTATTTGGATAAATATTTCCGGACTATGTGATTCCCAAAACTTGACTTTAAAGATGCTAGTAAATTTATATATCAGGCTTTTAATATTGAAAAGCCTGCCTAATAGATTGATCTAGCAAAATCATTTGTTAATACCTCTGTGAATAACTTGATCAATATTTATGAGAACAAATTTTTCCATTTTAGTGTTGGCATGTTTGACTTAATATATTGCAGCACTTATAGACATCAAGATAACAAAATTCTCCCAATAAAATTGGCTTTTGGTTAGGAGCCAGATATTTTTCATTTAAAAAAATTGAAATGTGCAATATCTATTCCTACCAATCCACTACAATACACATAGATGGATATTAAAAGAAAGTTGGGACATAAGTTGGGTAAGAACCTCCTTCTTCTTGTTTGTCTCTAAATGGAACAAAACAATGTTCCTAAAAGAAACAAATGGATTTAGGAGACTTATACTGCATAACTAGTTGACTGTTACTCGGCAAAATTTTCTTAACATGAGGGGGAGAAATTGAGTAGCTGGAAAAGAGAATGCATGGAATGCATCATTACTATCAAATACAGATCCTCATATATATATCAGTATGGACCAGAAGTTCATCAAAATTGCATTCACGAAATACTACAAAATATTTTACTGACTTGAATGAAAATTTTTAAATCTCTTATTCCAGCAGAAAATGCTCCAGTTATTTTAAATATTAAGACATGCCAGAAGCATGAGAGGTTAATCGATTCCAATATAAATATCTTGAATAAAGAGGAGCATACAACTTAGAAATTGTATTGAGGAGGCATGTACTCTAGAAGAGTGTCAAAACATAACTAATTGTAAAACCTAAGAAGAGGTTCAGGTACTTGAAAAGGAAGAAAGAGATCTCAACAAGTTATATCACAAAAAGAAAAAATAGAACCGAAAAGGTAAAGTTGTCGACAATGATTTTTTATAAGAATATCACGTGATAAGAGGAGGATCTTACACATAGATCTATCATACAAAGTAGATATAAATTTGGCCAAGAAGAAAAAGAAAAGGGAAAAGACGTGATGAAAATATCATTTCAATATGTGAAAATGGGCCTGCAGTCCCAACAAATGAAATATAAAGTTTCTATAGAATATATAGACGTTTATGTGAAAATATAGATTTTCACAAATGATTATGATGAGATATATTACTTTGTGGTAGATATAATTTTACATATTTGAATAGTCTGGCATTATGAAATGTGCTTGTTAGATGACCCATGGATGAGGATCATTAAATAGTAAAATTTAATGATAATCCTTGAAGGATCCAAAATATGCCAGGAGCATATATAAGAAAATCTTTCAGTATATGAAATATTATGAAGATTAAAATAATTTCAATATGTATCATCATTTTATAGTTCTAGATCAAAATATATGAAATTCCCTGAAGACTTTCACTTGCTAGAAGCATACAATTTAAGTTCTTGAGAATAATGATTAAGTTAAATAAGTTGCCAGAAGCAATCAGGACATATGTGGTATAATCGACTAAGTAAATATCGGTTGAGGAAATGATATAAAAATGATCCAATTTGCCCATGCATTTTTATGAAAAGATCTGAAAATGAGTTTTCTATAATTGTTGTTTATGTTGATGACATATATATTATTGGAACTCCTGAAGAGCTTACAAAAGCTATAGATTGCTTAAAGAAAGAATTTGACATGAAGGACTTGGGAAGAACAAAGTTTTGCTTCGGATTGCAAATTGAATACTTGAGAAATGAAGATTTTTGTATATCAAATAATTGATACAAGAAAGGCCTTAAAGTGTTTTATATGGATAAATCACATCCATTATATACTTTGATGGTTGTGAGATTTGTGGAGGTAAATAAAGAACCTTATATATTTTGAGAAGGTGAAGAAAAACTACTTGGTCCAGAAGTACCAAATCATAGGTCCAGAAGTACTATATTATATCTTACCAGTCATGCATGACATCACATATCATTTGCTGTTAACTTACTGGTAAGATATAGTTCTTCACCAAAGACATTGGAATAGAAGTCTAGATTGTTTTCTGATTCACATGCTGGTAATTCCAAATGGAGTATTTATCTCACAATATCCAAAAGATGGTGAAATATATATCTAGCAAATTCATTCAAATAAAAATCTAGCAGATTTATTCACCAAGTCACTTCCTATTACAATATTTGAAAAGTTTGTTCATGATATCGGATGTCATAGACTCAGGGATATCAATTGATGTTATCAAGAGGGAGAGCTAATACACACTGTACTCTTTTTCCCTTGTCTATGGTTTTTTTCCCACTGGGTTTTTCTAGTAAGGTTTTTAATGAGGTAGCACCAGATAGTATATCAATGAATGTGTACTCTTTTTCTTCTGCTAGGTTTTTGTCCCACAGGATTTTTCCTAGTTGAAGTTTAGGCACATATCTCATATAATGGACATCCAAAGGGGAGTGTTATGAATATTATAACATGTGGATGTCCATCTCCTCTTCTTCCTCTTCCTCTTCCTCTTCCTCTCAACTTCATCATCAACTCCCACTACTTCCACTAGGCATTAATCTTCTACTACTCCATTATCTTTCCATTATGCCTTTAATCTTGCAACTCCCCCCCACTCATATTCATATGGTTTATTGTCCACTATCTATCATTTAAGTACAAATGTAACTTATGTGTAAGACTATGCCTATAAATAAGGTATGCTATTGTATTGTGATGCAAGTGAAGCAAGTGAAGGAATACAATATCATTCTCTCATTTTCTTGTCTACTTCTCTTCTCCAATCTACTTTCATTGTTGGTTAATTTCATAACAATTTAATTTTAAATATAAGATTATAATTTAGAAAAAAAGACAGTAAAATACCTAAGAAATTGCTAAAAGACAAATCAATGTAGATAAATTTCAAAATCTCAATTCAGACCCCTTGTCCCATGTTAGAATTTTTAAATATTATAAAATTACACAAATAAGCTTTACTATTTTTTTTATTTAAATATAGCCACTTCAGTATCCTTAGCTAGTTTCTAGTTGTCGAAGCTCTGACACCAGCGACCCTACTGGTGGCCAGCTGTCGAAGCTCCGACAACATGTCACCAGAACTCCGATGACTACTCTTTCTTATGTATTGACTATTTTGTTTTAGCTATTGACTATAATTGTTTTTAGAACTCCGATGACTACTCGTATTTAGCTATTGATTGCCCTAATATTGCGACTGAGTATTTTCATTTTTAAAATTTTGGTTACTACTCTTATTTAGCTATTAACCACTTTAGTTTTGCTATTGATTACTTTTATTTCAAAAATTCAAATAGTGCATTAACTGTTGTTGGAGATCTAGTGAATACTTTTTGTTTAACTATTTACTACTCTTGTATAGTCCATGGTTATATAAAAATAGTCAACGGAGCTTTGAAAACAAAAGTAATCAATAGTTAAATTAAAGTAGTCAATAGCAATATAAAAGTAGTCACCGAGAATAAGGACAGTATTATCATTTCACAATATTTTAAAATTTCAAAATCATACAAGGGGTCTAATTTGGGATTTGGAAATTCACCCACCATAATTTGTTTTTTAGCATTTTTGAGGATATTTTAGTGTCCTTTTCACTTTAATTTATTTTATTTTTTTATTTTTTTAAATAGTCCTCATGATAATTACATATTTTAAAAAGTTTTCATTTTAATGCATATGACTAACAAGGATATTTGAGAAAAAGCAATATCTATTTATCATAAATAACAAATTTAACTAATTTTTTAATATTCACAAATTAGTAATCCAATTCTTATATTAATTGGCGGAGGTAGGATTTAATTTGTAGATCAAACATTGGGTGCATTTAACTTTTCAAATCAACATATTACTACAAAAAAATATGTATTTTGGAGCGGTTAAAATATGACTTTTCTAGCGGTTATAACTGCTACAAATAACATTTGCATCGGTTACACAAACTACTGGAAAATCAAGTGCTAGAAAGGGATTTCTAGCGGTTACGTGAACTGCTACACAGTGTGGTCAAAATGCCAGAAAACTTCAAGTGGTTAAAATAACTGCTAGAAAAAACAAGTGGAAATTTCTAGTGGTTACTACCTACTAGAAAGATCTGAAAAATTTATAGCGGTTAATTAACCGCTAGAAAATTCTGAGCAAAATTTCATTTTGCCGGGAAACAAATTTTTTTATTTTGGTGCTATACTTTTCTAGCGGTTATTAACCACTAGAAAATTTTGAGGAAATCAAATTTTGCTAGGAATTGAAATTTTGTAATTGGCGCCAAAACATTTCTAGCGGTTAATAACCGCTAGAAATGTGGCGGGTATTTGAATTTTATGAAATTTGTCCCTCTTTTATTCATTTTCTAGCGGTTTGAAAACCGTTAGAAAGTTTATTTCAGGTGAAAAAAATAAATTGAGATGCTTGGTTATTAAAAAATATAATTTAAAAACCATTAAGTAGATTATATTAGAGAATTTTTGTTAATATGTATAATTACTAGTGTATTACATGTTATACATTTGAATTTTGTAATGAATAATAAGTAATTAAGTTATGATTGTGTCAAATGAAGTGAATTAAATTTAATAAGATAGATGAATTAAAGATGAGATAGTTTATAATATTGAATCTAAACTGTTATGTTGAGAAGTGCTTAAATCAGTTGACGAAGGTATGACAAATATGAAGAAGAAAAATCTGAAAGAAAAAGAGAAATAAATATGTTAGTAAATTATAAATAAAAACAAATAAAAGATATTAATACTTATAAAATAATAATCACCTTGCCATATAATGAAGAGAAAAAAACCACCACATCAAAGAATAAGAAAAAAAGAGTGAATTATAAAGAAGAATGGGAGAAAAAGGAAAAGATATGGGATAAATGAATAAAGAGGTGATGTGTTATTTATAGAGATCAGTGAGATATTTGTAGCGGTTTTTTTTACAACGTTTTATTCATTTTGTAGTGGCCTTACATTTTCTAGCGTATTGTAAAACCGCTAGTATTTGTAGTGGTTTCACAATTTGTAGCGGTTATGTAACCGCTACAAATTGTAATTTTTTACTTCTTAAAAAACTGAACAAATTTTAATTTATACATATTTATTTATGAAAGGCAAATTTTTTGAATGATAAAAATTTTTGAAACTGCTATTCTTGATCTTCATCCTGCCTGAAAAGAGATATTTAAAAAAATTATGTTAGAATTATAATATATTTAGAAAAAATTAGTAATTAGTAGTTAATTATTTAAATAATTTAAGAAAAGACATATACCTGATAATTTCCAAAATTCGAGGGTTGGAAGGGTTTATTGTCGTAAATAATGTCACCATCACCCATATCATAAAGATCTCGTGGCTTAAGGTGAACGACCATATTCCAGTCTTTATGTTTCTCATCCTCGACATAGTAAACCTGGTGTGCCTTAGAAGCAAGAATATATGGCTCATCATCTTCAGATTCCCCCATATGAATAAGTCTTGAGAAATTAACAAAGGTGATGTCCAGTGGTCAGTAGCGAGTCCCCGTGGAGTTGTCGTATTTGCCCAGGAGCACTTCAACAGAGTTACGGTGAAAAGCTAGTAACTCAACTCAATGATGTCAATTAGCTTTCCATAGTAAGTTCCGCCTCCAAAGCGTATATCGCTGTCACTGCTGCTAGCATAACATATCGTCCCGAATGTCTGACAAACTCCAGAGTTTTGTATGAGCAATCCCTGATCACGTCCAACTGTACAGAACTTGAAGCCATTGACATTATACGCGGTAAACCTTCGTGCATGGTCTAACGGACTGAGGGAAAGAGCTTTGAATTCATCTGTGTATGGGCTGTTGTCGTTACCTATTCGACGTGCAAAACAACCAGGAAACTCTTTGTGGACTCTTTTATCAATGTCAGCGGAACGCACACGCCCCCGTAGTTGCCGCCTAAGGTAACTTCTAAACTCACTACAGTGAAGTGATTTTGTTAGAAGAGTCAGTGAGAAACAAATATAAAGTGTAAAAGTTAGTGAGCTTATATAATACTTGCTGCATGAAGGGTTCAACTTGGTGGCAATTTATCAAAACATGTCTGTGTGCCTGGTGTTTCTCTATGGGAGTGAGGTTGAAGAATTCATATCCTCCAACTGGTTTCTTGACAGGAGGAAATAAAGTTGATGGGAAGGACTAGGAGGAGAATCATCTACGCGACGCGGGCAAAGTACCTTGAATAGAAAGTTAGGATCTCATCTCCGGAATAACCTTATGTTATTGGCCCCTCAGGCCACGCCTTATTCCTAACATATTATTTTAATTTTCCCAAGTACCTGCAGGTTAATATTCCATTAATAATTGCGAGCAAATGAAATAACAATGTGAAATTTAAAGAGGTGGCCAGGGATAAAAGATAATCAATTATACCTCTCTATAGGGTACATCCATCGATAGTGAACTGGGGTTGCAACCTTTGCTTATCGAACAAGGTGGACAGTTAAGTAAACCATAACAGTGAAGAATGATGAAGGAAATATCATCCCCAAGTGACAAAGTGTAAGAATTATTTTATTTTGCAGCTGATCAAACTCTTCTGCTATCAAGACCTTCTTCGCACACAACTTCTTAAAAAATGAACATAATTCCACCAAAACCACTAATATATCAGAAGGAAGTGTGTTTTTCAAGGCCAATGGAAGTAATTGTTGCATAAGAACATGGGAGTCATGACTTTTTAACCCAGTAACTTTTCGAGTCTATAGATCGATACACCTTGAGATGTTGCTAGAATATCCATCTGGTACTTTTATGTTCTTCAACGTCGAAAGGAAGATATCCTTGTTCTGCTTCGTTAACGTGAATTTAGCTGGTTGAAACTTGTCATTTTCATCAGGCTAAGCCTCTTCACGAATTCCCCAGGCGCGTAAATCTTTTCTAGCTACAAGATGGTCTTTCGACTTTCCAGTTTCGTTGAGCAACGTATATAGTACATTATCGCACACATTTTTTTCAATGTGCATAACATCCAAACTGTCATAGCAAATTAGATTTCCAATAAGGAAGAGTGAAAAATATGCTTCTCTTCCGCCATTGCATAGGTTGTGCATCAGATGTCCCATGAGATCTTCGTCCCAGTCATTCAGGATCCACATGCTTACCAAACTCGACATTAACATCTTCTAACTGCCACAAAATATCCATATCAGACAAAGCAATGGGAGGATCTCTCTTCTCTTGTTTCCCATTAAAGCGGATCTGTTGTAATCTAAATCTGTGCTTGGAATCAAGGAACCGTCGATGTCCTATGAAGCACCACTTGCGACTGTGTGGAAGGCGACATGGCACGAAATCAAAATTGCACTTAGGACAGGCCAACCCAGTATGCATGTTCCAGCTAGACAAAGTTCCCAAACCAGGAAAATTACTTATTGTCCACATCAAGGCTGCACGGAGATTGAATAGTCGCTTGCCATATGAGTCATATGCCTCAACACCATTCATCCATAGGTCGATCAATTCGTGTATCAACGGTTGCAGGTATACGTCTATATCATTTCTCAGTGCTTTCTTGCCAGGAATGATCATGGAAAGCAAAAAGAAGCTCTGCTTCATGCACATCCAAGGTGGTAGATTGCATGGAATTAACACCACTAGCCAGATACTGTAACTTGTGCTCATGTTTCCGAAGGGATTGAAACCATCGGTTGCCAACGGAAGACGTACATTTCTAGGATCACTGGCAAAGTCTGAAAATTTCGCATCAAATGTTTTCCACGCCTCCGAATCTCATGGGTGCCTTAACCTGCCATCTGGATTTTCCTCAGTCACATGTCATCTCATGTACTGAGCCATTTTTGATGACATATACATTCTTTGCAACCGCAGTTTCAAAGGAAAGTATCTAAAGAAATAATATATTAAAAATTTCAAATATCGAATATTTAAATACTGAACAAGTAACACATTATAATCAATTGTATTGAGAATTTTAAATATCGAATATTTAGAGACGGAACAAGTAACACATTATAATAAATTGTACCTGAGAATTTTGGCTGGTTTCTTCTTCTGCTTTTTCCCCTTCTGTATCGACTTATAGCAAGACGTCTTACATCTCGTACAAATCCCCTTGTTTGCATTATCTCCCCAGTACAACATACAGTCATTTGGGCATGCATCTATCTTCTTGTGGCTCAGGCCAAGCTTGTTAATAATCTTCTTTACTTCATAAAAAGATGGAGGGAATTCAGCCTGAGGGAAAGCATCTCCTAGCAATTCCAACAGCATGGACATCGCCTTGTCAATCATATCACACAAGCATTTGATATGATACAACCTCCCCAAGAATGACAACTTAGAATACTTTGTGCACCCAGAATAAAGAGGCTCGTCAGCTTCGCTTATGAGGTCAAAAAATTCCCAACAGTTTCGTTTCTAAGAAACTCCGATTGAGGCCCCTTTACTTCATCTTCATTGGGATCCTCACTTTTGTGCATGCCAAAAGCATCACGCACAACATCGTTCACGACATCGGCTTTATCCACTCGTACTCCTATCCTTGAAACTACTGGAACTGACTCAGCAACCATATCTGGTCGTTCCCCATGTAGTTGCCAAAATACATACTCTCGCGGGAAGGGCTTAAAAATCAAATGTTCTCTAACAATATCTCTGGGATGCCACTTTCTTGAAATTACATTTAGGACATAGACAGTGAATCTTACCATTTACGGCGGCATTGGCAAAAGCAAAATCCAAGAAATAGTTTAAAGCAGCCAATTATTGCAGAGTCGAACAGTGCAAGTTGATCCACAACTTATCCATTACTAATGTTGCTCAAATTTCGTGAACATATGACATAGGAAGCTCAAAGAGAAGTTAAAATGAATTTCAGATGGAATTCTTCAGCTTATAAAGGAGGTTGCCAACGGTTATATAATGGTCAATTTTTTGTAGCGGTTATAAACAGCTAGAAATTTGCATTCAAGCGGTTATACATTTTCTAGCGATTCTAAACCGCTAGAAGTTTTGAGCCGTGCAACGGTTACATATTTTCTAACGGTTTATAACTGCTAGAAATTTTGAGGCAGCACGAAATTTGAATTTCAGGTGAATGTTGTAGTAGTCAGTTAACCGCTAGAATTTTTTTATTTTCTAGCGGTTGTATTCGAGGGATGAGGGAAATTTGAATTTCCAATAAGTAGGAAAATTTGAATTTTCTAGCGGTTATTTAACCGCTAGAAATTGAAGACATTTTTGTTTTGTAGCGGTTTATAACCGCTACAAAATATCTGTTAAAATAAATTAATATTTATTTTATTAAATTTTACAAAAATATTAAAATAATAAATAGGTATTAAAAGATATTAATAATATATGTATGCATAAAATTTAAAAAATTCCATGATATGTTAAATATTAAAATACATATTCTAAGAATGAATTTTAATGTTAAAAGAATATATGTTTAGCATGTTTTATATAGTGCAACAATATATTAAGTAATACTTGACATAAATAAAATTATAGAAAGAAATAATAAAAGTAGGGAAATAAACATAAAATTTAAATAAATATCTACATAAAACATAATATAATAAAATCCAAATCCAAATAAAATCCTATACAAGCAAAACAGGGGAAATCAGGAGTGAGGGGCGGAAGCAGCATCATTGTGATCGTCGGTAGCTGGATCCTCCTGCTGGCTTTGCTGGGGGTGGGCAGGCAGCTGATCGTGCTGGGGCGGGATTGACTGCTGGTCTTGCAGGGGTGGGACTGGTGGCAGGCGTACGTCAGGAATCTCAGGAATTAGGATGTTTGGAGCGATAGTGATCATCACATCATGTATGGCCATAGCAACTGCTTTCAACTGGTCAAGCTACAACTGGAACGGATGATCACGCTCCTCCATCCTGGCCTCTATCCTGGCCTCCATCTCTCGCCTAAGCTCTTCTTGCAGCTCATCTGAGGATGAGGAACCCGGCCCCTTTGCTCCTGCGCTCGCTTGAGAGCTCCCTGCAGTGTATGAAGGGCTAGCGCCACCTGAGCAGGGCAACCTAGTCGGTGTGGGTCCAAGATCGAGCCCGCTAACTTGGCCAAGGTGCTACGCTCGGCCACGACCTGCTAAAAGTGAGGCAGTGGGATCCAAGGCAGACGCCTGAGACTCACGCAGCTCGGCATCAACCCGAGTCATCAGCGCCTATCAAAATTAATATAAAGATATTAATATTTATACTGCGATATTATATTAATATTTAATTAATTACTTACCGCCATCTCCTCAATCTCATCCGACGCAGGCCCGTCTCGAGGTCTGTACAGAATCGCCCACATCTCGCCATAGGTGGGTGATGATGCCTTTTGTCGTTAAAGCACTCAATTAAACTAGGTCCCAATTAATTTGTAGTTTAGGGTCGACCTAGGTCATTACTTCCAAGGAGCAAGTTATGGGTTTCTTTAGGTAAAAATTCAGGTGATAAAAAAAATAAAATAAATTGGACCTAAACTAAAATGCAAAATTCTAATTCTAAATGGAAAATGCAAATATCCTAAAATCTATATGAAAATTAAATTAAACTAAATAAATGCAATGCAATTTTTGGGGGGGTTTTTTTGAAAGAAAATAAAAATAATTAATAAAGAAAATTAATCAGAAAGCAAAGAGAATTAACAAGTAAAAATGGAGAAGTTCTCTTCAGGTAAGGTAGAGGGGACAACTTAGGATTCGCATGAATTTAACTTTCATAACCTTAATCAATTAATTAGACCAAAGGGAGGTGATAAGAGAGTGGAATTAATAAACTTAATTACCTACTTGAAATAAAGGGAACCCTTAATCTCAAAAACCCTTAAACCATTAGAGAACTCATAACAGTATAAGGTTGGTCAATTAAGCTTATCAAAACCAATGAAGATATCTCAATTTAATTTTGAAAATTATGTTTCAAATTATCCAATTAAACAATCAGATAATCAACCAACTTAATTAAACAATTAAGAGGTGAAAGAACCCAAATTTTGCAATTCAAACCACATTGATAATTAAACTCATAATGAAAACTCAATTATAAATTCAATTAACAATGCAAAGGTTCCAAACATATATTCCAACAAGTGTCTCAACACAAATAAAATCCAAATATCAATTCAATCCAAGAATAAAATTGACAATCTAAAACTAAATTGTCTCAACAGAAATACAACTTAAAATCATTTAAAACTAAATAATTTTAAGTCCTTGAATTAAAAAGATAAATGGAGTATCACTCCCTTGTGGTCTTCAAGTGCTAACCCAAGGCTCAAATCTCCTCCATGCTCCTCCCAAGTTGCCTCCCTAACAAGCTTAAGCTTCCATCAAAACAATCTTCCCTCCAAGCTTGTTGATGCGGAGTACGGCCATGTGACGCATGAAGTTAGTGACTATGGAATGGAATTGGTTGAATGGATAACTAGATGGCTTTTTGCGTAGGGAAAGGAGATGAATCTTTATTGCAATTGTTTTTTTTGTCCAGCGGCCGAATGGAGAAGGAAAGAAATATCCTTGGGTGTTGAATTGTGCGTTCATGAATGGAGATGGAAGTGGAGGTAGAAATTTTCTTCGTCCTCTTGTGACCGTACAATCAATCAAATATATGAGGGGATATATATATATATATGATATATGGCATTGAATTGTCCTCTCAAATAAGGAAAATATTTTGATGGGGGAAAAGGAAATTTTTATGAATCTAAAGCTCAAGCCCATTAGTAATTAATTGGCCCACTTGATATTAGCCATTGGATTGTTCTTAAATCCCAAGAAACAATCTTGCACCATTGGATTTCCTATGTGCCCCTTTCTTGACCTACAAGAATTTAAGTGCATTCATTAATGTAGATTATATCCAAATATAATCAAAAATTAAATATTAGGTATGCACAAAAATTAGGCAAGAAAGTGTAAAACTTTCTAAAAATAATCTTTCTAAAAATATGAGACTTGTTTCCAAAGAAATAGGAAAAATTGATTCCAAGTCAAAAATAGGAAAGCACAAAATATCTATATTTTTAATCCAAAATCTCAATTTTTATGCAAAATCCAAAAATCAACCAATTTATTCAATAATGCATAAAAAGTCTAATTAAGCTCAAAATTATCATTTAAATCCTGAATTATTGTGGGATAAAATATATAAAAATTGGGCTTTATCAGTGGGCGTGTATCCCCGCTACTGCCGCATCTTTTCCCTTTGTAAATAAAATGAAAGAAATTATTAATTACAAATTAAATACATATACACATTTAACAAATTCTTTTCAAATACTTACAATCTCGTCATAGGTGATAGCAAAGCTCCTGGATCCAGCCCTATGACGTATTGTCTGATGCCTGACGCTCCCAGTATTTCTCTGGGAAAGATCCCAAAACAAAATATAGAAAAAATTAAATTAAATTAGTCAAATGGGACAAAAAATAAAAAAATTATAATTAATGCAATATTATCATACCATCTGGTTAGTCGACATCCTAAAATAAACATAACTCGACCAGTCTTGCTCCGGGACTCCACCAGGTATATTTGCCAGTATCTCCTGCTGGGCCTCATCTCGTCACCTTTCTTCTCAAGCCACAGGTCAACTCTCCTGTTCTTCCATGCCATCCCAATCTCTTGATCGTATCCACCCTCAACTCCTCTCCTAGTATAAATTTACTCTATAATTAAAAAATAAAGAAAAACAATTAAGCAAGTTAAATAAAAAATTATTATAAGTAATAAATTAATGAAATAAATAACAAATTATTATCAAACAATAAAGTAATTTAAATAAACAATATATATTCATTTAACTAATTTCAAAATATTATCAATAAAAATAAATTACAGCAATAACAAATCATAATCAAACAATTAAGTTATTTAAATAAAAATATTTTCATTCAACTAATTTAAAATTATTATAAACAATAAATTAATGAAATAAATAACAAATTATAATCAAACAATTAAGTAATTTAAATAAAAAAATATATTCATTTAACTAATTTTTAAATATTATAAATAAAAATAAATTACATTAATAACAAATCATAATCAAAAAATCAAGTAATTTAAATAAAAATATATATTCATTCAACTAATTTAAAAATATTATAAGTAATAAATTAATGAAATAAATAACAAATTATTATCAAACAATAAAATAATCTAAATAAAAAATATATATTTATTTAACTAATTTCAAAATATTATCAGTAAAAATAAATTGCTGTAATAACAAATCATAATCAAACAATTAAGTAATTTAAATAAAATATATATATTCATTTAACTAATTTAAAAATATGATAAACAACAAGTTAACTAAATAAATAAAAAAATTACAATCAAACAATTAAATAATTTAAAAACAAAATATATATTCTTTTACTTAAATTAAAAAATTATAAATAATAATTTTATATTACCTCCATTATTTCCCAACCTTGCTGCTTCTTGTCCTGAGTGATTTTCTTCCAATCCTTCACATTAATGGGGAACAGGGTCCACTGCTGACCAAGAAGGCGCACAAACTTGTTATACAACTGGCCACCTTTCTTGGTTGGTTGGCCCAATTCATTTAGCGGCACAACCACTCGTCCGCTAGTTGTCATAGACAGCTCTCTGGCTGTCAGCCTCCTACAGGACCTGTTCCCCTCAGAGTTTGCAAAATTTAATTAACAAATTAATTATATATTAATGAATTAAAACAATTTCTATATAAATTAAATAGTTACCGAATTTAAAGAAGTTAAATAAATATTTACCCTCAAATTCCACTTCAAAACTGGTCTGGCGTCTAAGAGTAGGACGCTGCTCAGCATTGAGATTCTCATTCTTCTGAACCTGCTACTCCTCCTCCTCTTCACTAGCATCACCATGAGATTGTTCATCCCCCGAAAAATGAGCCTCCTCAATCTGCTAGACATCATCGTGCTCCATAAAGCTCAGGATATCCTCTTCGTTTAGATCATAGTCATGAATACTTGGGAATGGCTCACCAGCACCATGACTGCCACCACCACGGTCCTCGCTAGGTCCTGATCTATCAGGATCAATCAGCTCCTTCCCTGATCGACGACTCATCCTAATAATAGCAAATAGCAATTGAAATTAAAAAATATATTTTACAACTAACAGTTATTCAAAATAAATAATTATATCAAATAATAATTATTTCCATTGACTCTAAATAATAATATCAAATAATGTTAATTGAAAAACAGATATTCCTATATCTAAATTTTCTATTAACTTATCAAAAAAAAAATAACTACTTCTATTAACTCTATAAAACGTGGCATACTATAAAAAAAATTTCTATTAACTCTAACTAAATTAAGCTAGTCTATCAAAATTAATATAAAAAATATAATAAAATAAATAAAATAAAGACTAAAAACAAAAATTATTTATAAATAAATTACCATTCTTACCTGAAAATATGAATATGTAACTGGATCTGGATCTGGATATATTTTGTGGAGAGAATTTGGCAGAGCTTCGCTTCAAAATTGGCCAAACAGTGAAAATGACGCGGTGGAGGGTATATATAGGCTGTGATTTTCTAGAGGTTTTACAGGAACCGCTAGAAAATTCTAGAGGTTTTACAGGAACCGCTAGAAAATTCTAGCGGTTTTAAAGGAAACGCTAGAAAATTCTAGCGGTTTTAAAGGAACCGCTAGAAAATTCTAGCGGTTTTACCCTCGTCACCCCTGTATTTAGCCACGTGTCACAACTTCTCAGGAAAAGTAAAAAATTTCTAGCAGTTTCCACTAAAACCGCTAGAAAGTCTGTCCAATTACTAGCGGTTTCTCCAACCGCTAGAAAATAGAACGGCCATTTGTATTCTCTAGCGGTTTCGTCACTCGAACAGCTAGAAATAAACGCTAGAAGTTTGGCGCGAACTTCACACCAAAATGCCCGAACGTTTTTGCGGTTACTTTCTAGCAGTTTACCTATAACCACTAGAAAGTTCTGGGACTCACACCGGTTTAGGTCAAACCGCTACGAATTTCTTGCGGTTTGAGATAAAACTACTAGAAATGTCTTAATTTGTAGCAGTTTTATTTAACTGCTAGAAATGTTTTGCTGGTAATTCTACTTTTTTTTTTTGTAGTGTATGGATATATAAAATAAAATTTGTAGTAATACATTATTATTCATAATAATTAGGGATACCAACATAATAATTATTTGGATAATCTGTTTTGGATAATTGTTCTAAAAAAATTAAATTTGAGAATAAATCTATTGAGATCAGAGAGTGAAATCTTGATGATAACTTAAGTTCTTAAATATAGAAATAGTCGTTTGAGTAGAGAAGAATACGTAGGATTTGGAACTCATCTAGTTTTACTCATATTTTAAATTTTTTAGTTATGAAAACTTATTTATTTAGTAATTTTTTACAAATTTAAATACGTGAGTTGAGTAAAATAATATTTCAAACACGTGTCAAAAGAAAATAATCAAATGGGACTTTGTTATAGTGAAAGATAAATTAGTCATTATAATAAACGCATGTTTATTGTACAGAAAAAAAATACGTGCATGTTTATTTTTCTATAAACTTTATACATTTTAATACAATATTTTAAAATTATTTATTTAAATAATACCATCCTTAATTAGTCCAAGTTCTTCAAATTGGAGAGAGGGAGAAAGGGAGAGAGTAGATAATTAGATTATAAAGACAAATTAATAATCTTAAAATTTTCAATTTATTGACAAATAAAGACGTTAGATCAAGTTCTCCTATTGAAGACTTTGTTTTTTGCCGCCCTCTTTAATTGTATTCATCAGGAAGTGATGAGAAAATTTTCTTGGTTAGAAAATAATTATGGAGTTGACATTTAATAATGAAAGGATGTAAATAATACAAGAGTTGTATACATTTTTTTTTTCAAAAAATGGATTTAAATGATTTACCATTATATTCTGAGCAATATTTTGATAGTTAGTGTTTTGCATGTGTAGTGATAGAATTTTCTCTAAGAAAACTGATAAACACTGATTCATTAAAGTCTTCTTCTTGCTACACTGAACAAAAATTCTATCCCTTTTAGACTGCGAAATTCATTTCGTCCTCCTCTATGGGGAAACCCTATTCTTTCTTCTTTACAACAACGGTTTCTTCAATCAAGTTTAGCAAAAATTAGTAATTTACAGATCAGAACGGAGAGAATAATAACGGATTGTCACCTGATGTATGGGTCTTATTCAATATTCGCAATGGTTTTACGCCAGAGGTATTGATCTTCAATCTCTCACAAGTTACAATATTTTTAGCAATATCTTACAGAATGTTCAAGTCAAGCAATTTAACATGGATAACAGTTGGGCAACATTACTACAATTTGGAAACTTTCAGATACCCAGTGTTCCTGAATAAAAACTTTCAGAGCAAATTTATACCTTAACTCGGAAAAGAAAATGACATGGATGACATGTAAACCCACCAATTTGGCATGTTTGGTCAACTAATAGTCAAACTTAACCTAGATAATAGCCAATGTGATATTACTCTGATTTGGAAACTTCCAGGATGACATTGAGCCAAAAAAATTCTGAATACCTAGCACTTTTAAGTAAAAACTTTCAGGGCAAATTCGCATCTTAACTCATTTTTATTGGGAAGTCATTTAAATGTTGTAAGTGCCACTTGCTGAGACACACAGCGCCGCGCCTCCCATCTATATATTTACTCTTAACACAGAGCACAGCAGATCTACTTTCATTCTCCTGTTGTTTCTTGGCTAACAAGTTTAGATGGCGGAAGTAACAGATTCTGAAACAAAGGACTCGGGGGTCTTAGGGAGTCCTCCACAACCCTATGCATCCTGTTCAATTTCTTTTTGCTTACTATTTTTAAGGTTGCTTCGATCTGTTTCATTCGTAAATTATTACGCTTTTTTATCTTTTATTTTGTTTAGATAAGCACTTGTTCTCAAGATACGATTGCTCCAGAGATCAAGGAGCAAGGCTTCCAAGTATGCATCCTTTACTACTGTTTGTTCAATTTTGAAGGCTTTTCTTATTTTCTTGACTTCCTTTTTGCTTGCTATTTTTAATGTTGCTTCGATCTGTTTCATTCCTCAATTATTACAATATTTTTAGCCTTATTACACATGGTCGACTGCTGCAATACTAATGAGTAGAGGTTTTCCCACGGTATATGCATCTTTTACCTCTGTTCAATTTCTTTCTGATTACTATTTTTAAGGTTGCTTCTGTTTCATTCCTCAATTATTACACTCTTTTAGCCTTGTTTTGTTTAGGTTCAGGGTTTTGCTCCATAAATGACTGGTCAATATTCTGTCGACATTCACCCGGCGATGCCTATTTTTGAGAGTGCTCAACAAACCGTATGCTACCTTTACCAATCTTCAGTTTCTTTTTCCTTACTTTTAAGGTTGCTTCTGTTTCATTCCTCAATTAGTACACTCTTTTTGCCTTGTTTAGATTGACACTAGTACTCCACAAATGATTGCTTCGCGACTGTAGGTAACTGAAGACATCGAAGAACTTATTCAAGATTGTGGAGATGGTCGTTCGTCACCGCATTGTTGTATCTACAGGGTGCCCAGTAGGCTCCGTAACCTTAAAGGAAATGCTTACACTCCAAAAGTTGTTTCCATTGGCCCCTTTCATTGTCACAAAAGGGGGCTGCAAGACATGCAAAGGCATAAACATATATTGTTTAAAAGATTTACTCAAAGAACCAACTCAAGTTGTTGCGAATTGGTTGAATTTGTACAAAAGTTAGAGCCACAAGTCTGTGCTTCTTACTCAGACACCATTGACCTTACTGAAACAGAACTTGTGAAACTGACATTAATGGATGCCGTCTTCATTATTGAACTCTTCATCATGTCCTATTTGGATGAGGTACACAACGATGCTAAATTGTCACAGCCATGGTTAGCAGATTCTATACTTCTAGATCTACTTTTACTTGAGAATCAACTTCCATTCTTTGTTATTGAAAAGTTGTTTAATGAAGCTTTGCCCCATGATCGTCGCGGTAGCCTCCCTTCATTTCTTGAGCTCACTCATAACTATTTTTGGTATCACAACGGACAAGAATTAGAACCTCATTCTACTGTTGAGCTAAAGCATTTTACAGATCTCCTTAGATTGTTTTACAGGAAAAGAAAAACGTTTGAAAGGAAGCCAAACCCAAATCATTTTTCTGATCTCCTTAGATGGTTTTGCTTGAAAAGAAAAAAGTTTGAAAGGAAGCCAAACCCAGAGGTTGAGGATGAATGGATGCGAGTCCCAAAGGATGGAAGCCATATTCTTTTATACAATGCAAATGCATTGGAAGAAGCAGGCGTAACGTTGAAGGATTGTGAGAGCAAGTGCTTATTGGACGTGAAATTTTCAGGACATATTCTTGAAATTCCCCATATTGTGGTGGATGACAATCCTGAACTTTTGTTTCGTAACATGATAGCATTAGAACAATGCCATTATCCTAGAAATGGTTACATTACTGAGTATGCTCTTTTGTTGTATTGGCTAATAAACACAGAAAAGGATGCGGATCTCCTCGTTCACCATGAAATAGTTGGGAACTATTTAGGTGATACGAAAAACGTTGCCACGTTATTTAATGGTCTTTCAGACAATATCGTTCATTCAGCTATCAGTACTCACTATTTGAAGACTTGCCAAAAATTGAATATGTAATCATAACACTCATTGGGACGAGGAGAAGGCAACCCTAAAACGTGATTATTGTCAAACACGTTGGCAAACTATTGCTTCTGTTGCTGCAATTGTACTCCTGTTTCTCACAGTTGTTCAAACCGTATTTTCCATCCTCCAAGTAGTCATGTAAATTTACAGCTTCGTGTAATACTGGATATTGATTGTTGTTTCCTGTACCTTTGTCATGAGTTTCGTTATGACTGGGCAATGTACTCGTAATTAGTGAAGCATTTTCTTGGACCAGGCTTTGATTAATAGAAATTGCACCCTGTGGCCATAGAAATGTAGCTCTATTCCTTATTTCATGTTTTGCTTAAATATTTTCCACTAAAGTTTATAAAAAACTATTACATACATACATACATCCTCTTCTATTTTCTTTCAGTTCTTGTAGCCATCAAATTAATCCGATCGGTGATCCATATGAGGGTGCAGTGGCAGATGGTCGCCGACAAATTATTGGACCCAATCTTTAGATGTAGCCCAAATAGTCTCATGACTCATATGGATTATTGGGTCTCTCAAGTATGGATACCAATTCCAGCCAAAAAAAGAGTATGGATACCAAGAAAAATGAATCAGCAAAATTTACACGCTTATTTTATATAGCATAAAACTACTTAAAGCAAATTAATTTAAACACCAAGATGCCCATACTTATTTGACCAAATTGTTTGCAAAGCAAAGAGAGCATTTTGACTAAATTGAATCTGTGACATTTAATTGTATGCAATAAATTAGAGAAAGAAAAAAACAGTAGAGTATTTCAGTTCTTCCGTCTCATCTTTTTCCTCCCCAAAAGGGTATTTTGGGCATTGAAAATTGTTGTCCTCGGCTCAGCCAACCAAACGGATTCAACGGAGGAAACAGTCTTTTTTCCCCTCTTTCCCAGCCTAAGCATCAGCGAAACCAAACGATGCCTCGGGATAATTTAGTGCATTATTGAGTGCTTTTAGTCTTTCAAAATTCTAAATAGATAATCCTTCGCTCTTGTTTATTTAAAAAACACATAACTAATTTTTAATGATAAAAATCACTGTTAAAGTTAATTGGATTAATAAATGTGTTAAAAATAAAATAATTTTCAACAAATACTCTAATTCAATAATTAGTTGCTTGCTTTTAATAATTGATCTCAGATTTTGTCTTTGGTTTTCAATATAAAAGCTAGATAATTAAATTATGGATATTAAAAAAATTAATTAAATTAATTGTTGTAAGAAATTAGTTAATTTTTCTACTATGTGTAATTAATAGAAATATTTGGAAAACCTTATATATTTTGAAGATAAAAATGATTGAAATATTATATTTAGGATTAAAATAATCCATTTTCCAGCTCCTATGTTTACGGGGAAGTAGGTTTTTTTTTTTTTTAATGCTGCAAATTAAAAACCATTATTTTTCATTAAAAAACAGGGAAGAAATATAACAACTACAATTAAAATATACTCCCTCTCGTCTTATATAAGACCCATTAAATATAACAACTACAATTAAAATATACTCCCTCTGGTCCTATGGGTCTTATATTTATGACCGCAGCAGTATAAATATAATTTGGAGAGGCCCGAACAAGAATTGGAAAAAGAGCGTCTCCACTTCCTTGCCCCCATTTCTATTCACTTATCATGTCAACTGTTAATATTGCAATTTAAATTTAACATTTTATTCATAATTTTATAAAATATGAAATATGAACCATTTAAAATACAATTTAATGATTGAGATGAGAAGTGAAAGAAAGTAGCGAGGAATGAAAGTGGAGAGACCCTTCTTCCACAGTAACTACGCTTTGAAAGAAAATCTTATAAACTGACTGGGAATCCAAATCCAAAACTGCGGCAAATGCCCTAACAAGCATGATTACTTTCTCTGAAACAAAAACAGAATCATAGCTTTTTTTAAAAAAAAAAAGGGAAAAAAACAATGCTAGAGAAAAAAACTTAAAGGTACAAAATGGACAAAAAGACCGAGAACCAGAAGCATGAGATAGCAGCCAGCCGCCAGCTGGGTTGCACCGGACATAATTACCGGAAGGGAGTGTCCGAGTCTGATATCATCTTTCTCATCTTTCAAGCTGGCATCATTAACGGCGACATTGGCTCCTCCCCATAATCTGTGTCGTGCTGTGTAAAAGAACATGATCTTGTACTTCACCGACGTCGTAAAATTCACCCGGAAGTATGCTTTCCCGTCCATCTTCGCCGTCCGGTTAAGTGCTCCGGCATGTGTTTCAACAGAGCTCCACTTCTTCGCATTCTTCTTGCGCCCCTGATAGAACCCGACAATGGTGGAGCTACCAATCGGACTGGTGCTATTCCGATCAAGAAAAACAGCGACGGTGAAGTTGACGTTGTCGTATCGAATCCCAGATTCCTTGTTTCCGTTATCCAAGTCGACCATGAAGATTATGGCGGAATTGCTAGTTGAATTTGAGGTTTTGTTCAGTTCAGGAACAATGAAGGCTGCGACGGAGCACTTGGGTTCGTTGCGTCGCAGGCTTAACCAAGGGCACAATGCAGTTAAACCTAAAAAGAGTAACGAGCCGAAACCACATGCACACAGATCTCCTCCGCCAGATCCCACCGTCATTCGTGGTGAGCCGCCGCCTCTCGTCATTGCCATTTTGCGGCCGGCAACCTGAAGCGTGAAGCAAGCAGCTAATTAAGTGATTGAATGGCAAAGAATGTAAGGGAAAGCGAATGATGAGTATTTTAACGAGGGAATGAAAAATGCGATTAATTTATTAGATTCTATATACATTATTGATTGCTTTCTACAGCTGAATGCTTTGGTTAGGATACTTGGCTGTGATTCAAATTTGATAGAAGTATATTGATTAAAATTATGGAGATACTCAGACCACCATTATTTTTATTTTCTTGAAAGATAGGTCTTTAATATGCAAGCGAAGAAACTGTGATGCATGATCATGGTCAATGTTGATGGCTATGTTCAGAAAATTGGGATTGAAGAAGTTTCTTTGAAAATGCATCTTCACATGCTGATAGACTAGAGATTAGTGATATTGGACCGTTTATTTTGTTTTGCCGATGTTTGCTTTGTTGTTGCTTTCATTTTATCTGTTTTTTTACCTCGATTTTCGTTTTGTACTGTAAACCTTTTAATGGAATCTCCTTCTCGTTGGCAAAATAATACTCCTCCAGTCCTAAATATAAGATCATTGTACACACTAGTGTAAAAGGCTTGTACACACTAGTATAAGAGCGAAGGAGTAATAACAATGGAATCTCTTTCTATTGCAGACACTCACACACATATATTCAAGTATGTGTAAACGGTCAGGAAAAACCTGATCACATGCTATCTCCATTTCTCTGTCACTCAGCATTTTTTTTCTTTAGCCTAAATTCATATCGTTATATGAACCTCAAATTGGAATCATATCTGACTTTTATTCAAACAAATTAATGTGAGTATAAGTGGAGACCTTTAGCAAAGTGCAAGTATTAACATATGATTGAAAATGAATATGAAAATGAAGAATAAGTGGGGAAATGAAATTTGATGAAAATAGGAAGCCACATTACATGACATATATAGAAATTAAAGAATCAAGCATAAGATTAAAAAAATACGTCAAGTTTTTTATATCTGTTACATTAAGTTTTCAGTCACACATGATTATATGTCCCATTTTTTAATATAAGTTTATAGTTTAATGATAATATTTAAAAATAGAACATATGGCTATATGTATTAAAAAATTTGGCATAATAAGTATAAAAAACTTGACTTAAGTGTTCTTCGAGATAATACATGAGGGGAAATAGAAACTACTTCATCCATCCCATTTTATAAGCAACAACTACCATGTCCCTCTTGTCCCTAAATATAAGCAATATTTATAAGTTGTCTTAAATTTTTTTAGCGAATTCCCTATTTTAGCCTCATTAATTACTTATTTTAATATTCAATATATTTATTATCTCATTTTCTAAACTATTATCTCTCCATCACACATTCTTTTTCTTCCATAATTCTTTTTATTATAATAATTTTTTATTCTCTTTCTTATACTCTCTCTCCCAATAAATGAGGGCATTTCAGTGAAAGAACTTATAATTTTTACACATTTATTGTCTTCAACTAATTTTAACTAACATTTTGATCTACGTGATGAATTCCAATATTATTTATAATAAGGGACAGATGGAGTATATACTAAGGAGTTAAATGAAAAATGTGGTGGAGAGGTCTACATCAAACATGGATTTTATTGGCTGTACGGATTAAACATGAATAGTTTGTTGATTGGCTGTGAACATTAATATTAATGAGTTGTGAGAAGAAGTACGCATGATTAGGTATCTTATGGCTGTAAATGCCTTGGCAATTTTTTTTTTCGTACTATTGTGTGTGAGAATTACAGATGTTATTGTCAGGACTAAGGAGTTTATATCCTTCTACTTTTATAGGGATAATGACATTGCTCTAGAGAGCTATCATATTGAGAAACAATTGAATCTTCCACCAAACTCTGTTTGATCTCAAGAATATGTCTTGAAAATTTCAAGTTTATTAAGCACTTAATTATCTTTGAGGTGAATTTCAATCTTTCACTTTTGACCTTGCATCTAATGCTATTTGCTAGTCTTCCCATTTATCCCCTTTAATAATGATTATTACTTTTTTGCTAACTATAATTACTTTTCATAATTTTCCTATTTTTCACTAAATATTATCTTTGAGTTCCATTTCAATCTTCCACTTGGGAACCTTTTTCCTATTATTCCTGAATTTTCATAATTTTGCTGAATTTTTAGGTAAATTTTTCATAATTACAATTAAGATTCAACTTTCAGAGAGACTGCACTTTTAACCCTATATAACTCGTCATTCATGCAACCTCTCCAAACATCTCAAGGGTCTCAAAAAATAAATTATAGGTCCGTCATTTCATAATATTTATTTAAGTTCCCTTAACTTTTAATCATTATATGATTTGTCTACGTATGCTTTTTCCTAAATTGAAACTTGCTTCTTTTATATTTAGGTCTCTACTCCCTTTCATTTTGGCCATTGAAACTCTCCCATTGTATTTAAAACTATTTATACTCTCGGTCTAGAAAAAACTTTTAATTTGTTGTTTAGTCCTTGCAAATAATTTTATCTTTGCTGCATATTTCTGAGACCTCTAGTCAACTGGTCTTAGTGTCTTACTTAATTCATGCTTATTTTTGACCTTTTAGGCCAAAAATTCAGGATATGACAGACATGTTGTAATACAATATTGAACTTCACACCTTCAACAAATTCCGATGTTCATTAAGTAGTTAGAAAATTTCCAATATTATATCCATGGTTTGAACATCAAATAATTTAACCACAACATACACCTTCTTAGTTGTCAAATCATTCATTTTTGGGGATATAACTAGTAAAATATAAGAGGGTAGGTAGATTTACATTCGATTTAGATATGACCACAGAAATACGCGAAGTACCTTTAGTTTTGGCACTCATCACAGAGTGTTCCCCAATATTCTAATTATTTCTAGGGTCCTTTAGACTATTGCTTGGGAATTCCCAATAAAGTGTCATGGTTTTTTAAAAAAATTTATATTTTAAAAAGATTAAGCATATGGCTATGATTTTAGATCGTTGTATATATAAAAGATGAACTTTATGTTAACCAAATTATCGTGACCTATATTGTTTCTAGGGACTCGAACGTTATACATGAACGCTAAATTGATGTTCGTCGCACTCAAGTCTCCTTCTTCGTTCTCTTGCCAACATTTGTCGCACTCATTGAACAATGTGATACTGAAATTATTTTCTATTATATTATGTGTATTCAGACCCAAAAACGATGACATCAACAACAATAATATAATACTACCTCCGGTCCTAATTATAAGACCTAGTTGACTAATTTGAGGAGACGAAGGAAGTAGGTTAAGTTAGTTATTTGTAATAAATAAGTGTTGTCATTCCTAAAATATCCTTACTAATTAAGTGTATTGGTTAGAACTATCATCATTAGAAGGACTATCTTGGAAAAAATGCATAAATATGAGAGACAAAATAGATTGGAGTCTTATAATTAGGATCAAACTAAAAGTCAAATGGGATCTTATATTAAGAACTAGAGGTAGTAGTTCTCTTCGTTCTTATTCTACTCATTTTGAGAAGGCTTGGTATTATCTAATCCATCATTTTTACCAGTGTTTTGAGTAGTCTTTTTTCGTGCATATTTAAATTACCTTGAACTATTTTTTTAAAACTATTTTCTCTTCAATAAGTTTCCCGCCAATTCTTTTTCACACATACATAAAATAAAACTATTTTATTTTGATTTTTTTTTTTGAGTACTCTGAAACAAGTTCTGCAGATAAAAAAACAGAAGATAAGTTGGTCGGTGATGGTGACGGTGACACACTTCAACCTTTTGTTTTGATATAATGGAGCATTTGGGTGAAAATAAAGGGGTGTTTGAGTATCCCAAAAGTACTTCTCATAGGCACTTTTTCATAAATCGAGACAAATTCTTCCAGATATTTACTTCGTATACTATAAAAGCACTTTTAAAATCATAGTTTTGTTTTTACCCAAAAACCCCCTAAAATCATAATTTTGAAAGTAATTTTACAATATACGAAATAAATATATGAGATAAATTTTATCTCAATTTATGTAAATGTATTTTTTTTATAAGTGTTTTTGTTAGAATCCAGACAACCCATAAGTTGTTAGGTCCTGTTCATCTTTCCTGGTTGAAAATGTGGTTTTCAATCGATATAGTGCCCGTTTGGATCAGCGATTGGAAAAGCAGCTTATAGAAAAGTGAAGTTGGTAAAAGTTACATTGGATAAGCTGAATTGTGTTTGGATTAGAGTTCAGAAAAGTTAATTTGCAAAAGTGATATTAGTAAAAGCTTGTTTAGATTATAGTTGAGTAAAAATAAATTTGGCTGAACAATTACCAAAATAGGTATGAGTTTTAATAAATAATGAAACATGATAAAAAAAATTGATTTCACATAATACAATGAAATTAAAATAATTTAATATGAAGCAATCAAATTTAATTTTAAAATTTTAAAGAAATCATAAAAAATATTTTAAATATAAAGTGAAACATGAAAAAAAAAAAAAGAATTGAGATAATATAATGAAAAAGTGAAATTTAATGAGTGAATTAAAATTGAAAACTTTAGAGAAATCATAAAAAATATTTTAAATATAAAGTGAAACATGATAAAAAAAATGAATTGACATCAAACAATGAATTTAAATTAATTTAATATGAACAAATAAAATTGATTAAGTGATTTAAATTTGAAAACACTAGAGAAATGGAAAAAAAATAAGGCAAATAAAAGCGAAACATAATTTGAATGGATAAAAATGTTTTGAACTCCAATTTGCAGTATTGTGACAAAGTGAAACGAAATAATAATATACATAATTAATTAATTGATAAGCTATGGATAATTTGGTCTCTGATTACATCACGAACGTGATTCATATCGATGAAGACTGCAAATTAACATTCGAAGACGATGGTTGAGTAGCTTCAGCTTGATCATGTTCGCCAATTATATTACCATCTTCAGCTTGTTGAAAATAGAAATCAGAGCTTGAATGTCTCCTTATAAGGTTATGAATGGCTATTGTTGCACAAATCAAGTACACTTGTGTTTAGAAGTCGTAACTGCGCATATTTCGTAGGATTTGAAATCTATTCTTCCAAACACCAAATGTTCTTGTGCACCTTAAACTAGAATGATAATAATTGAAGGCTTCATTACTATTTCAGAATCCTACTTGTCGTCAGAAGTCCGGAAGGTGGTAGCGCTCAGACCTTTATAGACCTAGATATCTATTTGGTGTTAGATATCCCACATCAACCAAGTAATATTTCCCTAACAATTCATGAAACAATTTGAGACATTGTGAAATGAATAAAAATATGAAATAATTAAAAAACGTGCCTGATTGGAGATGCCATAAACATATACCTGGAGGTGGATGAGGGAAGTTTAGAGATGAATTTGTAATAGCATCGTCAAATATACAAGCATCATATGCAGATCCCTCCCATCCTGCCAAGACAAAAGTGAAACACATATCCCAATCACATACAGCCATGACATTTTGTGATGGATTTCCCTTTCTGCTAATAAATTTATCTCATTTTGCAGCGGGGACAACACGCAGTATGTGAGTGCCATCAATTATTCCGATTGCGTCCTTAAAAAATGGATAATAACGTGGATCATTCTCAATTTTTCTATGAGTTCCACGAAATGTAGGATCTATAGGTCGAATGAGTTCACTCGATAGGCTAAGACAAGCTTGCAGTACATTGTGAAAGTGCCTACTTACAGTTTCCCCTGAATGTTGAAATCGTTCCTAGATCATCCTATTGCATTGTCCATGTGCAACCGTGTTTAAAAATATCGCAACCATTTCTTCAATTCCTACGTACTTAGACTTTTGTAAACCATGTTCCTCCAATTTAGTACATAAGAGGTGAAAAACATGTTTATCCATTCTAAACATTTCAGGACATCAATCATCATGCCTATTCATAATGCCTTGTACCCATAAATTTCTTGTCTGCTCACTAGTTCTGTAGGGTTGTTTAAACATATACATTTAATAATAATGACCAACCAATGCACCTACTGCTTCATATTGTGTTAATTCCTCATTAATCATGGATAACCGTCTTGAATGGTCATCTTCATTCCATTATGAATCGTTATTCCAATTTCTCAAAGTATCTTTATTCCATGGTAAATCATCGTTCCAATTAGCCATTTCTGGAGTTAACCCTGTAACTATGATGACAACAGAGTGTAAGCATTATAAGGACTACACTAAACAAAGTGCAAATAATTTTCATTATGCAAACAGAAAAACCAAACACATAGATGACAAGTAGAAATTAGCATAAATATATTACATAGTCATTAATAAAGTTCCTACAACAGGTCACATCAGTTCAGGTTCAAACAGCAATCAGTTCAAGTTAACAAGTGCAGTAACAACAGTGAAACAACTAAGTCCTAAACTAAATCCTAATCTACAAGTCCCTTCCATGTGTCTGGGTCTCGTGCTGCCGATATTAACCACGCCAACAACTTGCTTCTATCATGCATAAACCCCAGATAGGCTTGCCTAGCCCACCTCAACCACGTAAGCATCTTGGCACATGCATAATATAGTTGATTGTTACCATTAAGCTCCTCAGCAGTACTCAGGTGTGCCAAAACCTTGTTAACTAGTTGGGGATCTTCAACCAATGTTGTTGCTTGCTTATCAGAAGCAGCTGCTATAACACTAAGGCTATCAGAAATTTTAGTAGACACAGCAACTTTCTTCTTCTTCTTTGCATCAGACGTCTCACCCCTCTTCCTCTTTCCATAGCTTCCTGAGCCACCTGGTCCAGTACTCGTGGGGTTGTTTAAATTGCAACTGGCAAAGTCATCTGTGAACCCAGCACTGGTTGTTGGGTTAACATTGAAATTTTCATCCTCACTGTCCGCCGACCCTTCTTGTTGGTCCAGGCCGACTCTATAAACATCCTCCTCCTCTTGTGTGTCAGCCTGTGTCACAGGTGCCGGCTGGGCTGTGAGGTTGATGGAGCGTACATATAGTCTCCTGAAGCCACAACATCTTTGAATGTTTTCTGCATATCTAATGCAAACATCAAACCTTGATGTCTAAATTTCTTGAAATTAGGGTCCACTTACATTACATTAACATAATTAGGCATAATTAAGCGAAGTCTTAACGGATAGTCAAAATTAAAACTCAACCAACACAAATAGTTGCCAGTAATTTTTGTTGCCACCACTCATCAAGGGCCAACACTCTATTTGTGGCTGCATCATAACCAATTCCAGTCTCTCCAGACATCAGTTTATCCCACAACTTCCAATCTTTTCTCAATATATCAAATCTATTCTTCAATTACCTCCTATCATACTTTCTTCCGCTCCTTTCTTGAAAGTTCTTTTCAATTTTCCCCCAACCGAGCCTTGTAAATGATGTTCCTTATCGTTCCTTGTGCACTATTCGCTCAGTGCAAACATCGATTAGAATCTTTGTCGTGTAAGGATCCCATGTCGCTTTTCCCCTATCATTGTCCATTTCTCTATGCCTTTTGATGGGAAGAACACTAACTGAATCAACCAAAACCCTAAATATGTAATAATAAAAGCCATATTATGTAATCACCAAACAAACATATATATTATTTTCTTAATATGATTGTAAATGTTTTTTGTTATCAAAACTCCGATTATTATTATGAAGTCCTAAAATATTAATTAAGACATTGTAATTGTAAAAACTGTTTAGTTTTCTTATTCAAAATTTTTGAAAATTATAAATATTTAATAAGTGATAATTGGTTTTGAAAATTTTTTCATAACTGAATTTATCAATTATTTTTCTTATTGTTTGAAAAACAATTGTTCATCTTTGAATTGGAGATGCCATATTTTAATAGAAACTTAATTAGGAAAGACAATTTATTAGTTAATTGCGCTATCAAAAACATAATTAAAGGGACTAACAAATTGTTTAAAAATTACTTTCTTCAATCTATACAAGCTGTTCACATAAAACCACTGAAGTCATAAAAATTAATATATTAGGAACAACAAGCTTTTTTAATTTTGACATCGAATAGAATTTTCCCTGCTTAATGGATAAGCATTTGCTACCAGTGGGAAAGTCTTTTTCATATGAAATTGCAAATTGAGGTTATTGGATTTACACTAACGGAAACCAGATATTTTTTGTACATTTTTCTTTCAAAATTCTAGCAGCATTGCAACCGAATGATTAGTGTAACACAATCTCATATACGCATATACACAAGCTCATATGAACGTATACATAATCACATATCCAGAATGATCATCACAAGCTCTACACAGATCCACTGCTCCAACAGATAGCTGTTAATTCACCTCAACAACTCGGACACGGTGAACAAAACCACGAAGGGTGGGAGAAAAAAATCAGACCATCGGCGAGCAGATGTAGATAACCACCAAAACCAAAAGGAAGAAAATAAAAACAACCACCGACTAGCAGAAACAGAGGACCACAAAAAACCAGAAGGAAAAAAATTAAAAAACAACCACCGGCGACCACCACGGAGGAGAACTCTTGATTAAACCAATTTTCAGGCTTTAATTTTAAGCCTTCCACCGGCGACAGCAAATTCAACCACGGATCAAACCAGAAAAGAAAGAAAAAAAATTACCACCCAACCTGTAACAGATCAAACCAACCGAAGGCTGCTAGAGGTAAATCCCACAGTGTATCAGACTGGCAAGGCAAGATCTCCACGCACAGCTCGAAAGCACAGGCAGACAGCCACAACCTCAGTTGCAGATGAAATCACCAGCTCGGACTTGCAAGGAAGAAGCACCCTCCAGTAAGCCACACACACCTCACACCCACCACGCTGAGCTCATGACGATGACAAAGCAGAGCTCACGGCAACCACAGAGGGACCTTCTGAGGTGAAAAAGAAAAGAAGAGATTGGGCTCAAGGGAAAAGGCAGATGGGAGAGAAAAAAAGAATCCTTTCTGACATTGCAGAATGGCTAACTCGAGAAGCTCTTCTGATTTAATTGATAAGCTCCTTCTTGGAGCTTATTCCAACTGGGCGTCTAGAGAGCTTAAAAATACATAAGCCCAATCAGCTCCAAGCTCTACCAAACATGCCTCTTATCTCAACCCAGCTTATTTTAAAATTTAAGCTGTCAGCAAATGCTGACCCTAACAGACCCATAGTATAATATATTATTTAAACAAACAAATCACAGTCCAGCATTTTAAACTATTTATTTTATATATGTGTGAGAAAGAATTGGTGGGAGACTTAAAGTATAAGTGCATCCAGTATCTTAAAGTATAGTATATTATGTCATGGGTGTAGGTAGAAAAATATTTCAGCTGAATGAAACCTTAACTCATGTAAAATTCATGGTTATGATAATTAATAAAATGAGTAAAATACATTGAAACTCCTCTATTTTATCTAAATTACATAAGCGTCCATTTTATTTTGAAAAGGTATATAAACCTTATTTAAAATTAAAATGTATATCATATAACCCTTTGAAATTTTATTTTTATATATAGCTGACTATTAAGTTTGACCCTCAAACTCTTGTTTTGTCCAAAATACATCTATTTAAGATAAGAATGATTTAAAACATTTATATTTACCCAAAAAAAAAATCAAATACATATAAGTTTAAACTTTTTAATATCATATGTTATAAAATTTAACAATTTTGGTTAGATTATAAAATTTATATATATTTTTGAGATCGCATTTATTGAAACTTAATTTTTAAGTTTATTCGAACGGCTAAGACTACATATTTCAAACCCATATTTTTTTAATGATATAATATAAATGATGTAAGCTTTAGAGAAAATATAAATTATTTAAATGTATAATTCAAAAATTTTAAACACGTTTTTGCTGCAAACATTTATGAAAGACTTTTAGTCAATAATATATTTATTGAATTAATTAAAAATTTGTCATGCCTGTGTTATCTAAATTACGTAGACTTCTATCCCAACATGACAAAAAAAAATTAAACAAATAAATATTTACAAAAATAAAAAATAAAATTAAGGAAAAACAGAAAATTATTATATTATTCAAAAATAATTTTAGCCAAAATTAGAGATTTAATGTGATGAAGAAAAATTAATAAATAAAATTGATTTGAATATAAAGTTTGATTTAAAAGAATATTTTTTAAAATATTTTTGTTGATCTGGTACCCACAACGTTGGACAATTTGACAGCCTGCGGTAAAAGTGACAACTTTATGGGGAAACGAATATGTTTAATATATGTTAATTATAATTTAGTAATTTAATTACAATATTTGTCTCACTTACTCAGTTTGTTTGAAATGGATATATATAATAATATATGTTCAGTATAATACTGACAATTGGCTACAATCACGTCTCGAACGAATTCGAATGTTTCCCCTAGACATTTTGTTTTATTTTCCAAGGGGACAACGACGGATAGGTATATAGCTCTGGTTGCTTTTCCGATCCCCTCCTCGTTGTGCACATTTTACGAATTATTATTTCATCATGCCTGTCATATTTTCATTAGTAAAATATCAAGCACTGCAGGTAGTATTTTCAAAAACTAAAATAATTTTTAGCTTTTTTGTTTTTAACATTTTTTATTTTTTATTTGGGGTTATTGGGAAATTCTTTCTTCTATACTCGATGTTTTTTTCCTCTATTTAACAACTTGAGTTCTTATTGAAGCTTCATCATCTAATCTCGATATGTTTATTTTTAAATAAAATTTGTCAGAACAATTATCTAAACATATTGTTTCTTTTTTTCCATAAACCTGTTTTAAAAAACAATCTTATAAAACTTTTTTGAAAACAAAAAAAATAAAAACAGAAACAAACACGCTCAAATTTCTCTATAGAGTTTACCGCACTGTTGCAGGAGAAAAATTTTGTTTTTAAATATAAATCATTTATAGGGTAATTAATAATTTTTTTTCAATTTTACCCCTGTAAATAAAATAAAGAAAATAGATGAGAGAAAATGTACAGTATATATTTTTTCCAATAACCTTCTTTAATAGGTCGGCAAACGTAGAAACTTTGATCAATTTAATTTGAGTGTTCCATCATCTAATTAAACAATGGCCATTATTATCTAATTTTTATTAAGTACATCTATAGCCTCCAAGATATAAAAGCTATTTTAAAAAAATAGATAAATATAAAAAAAAGTAAATTAAAATTTTATATTTAGAACTAAATTAAAACTTAAATTAGTTTTTATATTAAAGACAAAAGGGTGTATTATTGAAGTGTTATCTCTTTTTAGACGTAAAATATTAATACGGAATCCAAAATTCATTACCCTTCCTGTCCTTTTTTAAAAGGTCTTGGCAAGTTTTTTTGGGCCTGAATAAAACATCGTGCACGAATTTTCTCAAATATCAATTATCTTTTTTCCCAAAAACATGCTTTGCTTTGGAAATGAGGATAACTATGGGGAAAATGAATTCATAAAATAAGTAAGTGACAGTTTTAGAATATATATATATATATCATGAAAAATTTTTACATATTTAATGAGTTTTTAACATATTTTAACAAATATTTTTAGTGGTTGAAAAACTCTTATATAAAAAGGAGCAGAGTGAGCAATTTGTTCCAAAAAATTATGAAGAAAGATGCACGTACAGACCCATCCTCTTACCCATAAACTGCATAAATTTTTAAAAATCGTCAACTAATTTTCAAAAGTGATACTCAAACATATCTTGATCATTAAATGATACGATACACGTTTCCTTAATTCATCCCATAAACAAGGAAATAAATATATATACACATATATATATTCAGTGAATCAAAGAGACTTGGTAACACAGTAGTAGAATTTGAGTCATCAAACAGAACTCTTATCAATCAATCAAATCTTGTATTGAAAAGTAAGCCAATTATGTTATTAGAGGAAAAAAAGACAAAATAACATTCAGGTCAACGAAACAGAACGTTGCTTGTATTGAAAATTCAAACCACCAGGATACTGTCAAAATTTGTTTAATTTCCAACCCAAATGGTGATGACCTTATCCTCAGATCCAGCAAAGACTAATCCTGCTGTTCTATGACATTAGCCTACTGCTCTATCTTCCTCAGTTTCTACTTACTCTGTTGAGCTCAAGGGAAAAAATCTGATGGCTCTGAGCTTTGCTGTGACAAACGGAAGTGAACACAACAATGGCAAGATAACCTTGTTCGTTGTCTTATCTTGCATGATGGCTGCCATGGGAGGTGTCATCTTCGGCTATGACATTGGCATATCAGGTGAGCTTCTTGCTTTAAATAGAAACCTTAAATCTTTTCAACAAAGGTTGGTCCGATAAGACTAGCAGTGATTTTGAATGAAAAGAGTTCGGTTCTCCTCAAACAAGGTCCAATATTTTACTCGTGTGCAAAAGATCAAGTTATGAGAGCTACCCCTAATTAGACATAATATTGTTTATATCTGACCTAATAGTGTTGAATCCTTCATGAACATATTAAAAAAAAAAAAAAAGTTAATCCAATAAAGACTTAACTCATACCCTCCACAAGTGTTGGTTCAAGGCTTCGTGCTCATGTGAGGTGCACTGAAATTGTCTTAACCTTCGTGAGTCCCCGGGTGAGTAGGTCAAACTCATGAATCTGTTACCAATGTCACAATATATGGCTGCTTTGATGAACTAAAAGGAATGAATCCGAAGGTGGGGTGACTTCAATGGAGCAATTTCTGGTGAAGTTCTTCCCAGAGATATACAAGAAGATGAAGGAGGACACAGAAGTGAGCAACTACTGCATATTTGACAGTCAACTACTGACAACATTCACTTCATCGCTCTATGTGGCTGGGCTGCTTACTTCCTTCATAGCTTCGTATATCACCAGAGCTTTTGGAAGAAAGCGTTCCATTACTGCAGGTGGTGTTGCGTTTCTTGCTGGTGCAGCCTTTGGTGGCGCAGCTTTTAATTTCTATATGCTCATTCTTGGTCGCCTTTTGCTTGGTGTTGGAGTTGGCCTTGCAAACCAGGCAAGGTTTTTGATAACTCTCCATTTTTAATATATTTAAAGAGTATTTTGAGTGATTTTTAGGGAGTTATCATTACATTTTAAGATTTTTTAAAAAAGTTAAATTGAAAGATTTGATTTTGAGTATTATTTGGGGATTTTCTTATCAATATCTCGATTTAAAATAAATATAGGTAGTTAATGCTAATTTTAAGATTTATATTAATTTTATTTTTATTTTAGTTTCTTTCCTTTCCAGTTTTTCTTGGCTCTTATTTTGTTTTTCATTTTATTATTTCTTTTATCCTCTTTTCAGCGGAAGCTAGACGCAGCGTTTTAGCAGAACATTTTGGATACCCAAGAGGACTATCCACCATTATCGTAGAGGGCGCCGAAAACAGGGGGTGGGAGAGAGTTGAAGCGCCGAACTGATTGTGACTTCTGAGACAGAGGGAAGCCGCCGAACTGGTTCGAAGAGAGAGAGCTGGAGAAGAATCCTCTTCTTCGGCAGATCCTGGAGGCCGAGTTGACGGTGCTGGAGAGGAGAGACTGGGCACGGTGATTTTCTGATCTGAAAAGAGAGAGGCGCCATCGGTTACCGGATGAGCAAGAAGAGCAACTGTTCATCATCTTCAATCTGGAATCACTCGAGCTATATCTGATATTTTGATTCCCTGTTTCTCTGTTTCGGTTCCTCCTTCCCTTATTCCTGCATTTCACTATGGTTTTTGAATGTGAGATTGTTGCTTTAGAGCTGGGACTGATTACATTCATGTGTAGCTAATTTTCTCTTACAGCCTAGAGGAACTATGAACTTGCTAGTGGATTAATTTGTGTTTTTACTGAATTGAGGATGCTTAATGTTAAATTTTGGTTACCTAATGTTGTTCTTTATCTGTCCATTTGATGACTTGCCACCATTAATTGTGAATTTGAGAATTAAAGTTTTTCTTTACAAAAAGGATTTTAATTAAGCTTTTAGATTAAGTAATATAGGATTGGATGATAATTTAATTTGTGATTAGGATAGAAATATACGTAATTGCCCCATATAATTGTGGATTAATAAGACCGAATTGTTTAACCTCTTAGGTAATTGTGTGAGACATTACATAATTAATTTAAGAGAGGGTTATAAGTGGACTGATAGGCACTTGTAGCTAATTGAACTGTAGATTAAGAAAATTAACATTAAAGCTAATTAATTTAGTGAAACAAAATTCAAGAAGCTAACAAGGGCTTAGTAACTCTAGGTTGTTCCCTTAAATATTTGTTCTAGTTAATTTTACAAAGCTTGGCTTTATTTTGTTTTAATTTCTTTTCACTTGATTTCATTAAATCTTGATTTACTCAACTTAAACGAAAAGAGAATTTTTATTGCCTAATTACTGTTAATTGAGTTCTCTATGGGATTAATCTTGATTTGCTACTATTTATTTTTGTGATCCATACACTTGCGGTGCATCTTAATGTTTAGTAGCATCATTTTTATTGCAAAATTGTGAAGATTGATGAAGTAGGCTCTTGCTGTTACTTATTTAATTAGAAATGTCGCTGGTTTAGTCCAAAGGGATGAGTATTGTTGCATTTTAAATTCATTTAAACCCGAATTCGATTTTTCTGCTCCTTTTTGAAGAAAAAAATTCCAACGCTAAATTGCAATCTCGACCCTTTAAAGAGGAAGATCAGGATACCCAACACCCCCCCCCCCAAAAAAAATTAGGACAATGGCAGGAGCAGTACCCATAACAGAGTAAATGTAATAAGAAATTATTTTTACATTTACCCAATTTAATAATCAGGTGTAATTCAAGGAGATAAAATAAAATTTTCTCGCCTTTTTTTTTTTTGGGGTATATGAGGGACACATGTTTTCATTAAGACTTTCTGCATCCTCATTTCCCCCTACTAGGGCATACCTTGTCACTGATTTCTTCTAGTTCCTACTCAAAGATTAGAGTAAACTGTTCCTTTTGATGTATCATGTTACCTTAGAAAATTGACGTAGTAGTAAACTCCATGCTTGCCAGGAGATAATTACACATCCACAAAACCTCAACAGCTTAGTTTAAACGACAAAGTTGCTCAATCCTCAACATTACACAGCGAAGAGTCATTTGTAGTTCACATGCTTTCTTAGGATTTAATAGACTTGGCTATCACCTAATTCCCACCATTTTCCCATGCTAAGAAATTCTTGTAATGTTTGTTCTGCAGTCAGTTCCTCTGTTTCTCTCAGAAATGGCGCCACCAAGACTAAGAGGTGCAATCAACAACGGGTTCCAACTTAGCATTGGAATTGGAGCTTTGTGTGCTAATTTTATCAACTATGGCACAGAGAAGATCAAAGGTGGATAGGGTTGGCGTATCTCACTATCGACTATCGTTTGTATGAATTACCATACATGTATTACCATAAGGGGAGATTGATAAAAAATGCGTGGATGGTTAGAAACACCAAGATACACAAAGGATTAGTAATGGAGAATATGTAAATTCTCCAAAAGAGCATTTCTGCATAATATTCTTAGTTTAGCCAATCCATCATGAAAAGTAAAAAGGGGTAAAGTAACTTTGTCTTGATTGTTTTCTAAATTTAAGTTTTTTTCGTCCGCATGTAAAAAAGGAATAAATAAATCAATCAAATTCCGGGAGGCAGGAGTGCCAGCCTTGATCCTCACACTAGGTGCACTTTTCCTCCCAGAAACTCCCAATAGCCTAATCCAACGCAGTAAAGATTACTAAAAGGCAGAGCTAATACTTCAACGAATTTGAGGAACTGACGATGTTCAAACTGAGCTTGATGGTCTCATCAAAGCAAGTTCAACATCAAAAAACACTGATCACTCATTCAAGCTTATCCTGGAACGAAAATACAGGCCTCAACTTGTAATGGCAATAGCAATACCATTTTTCCACCAAGTGACGGGGATCAATGTCATAGCCTTCTATGCTTCTTTGCTTTTCAGAACACTAGGGTTAGGTGTAAGTGCTTCACTCTTGTCTGTTGCCATGACTGGCATTGTAGGCACCGGCTCGACCTTCATATCAATGCTTGTTGTTGACAAATTTGGCCGGAGAACCTTGTTTGAAATAGGAGGCATTTAGATGTTAGCATCTCAGAGTATAGGAGGAGGGATAGTGGCAGCTTATCTGAAAGATAATGGATGATTGAGCAAAGGGTATGCTTACTTGGTTTTGGTGATGATATGCATATATGTTGCTGGATTTGGATGGTCATGGTGGCCGTTGGGGTGAGATTTTTCCATCCATTGGAGATTCGATATGCCGGGCAAAGCATCACAGTGGCAGTGGGCTTCCTCTTCACTTTCATTGTTGCTCAGACATTTCTGACCATGCTTTGCCACTTCAAGTTTGGAATTTCCTTCTTTGGGGGTGGGGTGCTGGTGATGAGTGTGTTTGTGTGCTATTTCCTGCCAGAGACCAAGAATGTGCCTATCGAACAGATGCAGAAGGTGCGGCATGAACACTTGTTTTGGAAGAGAATGATGGATGAAGGGATTGAGGAGAGAGAACAAGAGAGCAGTCTCTGATGAAAAGTCTAAATCCAAGTTTTTTTGGCTCTTGTTATAGTGAAGGAAAAGAAATTAGTTTCCTTCATTCACAATGCCTCTCATGTCTCTCTAATTAATTACTCTACAGTTTCTTCAACTTCTTCACTTTTCAGAGGAGGGGCATGATAATTACTTTTCATCCTCGAAACCACTTTTTTCATCATTTCTTCCTTTCATTTCATTCTGTCCCCCAAACAGAGTATAAACTAAGCCCTCCATATCCATAGAAAAAATACATATTCACATATCTTGGACATTTTAGGTTCATCCAATGTGCCAGTGAAACTAAACCGTGGATTGTGTTGTTAATTTCACCTTCTCAGAGGATGCGTGAATATTGCATCGCTGCCAGAGTCCATGGACTCAGAAAAACCACAAAAATTGTTCATACGAAAAGCTGTTATTCTGGACCATGCCACGTACAAATGTTACTGATTATTATAACAGGAACTTTGATGATTTAAATTCCAATGAAGCGGCATTGAGGTGCTTAACTCCATTTCAATTTAAAATCTTGTCCCATGAATGCAGTTTTTCTTCATCTTTATTTATGCTGTTCCAATTGGAGATATTACATTTCATCTTCTATAACTCTCTTGTTAGTAACATTTCTCTTTCTATCAAAAGTAGAATAAAATATGGGTTGGTACTTTTTATCAGGCCCTGCGATACCAGAATGGGATGAACCTATGCTCATCAGATAAAGGGTCTAGTATTTGACTTCGATTAAATACATGACACTGAACATAAATGACCATCTACACCTTACTATCAGTTAGCCTAACTATTGCAGAAGGTTCCTTGAATTGAGTTGTTTGGCTCCAATCTCAAGTAAACGTGAGGATCCTTTAGAGGACTGTTCCTACAATGTAGAAACAACTGTTATGACTAGTCTGGGGATAGAAAAAGTACGTAGCAGCAGCAGCAGTAAAAATTTCGGAGGTAACTCTAGTACCATATTTCGCAAGCCATCTTGAACATCAAAACAATTTGGGTTAGTTTGTCGTCAGAAATGTAACTCCGCCTACAAACATAAAAATCAGCGGCAGGATGTCATCACTGAAATGCCTGCCAGCGATGATAATGATACACAGCAAGAATAGCCAGCAATACCCTAGCTTTGCATACATTCAAGAGCTGTAAGACACAATGCAAGGGATATTACCGAGTAATGTCATAGAATAATAATGAAGTGTGCGTACTTAGAATCAAAGGTTGATGAGGTATTGAAAAAAGATAAGCCATTGGAGAATTTCAAATAAATATTTTCTCAATTCTTCAGTTCTCAGTATTTAAAAAGGTTAAATTAAAAGTAATCCCAATCCTGATCCTCGGAAAATATGCTAGAATAAAATGCCATCCCATTCATCCCTTGAGGAGTTATGTAGTGGGCATCATGAATATGAGTGATTGAGTTCTGTTGTCCCTGCAACACGGATAAACCCAAATTCAACTGTTGAATCCCAAAAAAAAAAAAAATGCAGAATATAGAAAACACACCAAACATCAGCCAAATCTGCATTACTAGGCCTTAGATGTTATGGCTGCTGAAAAAATCAATACAGTTGGTAGCCATTGTGTTCAATTGTCCCTAAAACATGACACCAGAGAGCTGTCAGAGTAATCAATATTACCAAGCGCACAATATATGGATATTTAAAGTAGACATGAATTTCTTGATCCCCAGTTGTAGAGGACTTCTCACTATTCCCGAAACAATTTGTTGAGAGGCATAATAGGCGTCCAAGTTCTGAGACTGTGAAGTTTATTAAGATTGCAAAACTTGGTTCTGACTTGAGAATGCTTAGTCAATATTTGTGAACCCTGGACTAACTTAACTTATTGTTATCTACTATTTGAGAAGTTATTAATAAAGTTTTATAAAGTATATTAGTGAAAAATAACCTTAGACTCTTATTTGTCTCAAAGTCAAGTTTATTTTATTTCAATTTCGATCTTTGTTTTCTAATCACATCACGCAACCTCTTTTACAATGTTTATTTCACTTAACCTAATCAAGGATACAAGTATGATTTTTAATTCGTTTGGCCTTAGTCTCTGAAGAAACGATACTTTTTATACTATTTGCGACCCATTTGCTTGCAGTTAAGCTATTCGCCGAACAGTTATGTTTAGGATTGAAGGAGTATATGCTAATGAGAATTCAAGAATCTCTTTGTGTGAGACATTTGATTCCTTTTTTGAGAATCAACTCAGATTGCGTTGGATTACAAGCTGCAGAAGCTTGTAAAGGAACTTAAGGTGAATATACATTTCCCTAACAAATCTTGACAGAATGCATCATAAACTCTATGGTTTTCCATTATTTATCATTCAGCTAATTAGCTTTCATCAATATAATGTTGTTACAAATATTCTTCGCGTGAATAATTTTCTGTTCTCATCCAAGTGGTATTGAACAAGATTTATAAAATGTATGGTACTTTACTGTAATGTCACACACACACACACTCTCTCTCTCGAGTGTTCTGTGGTTGAACCTAGCTAACTGTCAACTTTATATTGCCTTTTCGACCGTGGGCTATATTATGAGATTTCCTAATCAACTCACATGAAGATGTGAATATCCTTATTAGGAATGATATAATCTCAGTCATCTAGTTGATTAGGTTATCCACTTGATGTTGTTAGAATATTTGATAGGCTTTCGAATTAATCTTACTTTACTGAGTTTCAATTCTGATTACTTTGGGTTTTTGTAGAGTTTTGAATTCCATTAGTGGTGATACTTGGGGCCTGATCAAGCCAGCTTTGAAATGCCAACTTCTTGTTTCTGTCATTGGATTTGTACCCAACATGCTCAATCTTATTCAGACCACATTCTCTGTCCTTCAAATAGTATGGCTCTAGTGAAATACTATGTTTATTCCTCAATATATGAGTTGCATAACTAATTTGTGGATACTATGAAAATCAGTTAAGCTAGTTATTAGTAACAAATTAAATGTTTGTTGATTTTTCTAAACTATTATATTTTCATGTACATTAGAACTACACCATAGAAGAAGCCTTCTTAATGTGTGCAATCAATGGTGATACTTTGAAAAAATAAAACTATTACCTTCAATCCTTAATATAAAAGCTAGTTGGGGGTTGAATTTGATCTTATAATATCTTAATCTACTTTGTCTTCTAGACCTAGATTTATTATTTTTTCCCCAAAATATCACTATTGGCTATAGTGGGTTCTTGCCAAAGGGTAATTTTAATACACATGATTAAAAAAAGTAATTTAGGAAGGTTAGTACACATTTGTGACGAATAACCAAGTTAACTAATTTATTTTAATATCCCAAATTAGTTATTTAACTCTTATATTAAATAATGGAGTTAATATAAATTTAGGGGACAAAATGAATTAAGGTATAGTATTTTACACTTTATTTTTTTTTTTTGAAGAATGGGATATACATAGATAACAAGGGAGACTGGATAAGATCACAAAATGTGCTTGGGCGGAGATTTAGTTAATTATTAGCGCAATTAATAGATGATGGATTAATGTTACATGATATGATCTCTAATCTGTCGCATAGTTTGGTTATAGGGTGATTCAGAGCGGAACCGTACGCTTTGGATGAATCTTAAAGTTTCCATGGGTATCCAAGTCTTGTTGGAAGCAGAAACTAAGGAACATAAACATGAAGTTACATATTCTCTTATCCATGGGTATCCAACGTAAGAAAACTCGTAAATTGATTATGATCTACAATTAATTATGTGAAATTTACGGCTCAATTCAAATTTGGTTTTTGGATAATTTACCACTCATTTATTGCAATTTATAACTCAAATGTCTATCATTTAACTACCACTAACGTGTAGAATTTGTAATAATTCAATTTCACATTCTATAAGAGTAATTTACATTTTTAAAAAGATCAGCAGTTCAATTATTCAATATTTATATAGTGATAGAGACAGGATTCTTAGTAAGGAGGTGTAATTTGATTTTTAAAATTAATAATTTAATAAATTTAAAAAATGAATTACCTATATTACAATTATCCTTCTTTTGAAATAATTGTACAATGACGGCCCAAGAAAAAAAGAAATAATTGCACAATGAGTTACCTTCCAATGTTATTGAAAATTAATATAGGTTACTCAACAATCTAATCCATAAAAGGCTCTTTCAACTGTCAACATGCACTGTAAAGACCATGAAAATAAAAAATATAGATAAATATATATAATACGAGATAGTTGGTTAATATTTTTTTATTTGACGTAAATTGATAACGAAGAAAAAGATAACACAATGGATATGATAGTTAATTTCTGAGTTCGAGAACTTGAATGTCATCATGCTCCAAACAAACAAGCAATTTATCTCCTTGTTTCTAAATGATATATAACATGATATATTGATTACTTCCTCCCTTCTTTTTAATAAGAGACAATTACTCAAATTATGTTATTCAAAATACTAGTTAAAATCAGTTTAGGACAATAAATACATAAAAAGTGTATGTTTTTTTGCCAAAAATACCCTCATTTATATGAAACAGAGATAATTTGTGGGAATTAAATGCAATAACAAGAGTAATTAAATTAGGATAAAATAAAAAATCAACAAATAAAAATTGCAGCAACTTCTAAGGGTCTCTTATAAAAAGAAACATGACATGGTTCACAATTGTCTCTTATAATAAGCAACAAGGAACGGATGGAATATAAATTTTGTAACCCACCTAACTTGATTACTTGAATCTTACAAAAATGTCCATGCGCATTCAATAAGCGTAAGTTTAAAGACAAAAATGCTGATGCAGGGGATAAGATGATAATAAGACGTCAAAGAATTATCCAATGAATTGATGACACCTATAACCAGAATTCCCACCTCTTTTTTTTTTGGGATGAGTACCAGAATCCCTACTTTTGTTTTTTTTTTTTTATCTGAATACCAGAATCCCTACTTACATGTATGTAAATGGGCACCTATTTAATGTGCGGATCAAATATTGGGTCCATCTAGCTTATCAAATCAACCAATAAATGTCACATAAAATTTATCAAAAGAAATGCTTCCTCCTGTTCTTATTATAGAGTATTTTTAACTAATTCTCACCTATTAAAAATAACAGTTAAAATATTAAATTTGTTATAAAATAATACTTTTCAAAATTATCCCTAGCTTAAATGATATGATATAGACAGATAAACATAAAGTTCGATAAACTTTTTAATTTTAGACTTCAATTATTAACAAGGGTAAAATTAGCTAAAATAAGAATTAACGAGTTGGTTAATTACATATATTTAGGACTAAAAATCTTTTTAGATGATGCCCTATAATAAGAACCAGAGGATGTACCTTATTAATGATAGTAATCAAGGAAACCCACCTATCTTCAAAGTAGAGCCGTCAAAACGGGCCAGCCCATCGGGCCAGCCCTTTTAAGCCCTTTAAGTAGAGGGCGGGGCTTGTATTTTAGGTGGTTTAAAAGGAAATTGGGCTTAAAAGAGCTAGCCCTATAGGGCTCAAAAATAAAAGGGCCAACCCTTTAGGGCCAAGGGCTAACCCTTTTAAGCCCGCCTATTTTTTTATTATTATCAATATATTTATAAAGTTATATATTAGTCTTTTATGAATAAGTTTAAATTAGAAAAATACTTAGAAGAATCAATACTCAAGCTAGATAATTGAAAAGAATTAGATGTCTTCGATTTGTGGAAGAATAATTAAAATCAATTTTCAATTCTTTCAAGAATGGTAGCTAATATTCTTAACATTTTAATCACCATAATAGCTAGTAGATCTTCATTTACCATCGGTTTACATATCTTAACAAAGTGTAAAACTTTTCTTATTCGAAGAAATGTTCACGTTCTTATTTGTACTTATAATTACTGCATAGTTTTATTTTAGATAAGGTAAATGAAGACAAAAACCTTAATATTTTTATCACTGAAGAAGAGCTCACTTGTAATAAAGAACAATCAAATATTACTAATCTTGATGATACTGATGAAGATGATGATAAAGATAATAATTATGTTGATATTGTTAATCTTTAATTGCTAGGTTTTATCTTTCTGTTTTTCGTGTTTTGTTAGATTTTGATTTTTTTAAATTTTGGATAATAGTTTATTGGCATTTAATTTTTTTTATACACCACTAATTTATTTTACTTATATTTATAATTTGAATAAAAAATCTTAGAAGTTTTGTTGTTTTATTTTTTATTTTAAAAAATAACATAAAAGGGCCAGCCCTTTTAAGCTCTGAGCCCGCATGTCCAAGGGTCGAGCTTTAATAATTAGATAATTTTAAGGTATGTGGGCTTTAAAGGGCCGGTCCTTTTAGGCCCTGGCCCTTCAAGGGCTAACCTTTTAGGACCGGGCTGGCCCTTATTGACAGCTCTGCTTCAAAGTTGTGAAATGGTTTGTCGTTGTAGCTAGCTTGGATTGACAAAGACTTCGATCCACATTGAACGGAATGCCATCAGTGAGGAGAGGATATGGGTCTTCGTTCTCTGCATCCTTTCTCTCAATCATTTTCTTCTCCTCATTTCATCCTTATCACTTGATCAATAAATGAATAGTTTGAGATTCAATATTTTATGGAATCATTATTTTTGCCTATTTTCAAGTAGTTTACAGTCTCGTAATATCTAGAACAAATTTTAATATTTTACATTTATTCCTAATGATGTTAAAAATTATATTAAAATGAAAGTTTTCAAAACAATTGGCAAGTCTCTATAATTTTAGTACACTGTATTCTACTAAACATTCTTTTACTATGAAAGTATTTGTTAATTTATAATTTTATGAGGAAAAACGTTTTTCAGATATTCTTAATACGTTGTATTTTATTTTTTTGAATCATTTTATATATTAAAATTAATATAATTTTTCTCGTGAAAAATAAATTTTCAATTATAGGACGATAAATTTATTATATAGAGAATCACAATTTAATGTCCATAAATAAGATGCTGCAGTTGGGTGAGCAACTCTTGTAACAAGTCAAGGGTGGATTCCTCACATTGAAGCTCATTTTTTATCTAAAAGAATGTAAAAATAGATATGTTAAACATTTTTTATGGTCAATATATTTAATAATTTATAATTGTTATATTTAAAAGATAAAATAACTCATATAACATATAAAGTTCACAAAACAAATCATACTATTCACATGAATTGTACAACTTTTAAATATACGAATATTACGTATATGCGTATTAATATGGTCTGATGCTGAAAGGGCAAAGAAGAAAAAGTTGTGGTGAAATATAACCAGAGGACTAAAGACAAAAATGCTGGCAGAAGAAATGTGGTCATAAAATAAGACATTATTATTAGCCAATGAGATAAAGACATTAAGACACCCCATCCGTCAGCACAGTCCATCGTCATCAAAAAACTGAGTCGCCGAATGCTCATCTTAATCTAAACCAACCACATTAATTTTCGATGGTCCAGAATTAATTTAAAATTTATATATTTTTGAATTATTTTTTAATAGATACAAAATTCAAAATAAAGATTATGTTAAAAATAAATTTATTATTGAAAACAATTTCATATTATAAAAATTTTAAATTTGAACAAGTCATAATAAATTTTGAATTATCTAAATTGTATTACAGTGAAATGAGTACTGAATGACAACGTGCATCTATCCCAGTCTCCCCATATATTCACATGCAAATGGGTAGATGCCTTTCGATATCAACCTACTTAATTTGTGGATTAAATATTGGGTCCATTTAGCTTTTAAAATCAACCCATATATTTATATCGCATAAAATTTATAATAACCTAGTCATGGCCCCTGCCTCTTGGAAATTGTGAAAATAAGACATTATTATTATCCAATGAAATAAAGACAGCCTCTCCGTGAGCCCATTCAATCGTTATCTAAAAAAATAGTCACGGAATGGTCATCTTAATCCAAACCAACCACATTAATTTAGATTGACAAGGACTTCCATCTACATTGAAAGGAATGACTGCCAATGAGGAACCTATTATAATGAAGTGTATCAGGTCGTGTTCCTTTCTTTCAACAACTTTGAATTTTCACGAGCTAAGTAATGAATGCACAGAAAATGACTTCCATTACGTGGGATTAAGTTTTAAATTGAAGGCTGAAGAAAGTTTCACCAAAAGAAAAAAGATATTTTCTAAATTTAAAATTGTTGTTTTTAAAATGTTTTCGAGTAAAATAAAAAATAAAAAATAAAACATAAAATGATCAAATATAAATTTAGATTATTTGAATTTAATCCCAAGAAAAAAGAGGGGAAGGAGAATGGATACACTAACACCAACCTTGAATATTCTGATAATGCTCTCATGTGATAGAAGATAAATCGTCCTGGTTAAAGGAAAGAAACCTGTATGAGAATATTCTCATGGGAATAATATACTATTGAGGATTCAGGAATCTCTTGGTATGAGACTTTTGATTACTTGTTAGAGAATTAACTCATATTGCTGCTGGTTCGAATTCTGCTAGTAGATATGCAACATAACAAAAATATATCTATACCGACCTATTTAATCTGGGGATCAAATATTGGGCCATTTAACTTTTCAAATCAACTTATATAGATCACATAAAATCAAAAGAACTACATTATTATTCACTGCAGTGCTAATTAAGGATACCAACCTATGTTCAAAGTTGTGAAATAGTCTGTCCATGTAGCTAAGCTCGGATTGACAAAGATATTCAATATATTATAAAATCATTATTTTATCTATTTTTAAATAGTTTACAGCTGGTATTGTCCATAATAAATTTTAATAATATTTAAAATTTATTCCTAATGATGTTAAAAATTAGAATTAATGTATGTTTTGAAAATAAATAGGAGGTGTTTATAATTTTAGTAAAGCATATGAGAGATTACTGGATTTTACTTACATTTTTTAGTGTTAAAGTATTTAATAATTTTGAATTATTTTATATATCGAAATTAATATAATTTTTCTCATGAAAAATAAATTTTGAATTATATGACGATAAATATATAATACATAGAGACACACATTTTAATGTTCACAAAAAAAATGCTGCAGTTGGGTGAGCTATCCTTGTAAAAATTGAAGGTGGATAGGGCACACTGAAGCTCATGTTTTTTTATTGAAAAGAATTGTAAAAATAGATATATTAAACATATTTTATGGTCAATATATTTAATAATTTTTATTCGTCATATTTCTAAGATAAATTCATTCATATAGCATATAAAATTCAGAAAACAAATTATACTATTCACATTAATATTATAGCTTTAAATATATGAATATTGCATATATGCGTATTAATTTGGTCTAATGCTGAAGAAATATATATATATAAAAAAAAAAAGTGAGGCGAAATGTAACCAGAAGGCTGAAGAGAAAAATGCTGACGTGTTCATAAGATAATGTAAACAGACATTATTAGCCAATGAAATGAAGACACCCTATCCGTGACCACCTTTTGTGCTCATTAAAAAGATGAGACACGGAGAGTTCATCTTAATCCGTACCATCGAGATTAATTTTCAAAAGTCTATATTTAATTTAAAACTTTTATACATTTTGAATTATTTATTATTTTAATAGATACAAAATTCAAATAAAGATTTTTTTTAATAAGAGGAAAAATTACTGACATTTATTTATAACTGGCACTTGGTTAGGGAAAAGAAGACTGATACTTATTTTAAAAATGAATTTATCATTGAAAAGAATTTCAGATTAAAAAAAATTTAAATTGAAATAATTATAAATGATCTAAATTGCATTGCAGTGAGATGATGACTATTGAATGAGGACCCAAATGTATGTTTATCTATATCAACCTACTCAATTTGTGGATTATTAAACGTTGGGTCCATTTAGCTTTTAAAATCAAATTATATATCACATAAAATTTATAATTAAAAAGATTATATTATTATTCATAGCAATTACTCATACTAACCTAATCGTGGCCCTTTCGATGCAGCGGGCTCAGGCAGACGAAGACTTTGATCCATATTGGAAGAAAATGACCACCGGTAACGAGAAACATACTATAAATTTATAACAAGTGTGTCAAGTCGTGTTTTTAATTTCTTTCAACAACTTCGAATTTTCATGAGCTGATGAGCAATAAATGTACAAAAAATGACTTCTATCCGTTAAGTAGGATTAAGTTTTGAACTGAAGGCTAAAGAAAGTTTCACCCAAGAAAAAAGATATTTTCTAAACTTAAAATATTGTTTTCAAAATTTTTTTTGGAGAAAAATATAAAATAAAGAAAATTATCAACCAATAATGTTAAAATTATAATATTTAAGCTTAAGAAGTTAAAAACATAAATATAAACTTGTCAGCATAAATTTTGATTATTCAAATTTAATGCCAAAAAAAAAAGAAGAATAATTAGAAGATGAATGGATACTCTAAGACCAGACATTGAATATTCTGATGATACTCTCTGAGAATACTCTCATGGGAATAAATATATACACTAATGAGGATTCAAGAATCTCTTTATATGAGACATTTTGATTACTTTTTTGAGAATAAACTCAGATTGCTTTAGATTACAAGCTGCAGAAGCTCGTAAAGGAACCCAACATGAATATAAATTTCCACGACAAATCTTGAAGGAGTGCATCATAAACTCTATGTTTTTCCATTATTTATCATTCAGCTAATTGCTTTTTCATCAATATAATGTTATAAATATTCTTCACAGTTCACATGAATAATTTTCTGTCCACGTACCAAGTAGCATTGAACAACATTTACAGATTGTATGATACTTTACTGTAATTACACACACTTGAGTTTTCTGTGCTTGAACTTAGCTAACTGTCAACTTTATATTACCTTTTCGACCGCGGGCTATTATGAGAATGCCTAATCAACTCACATGAAGATGTGAATATCCTTATTAGGAATGATATAATCTCAGTTGTCTTGTTAATTAGGTTATCCACTTGATGCTGTTAGAATATTTGATAGGCTTTCGGTTAATCTTACTTTAATGAGTTCAATTCTGATTACTTTGGCGTTTGCAGAGTTTTGAATTCCATTAGTGGTGATCCTCGGGTCCTGATCAAGCCAGCTTTGAAATGCCAACTTCTTGTTTATGACACTGGGTTTGCACCCAACATGCTCAATCTTATTCAGACCACATTCTCTGTCCTTCAAATAGTATGGCTCTAGTGAAATACTATGTTTAATTTATTCCTTAATATATGAGTTACATAATTAATTTGCAGATATTATGAAAATTAGTTAGGCTAAATATTAGTAAGAAATTATATGTATGTTGATTTTCCTAAACTATTCTATTTTCATGTGAATTAGAACTACCCCATGAAAGAAACTCTCTTAATATGTGCAATCAATGGTGATACTTTGAAAAAAATAAACCTATTACCTCCGATCCTTAATATAAGAGCTAATTGGGGGTTAAATTTGGTCCTAGATATATCTTCATCTACTTTGTCTCCTAGATTTATTATTTTTTCCCCAAAATATCACCATTGGCTGTAGTGGGTTCTCACCAAAGGATAATTTTAATACACATGATTAAAAAAAAGGTAATTTAGGAAGGTTATCATACATTTATTATAAATAACCAAGTTAAGTAATTTATTGGCTAAAGCATACTTTTGGTCCTTTAAGTTTATATGAGGTTTCATTTTGGTCCCCTGAGTTTAGAATGTGTATTTTCGGTTCTTTAATTTTAACACTGTTAATGTTACTAATGGTTCTTTTAGCGTAATTTATTTAATAATTTAAAAATTAGTTATTTAGTTCTTATATTAAAAACTATAGTTAATATAAATTTTGGGGGACAAAATGAATTAATGTCTAGTATTTTACTCTGATTTTTTTCCGAGGAATGGGATATACATAGATAACAAGGGAGACTGAATAAGATCACAAAATGAGTATCATTGTGGCGTGCTTGGGCGGAGATCTAGTTAATCATTAGCACAATTAATAGATTCTCTGATCACGATGAAGAGTGATGGATCAATGTTCCATGATATGATCCCTAATCTCCAGTATGGTTTGGTCATAGGGTGAGTCAAAATGGAACCGCGTAAGCTTTGGACGAATCTTAAAGCTTCCATGGGTATCCAAGTCTTGTTGGAAGCAGAAACTAAAGAACATAAACATGAAATGACATGTTCTCTTATCCATAAAATTTCCCAACATAAGAGAACTCGTAAATTGATTAATCTACAATTAATCATGTCAAATCTACGACTCAATTCAAATTTGGTTTTTGGATAACACTCATTTCTTGATATTTATAACTCATGTCTGTCATTTAACTACCACTACCACTAACGTGTAGAATTTGTAATAGTTCAATTTCACATTCTATATGAAAATTGATTTTAGAGTAATTTACATTATTTTAAAAGATTAGCAGTTCAATTCAATATTTATATAGTGATAGAGTCAGGATTCTTAGTAAGGAGGTGCAATTTTATTTTTAAAATTAATAATTTAATTTTAACCCTTCTATTTTTTAATAGTTTACAGCTGTGTATTGTCGATAATAAATTTTAATATTTTAAATTTATTGCTAATGATATTAAAAATTAGAATTAAATGTATACTTTGAAAATAAATAGGAGCTAGGCATCTATAATTTTAGAAAAGGTTAATACAATTTTTAGTCCTTCAAGTTTACTCTCATTTTGGTTTTTTGTCCCTCAATTTTAAATCATAGGTTTTGGTCCCTCAAATTCCTCTTCATTTAATATATTGGTCCTCATGATTCAATAAAAACATGAACTATTTTGCCTCAAAAAGGACCAAAGTCTATGGTTTAAAATTTGAGGGACAAGACTAAAAATATTTTAGAAACATGATGCTTTTATAAAATACTGAATATCAAATTATTCATTTTTTGATCAAATGGTAAGGATGAAATGAGGGGGGGAAATGAGAGAAATGATGCAGAAAACAGACCCTCATCTGCCCCTCACTGGTGGCCGTCACCCCAATGTGGATTGAAGTCTTTGTCAACCAGGGCTTACCTACATGAACAAGCCATTGATCACAACTTTGAAGATAGACTGGTTTCCTCAATTATCACTGTGAACAATAATGTAATTCTTTTGATAGATTTTATTTGATATATATAAGTTGATTTGGAAAGTTAAATGGACCCAATATTTGATCCACAAGTCCGCTCCTTAATATAATAGCTAATTTGATATTCATTTTGGTTCTAAGTATAAGACTCTAATCTATATTATTGTCTTTCATATTTATCTATTTTTCTCAAATTAATCCTTAAAGTAGTTGCACATATTAAAAGTTTCATCAAATAATTGTTCTAGCTAATACACTTGATTAATAAGGTATTTTTAAAAAAAATATCTATTTATTATAAATAACAAGATAATCCTAACTGTTGTACACAATACTTCTCCTAGCAGAGATTCAAACATTGGTCGTAATGTTTCTATTTACATATATAGGTGTTACCAATTCATTGGTTCATTCTTGGGAAAATGACACAAAAATGACACTTGAACTTGGAAATGCCAAAATGTTTACTTGAGTTTGCAAAATCCCAATTTAGTCATAAGTGACCAATTTGATATTTATAAATTTGCTGAAATGACCATATTGTTCTTTATTTTATTTATTGTTTTTAAAAAAATCAAATCCCTCTACTGGTTGGCCAGTCGCCGGAGCTCCAATGCCAGTAGTGACCATAGGAGCTCAGGTGCAGCCGTCACCAGAGCTTCGTAATTGCCGCCAATCAATCAATGGAGCTCTAAAGGCTAATAATAATTTTTTAAAAATTTTTTGTGACTTTAGTAAAACGGTTAACAACTTTTGTAATGCTATTGGCAAGTTCAGTATAGCAATTAATAACAGCTTTTTCAAAAAAATTCAAAAATTAGCATTTTTATAATTTTAGTAACACGGTTAACAAGTCATGTAATGATATTAATAACTCTCATAAAGATTGATGTTTTTTATATTAGCTCCCCATGAAAGTTGCACAACAAAATTTTTCACTTATTAGCCAGTCACTATGGTCATGAGAGTCATTAATATCGTTACATGACTTATTAACCGTATTACTAAAGTTGTAAAAATGCCACTTTTTAAATTTTTCAAAAAATTTATTATTAAATGTTATATCAAACTTGTTAATAGAGTTGCAGAACTTGTTAACGGCATTACTGAAGTTGTAAAAATGCTACATTTTGAATTTGTTAATAGCGTCACAAAACTTGTTAACTGTTTTATTGAAGTTGTAAAAATTTTCCAAAAAAAAGCTACTAAAGTTGTAAAAATATCTTTTTTTTAATTTTCTAGAAAATTAATTGTTAAATGTCATGCCGAAATTGTTAATAGAGTTACAGAATTTGTTAACTTTATTACTGAAGTTGTGAAAATTCTACTTTTTAAATTTTCTGAAAAACCTGTTGTTAACTGTCATACTTGTTAATAGCATCATAAAAGTTGTTAACCATTTTACTGAAGTTGTAAAAATTTTCAAAAAATAGTTACTAAAATTGTAAAAATATCATTTTTTTAATTTTTTAGAAAACTTGTTAAATGCTATACTGTTTGTTAATAAAGTTACGAAACTTGTTAACAACATTACTGAAGTTGTGAAAATGCCACTTTTTTAATTTTCTAGAAAACTTATTGTTAACTGCTATACTGAGCTTTTTAATAGCGTTATAAAAGTTATTAATTATTTTACTGAAGTTGTGAAAATTTTTGAAAAAATTGTTGTTGGCTACCAGAGCTCCGGTGATTGATTGGCAGTGGAGTTTTGGCGTCACCTGAGCTCTGGCAACAACCGCCGGCATCAGAGCTCTGTCAGCCGGCCGGCTAGTGGAGGCATTTGATTTTTTTAAAAAAACAATAAATAAAATAAAGAGTAATATGGTGATTTCAGTAAATTTACAAATATCAACTTGGTTACTTATGACTAAATTGATATTTTACAAATTCAAATGACTATTTTAGTATTTCTAAATTCAAGTATTATTTTTGTGTCATTTTCTCTTAATTCTTTTAGGTTATCTAATAATCTCATCTCCTGCGTCAGCACTTTTGTCTTTAAGCTTCTGCTTATTGAATGTGCGGGAACAACCTGTCCCACGTTATCAAGTTGTTCAACACAAGCAACCACCGCAACTTAACTTAATATTGAGAGTCCGCATGCCATACTGATCCCCAAGCGACACCCCCTAGCTGCACCGTCTAGTGGTGGAACCCCTCTTTTTTTCCCCAAATAATTTTTTTTGGTTTTTTTGGTAAGTTTTTTTGTTTTATTTAAGTTGAATTTAGTCTCCCAAGATATTTTTTAGCAACCCTCAATATTTTAAATTAATTAGTTTTTAATACATCTAGTACCTTAAAATATTTTTATAGCAGGGCCTTGTATTTCAAATTAATTAATATTTAGTATATTCAGTATTTTAAAATATTTTTAGTAACGGTTTGTATCCTAATTAATCAATTTTTAGTGTATTCTGAAATATTTCTTAATAACACTTAGTATTATAAATTAATTATTTTTTTACTACATTCAGCAGCCTAAACTACTTTTAATGTGGGACCTAATATCCTAAGTTAATTAATTTTTAGCATATCTAACATCATGAACTATTTTTTAGTAACACCCAGCGTCCCAAATTAATTATATTTTTACTACGTAGGGCATCCTAAAGTATTTTTCCTGTAATACCCAGTATTATAAATTAATTTTTAATACATCTAGCACCCAGAAGTACTAAAAATTAGAAAATACTCTAATATACTATAAATTAATTAATTTAGGATATTAAATGCATTATAAATAAATAAAAAAATTAATAAAAAGTTAAAAAGAAAAAGAGGAGGGGTGGATATCTCATCCCAAACAATAGTTTTTTGGAGATGGGCTCCCAAATTCGCCGAGCATGGCGTGGCGACTCATTTATTGATTGGATGCAGCTGGCTTAGATTGAGGAAGACTTTGATCCCTCTTGAAAGAGAATGAATGCCAATGGTGAGAAGCATATTATAATAACTGTGTCAAGTCGTGTCCCCTTTTTCCAACAACTGACTAGGATTCAATAATCTCTTCTTCTTCTATTTTGGTGAACGGATTCGATCATCTCTTTGTGGGAGGCATTTGATCACTTTTTTTGACAATTAACTCATATTGCTTTAGATTACAAGCTGAAGAACCTCGTCAAGGAACCAAAGATGAATAAAATGTGAGGACCTAATTTCAAAAATTTAAACTGTACAGACTAATCCAAAATTGATGTAAAGCACAGGGATTTGGAAATTAATTTTCCCTAAATTTAATATTAGAGGGGTTGGTTGAACCGTTATATATCCGCAAATAAGTTTGGTGGCTGTGTTGTGCAGATGGTTCTCGCGCATTCAATAGGCAAAAAGTTAAAGACAAAATTGGTGACAGAACAAGATGAGGTTATAAGATGACATGAAAGACACTAGCCAGTTAATTGAAGTTTACTAGCCTCCCTACTTATTTCAGGATTAACAGAGAAACTCTTAGGTGAATCAGGTGCACCAGGTAACTTATGGTCTGTAGAATACAAAAAAGACAAGTGCAGTTTATGAGTCCCACCACTTCTCTCTTCTTTTTACCTATGTATCTCGCTCTCGTGCTTCCCCTCAAAACTCTCTCTCTCTCTCCCTTCTGTATTTTATAAGATGACATGCAAGACACTAGACAATTAATTGAAGACGCCTATTACTAGCCTCCCCACTTATTTCAACCTATTTAATTTGTGGATTAACATTGGGTCCATTTAGCTTTTCAAATCAACCTCCGGAAATCACATGCTCCCTTGAATCTAAAATCTAAGACATTGTTAATCAATTCACAAAAATAAGAAAATATTAATTGTGTTATTAATTGTGTCAAATTTACCTATTTTATCTTTATTAAATAATATGATTGAAAAATGATAAAATTAATTTTTAAATATTCTTTTATTAACTGTGACCTCTCTTCTCTTTCTCCTCCTTATAACAAGCAGTAAAAAAAAAAAAAAAACTATCATCAATTATCCTGCCAATCTCTCATATTTTGGATTAAAAGTTCTTGCTAGAAGAGTTCTTATATTTTAGGTCAAAGAGAGTTAAATTTATAGCATTATTACTTCTAATTTTTAATATAAGAACTAGTTGACTAATTTGAATAAATTAAAAAAATTAGTTAAGTATATTATTTGTAATAAACATCTATTATCTTTCCTAAAATACCCTTAATAATCAAGTGTATTATCTTTTTAGATACAATAATCAAGTGTATTATTACCTAAAGTTATCATTTGATAAAAAAATTAATATGTACAACTACTAGAAGGACTATCTTAGAAAAAATAAATAAATATGAGGGATAAAGTGAATTGAAATCTTATGTTTAGGATCAAATTTAATGGTAAACTAGTTTTTATATTAAGGGTTAGAGGTAGAGGTAGTACTCCTTCGGTCCTTAATATAAGACATATTCAATTAATTTGGTTAGATTAAGAAAGTTAGGTAAGTTAGTTAATTATAAGAAATATGACATGTTTTTCCTAAAACACCATAATATCTTTCTTAATATCTTTTCTGCCTCTTCTACTTAATTATGATTGAGGGAATATTCATAGGAGTAATTTAGAAAAAAATGATAAATATGAAAATAGGTCTTATATTTAGGACCAAAATCAACTTCACAATTAGGTATTATATTAAGTACTGAAGAGCACATTATTATCCACAGTGATTAGGATACCATCCTAGTAATCATTGCCCCACCTCTTTAAAATTGTGAAATGGTTTGTTCTGAATGCCTGCAGCTGGCCAGGATTGACAGACTTTGATCCAGATTCCATGGAATGCCGCCAGTGAGAAACCGATATCAATCGCTCTGTAATTTTTATTAAGCCTATTTAAAACGGTATCTAAATAGTAAGAGAACTCTCAAGCTTGCTTACACACACATGAATACACACATCAGGTTTGTTACAGAGGCGCCTTATAATTATAACACTTGTTTAAGCCATGTTTTCTATGTTCCAAATAGCATTAACCAAGTAGATCTAAAACTTGTACAGTAGAAATCAAAGTACTCCCGCTTATGAACCTGAAGTTGATTATGAATTTAAAATTATAGTTTTGTTTTAACATTGAAATGCTTGATTGAAAAAATGGTAATAGTAGCTCGTATAATAATCATGGCTTTAAGTTTATAATTTATTTTGGCATGTAAAAAGTATTTAGTTTTGGGGTCTCTTATTAATTTCGATATATGCATAAGGGTGTTTGGATATTTTCAAGAAATACTAAAAAAAAAAGCAAATTAGCGATAGAATTTAGTTACGGAATTTTTGTCACTAACCAAAATTAGCGACAGAATTTTTTTTATTACTAATTTCACCGTCACTAATTATTTAGTGATGGAATTTAAAATTCTGTCATTAATTAGCGACTGAAATTAGTGATGAAAATTTTTTATCATTAGTCCATTGCTAATTAGTGACAGATATCTGATATAAATTCTATCACAAAATAGTGACGGATATTATAGATTTTTATTTTTATTTTCTTTTATAATATTTTTATTTTTATGTAATATATTATTTAAAAATTATGATATATTATATTTTTTATTTTAATGCCAAAAATTAAAAAATAATTTATATTACATTTTTTGTGACGAATTAGCAACAAAATTGCGATGACAAAAATTAGTAACAAAAAAATTTCATCACTAATTCTATCACAAAATGTTTTGTGATAGGAATAGTGATGGATTAGTGACTGAACAATTCCGTCACTAATTTTCATCACTAATCCTTTTATAACAGATTCAGCGAGAACTTGTGACAAATTCTAGTGACTAAATAAAATTCTGTCACTAATTGAATGATGGAAATTTTCCGTCACCAAATTAAGTCAACGATTTTAATGACAAAATTTGTGACAGATTAGCGAGGAATTAGCACTAAATTTTGTTGCTAATTGTCTTTTTTTTGGGGTGAAAATCATGATTTTGACTCGTATAATTTATTATAATTAGAATCCAAATTATAAACTTTTTCTTCTGATTTTTAATTATACTAAAAAACAATTATATATATTACATAAAAGAAATACTTACATGTCCCTTACTGCTGGCAATATCTGAATGGATTAAAGTCTTCCACCCGTCTCCAAAACATTAAATAGGCTGCGCTCCTACTGGTACACGTGGGAACTACTTATTTGTGACCATATTGCCTTGTACCCAATTAATCATGAGAAATTTACAACATAATTCTGCAATATAGTCAACTGTGTTAAAATCGGATCGGATGCCCAAAAAAAAAAAGTCTCTTAAAATCGGTTTTTGGATTATTTACAATTTATTTTTTGTTATTTATAACTCAAGTGTGTATCATTTACAACTAATATGTCAAATGAAATTCTCCCATATTTTTTCAAGATGATACCTATTTAAAATTTCATTAATCGTAACATGTATGACTTCTTAAATGTAATTTATGATATAAAATATACATAAACTTAGGACTTTTTATTTTCACAAAGTTAATAACTCAACTACTTCTCTTTAGTTTTTAGAAGGAATTAAAGATGTTTAAGGACATATCGCATGTCAGTTTATTATAGATTACAATAATCTCCCTTTGAGCATTCCATAGGCCTTGCTCCTCATTGGACTCATCGGAACTAAACTTTAATGATTAGAATGTCCTTGCACCTATATCAAATTTCCTAGAGCTTACTCGAAAAGCATGTGCCCGAAACATTTTAAAGGCCTGTTTATAATGTATACCGGTTTGATTACCTACTTAGAGCGCCATAAGACAAAACTAAGAATATTGTCGAAACATGAATTTATGTTTATAAATTTATTAGGTATAAAGTTTAGAATAGCATGCTATAATATTTTTTTCTAAAATTTATTGTTGATATGGTTCTTCAAGGATTCAATTTAGTGAGCAAAAAGAAAAAGCCGCCTATCTCTACTGGCCATCCACTACGAACATGGATTCTCTCTAAAGTAATTTAGTTTTGACTATGTTTTATGTTTATAGATTTATAAGGAATAAAATTGAATATTTTCTAATCTATTCAATTTTATTCTTCATTTTTTCACTACCGTTATCAATCCGGAAATGTTGGATATAGATATTATGTGATCCGTTATATTAATAACATCACTGAGATATAGATCGTTGAGAAACCATATGAGGTAAATTGAAGTGATGATAATTTTATGATTCTTCAATTTTCTTTTCATATTTTTAATTCTTGGCTAATTATTTTATTTATCCAAATTTGCAAGCATTTCAAAATGAAAGGAATATGAAGCTGACGCCATCAATACAATAAAGGATGGTTTGGCAAAAACAATAGTTAGGTTGATGGGTTGATGAATAATTATTATAGTTGAATTGTGGTTGAAAATTTTAGTATTAATTATTGATTAGATCTAGTTGATTAGAGTTGAGTTGAATTAGAGATTGATCTAGCATTGATTGTTGATTAGATTTATTTGAATAAGGATTGAAAATTTTGGTTATCTTATTGTTAAATTTGGGTACTAGTTATCAAATGATATTTTAATTAGTTTTTAAAATAAAATTGAACGTTTATGATAATTACATTGCTTACTGCATTGCTCCATCTGGGTTGTTGGAAATTGGTCAGTTTGATTTGGCTCAATGTAGAGAGACTGTATATGAAATGAAAAAAAAATATAAAAAAATAAACTTTTCATGATGGTTACCCTATTAACTGCCGTGGTAACTGATTTTCCTAGGCGGTTAGTAGGGTCATTGCCATGGAAAGAGCAACCCAAAACATGTTTTGTTGAGGACTTTTCACGGCGGTTTCAGATAAAAATTGCTGTGAGAAATTACTTATCACGATGGTTTTTCAACCGTCATTAAATCTTTTAATTTATTACAACAATGGTACAGATGCCATTCTTGAAAACTTCATGAAACGTTCATTTTAACTGCCATTAAAGACTTTTTTTGTTGGTTAGGCACATGTATCTTTCTATTGGAAACAAGCATGTTTGAGGAGCACATATTTTCTTATCCATAAATTTCTCAACATAAGAAAATTCGTAAATTGATTATGATTTACCATTAATCATGTAAAATTTACAACAAATTCTAAATTATATATTGACTCAGTTTAAATTGTAAATAGACCCTAAGTTTGGCCCACATGTTAAATATAACTTGATAAGTTAAATATCCATGAATAAGTTGTGGTCGTTTGTTGGATGTCGAAAAAGACATTAGCCACTGAAATGAAGACATGCATTATTAGTTTCTAAAATCGTATCTTGTCTCTGTTAACTAAAAAAATACTTAAATAAAGTTTTTTATATTTATTATGTCAATTCTCTAATTACACATGACTATGTGCCTTTTTCTTAAATATTATTATTTAATTATAAATCCACATTAAAAAAAATGGCATATGCTTTTGTGTGATTAAAAAAATTGACACAGTTGACATAAGGAACTTGCTTTAAATACTTTGATTAAGTTTCTTCCATCCATCATGTCAAATTCTCTAATAATGCATAACTAGATATCCTATTTTTAAATATTATTTAATTATAAATTTATGCGAAAATATAACACGAATATGTGTGATTGAAAAATTTAATGTAATAAATATAAAAAACTTTAGCTAACTATTTTCTATTGATAAATTAGTTGCTTTAGTTTGGTAAGCAATTTCGCAACATACTGGATGTGTTTCACGTGCAGTCAATCTCATTTTTTGCAATAAAGGAAAAAAATTAGATATATATGTTATGACTATAATAATATCTTTATGAATGTCCATTATCTTTAATATTTCCTATTATTTTTAATATCTCTCATTATCTCTATATCCTATATTCTTCTCATATTATTACGTAATCTGTAGATTCTGTAAAAAATGTAAAGCTGTTCTTATAAGTAGAGGTCATATATAATGTGTTTAGTATCTTAAATAGAATGAGAAATACTCCTATCTTTTATTCTCTCTTATTCTCTACTTTTTCTTCTGTTTTTTTTTTAGTTTTATAACAAGTTATTAGCACGAAACTCTAACCAAAGTACATATGATGTACCTTTGATCCTTAGCATAATTTTAGAGCATTACCTCTATGATTTTTCCCCTAAAGTATCATTTGCTCCATTCAAATGAAAATATCTTGAACATCGTATATATGTTGTTTCGAAGTATTCATATCTATAATCGATCTTCTAAAATAACTTGAGCCATTACATGGAATTGAAAAGGTCTTTTATATATCGGGTTTCATGTCTAAGATTGGAGATTTCACTTTACATTTTAGTGTCATAGTTTAATTTTGATATGAATATTATACCTTTTAAACTAATTGTGATAAGAGGAGTTTTTTTCCCCTCTATTCCTCGGTGACCTGACATCACTATTTTGATAGAACCTGAAGTCCAATCGATACTTACAGTATTCTTAAAGGGTTACCATCTAAGGTCAAATGGTCAGAAGCCATATAACTTTATTTTTTATCTTTTTCAAATTAAATGGCTAGAAATCATATAGTTTTGATTTTCTATATGATGATCAAAAGCCATATAATTTTGATTTTCCATCTCATGACCAAAAACCATATATATATATATATGCTTCTCTATTTTATTAAATGGCTTGAATCCATGTATATTCAATTTTTTATCTTATTAAATAACCAGAAGTCATTTAAGTATGATTTTTCATCTTATGGCCATTTTTCTTTATTTTATTAAATGGCCAGAAGTCATGCAACTTGAATTTTCTATTTTATGGCTAGAAGCCATATATATATATATATATATGATTTTCTTTATCTTATTAAATGGCAGCAATCATACAACTCTAATTTTCTATCTTATGGCTAGAAGCCATACCTATTTGATTTTTTGTTATCTTATTAAATGGCTAGAAATCATATAACTTTAACCTTTTAACTTATTAACAAAAACCACATATCTTTGATTTTTTTTTTTGGAGATTAAATGGCTAGAAGCCATATAACTTCAAATTTCTAGCTTATAGCCAAAAGTCATATATCTTTGATTTTTTTTATTTTGAAATTAAATGGCTAGAAGCCATGTGTCTTTAATTTTTTTTATTAAATGGCTTGAAGCCATATAGTTTTGAATCTAAGGAGAATCATTATATAGTTTGTTTATAAAAGAAAAATTATGATAATTAGAATTTTTTAAAAAAACTATAAATAAATAGCCTACAAGACTAATGGTTGGCTCAAATATCTTTTATTATGAGAAATTATTCACTATATAATGAAGGATGCATTGGTACAAGAATTTATCTCTCTCTCTTTATTTCATGTTACATTTATATTTTGCATTTTATTAATTTAAAATTTAAAATTTTATTCTTATCTTATTCTTTATATTCTTGACATTCAATTTGATACTTATTAATATTATAATTTTATATTATTAAATGGCCAGCAGTCATTACACTCATTTTATTGAATGACTGAAAAGAATAACTTGTGACGCTTTGATGACTGATTATAATTATTAAAGCTTTGAAAGCTTATGGTTCAAATATTGAATGATACAAATGATCTTTGAAAAATATATTTATTATACAGAGTTCCGAAAACTAATGACTTGTAATAGTAAAGCCTTAAACGCTTATGATTGCTATCTTTGTAACTATATAGTTTGATGTTAGTCTTTATAGATATCTTCAAATTTTTTGTTGAATTTATAAATTTATGAATAAGTTTTGAAGTGTTAAAGAATATATACAAATGAGTAATGTTTTTTAATAATGAAATATTTAGAAAATATATATGTTGTGAAAAAAAAAATTCATATTTTGAAAAAGCATAACAAGAAGTAAAGTATGTTATATAGTGAAATAATAATATGTTAGTTCCTGAAGAAATATATATAGTATTTTCTAAAGAACTATATGTGACAAAAAAAAAATTGATAGAGCTCCAGAAGAACTAATAACAAAAAAGTTGATATAGTTTCTGAAGAATTAGTGACAAAATCGATATAGTTCTTGAACAACTAATGTAGTTCTCCTATTCTTTGTGGGCAGAAAATGAATTGATAATGGAAATTATAACCCACAAATATTTATACATAAGAACATTTGTTTATGAAAGGATCTTAAAGTAATAGCTCAATTGGATTGACATCCATGATTATATCTGAATTAGGAAGCACTTAGATTCTAAGTTAAAAATATATTATTAGCTCACTATATACTATTCACTCTATTTGAAATATAAAAATAAGAAAAATATGTTTATATGACTCACACTTGAGGGGGAGGTTGTTGGAATAGCAATGTGAACTACGTTGGATGAAATTTGTTATCATTAATATTCATGTAATTCCTTACATCTCTTATTCCTTTTGAATAAGGCTTAAGATGATTTATTATCCCCATTGACAGTTGAAAATAATAGTACAATGTGTGAGCTTCTCTTATTGTGCAAAAGATGAAAAATATAAGACTCCTGAGTAACTACATTATGGTATATTATACCCATTGATCCGTGCATATATATAATGGACCACATTTATATATGGGCCCATTAAGACACCGTGTGGACCAAATCAATATATTATGAAAGAAAGATGCATCTATAAAATAGTCACATCGGTGATTATGATTAACTTGCAACATGAAGTTTGCAAATATGTTTGAATAATTACATTGGGTGCATAAGTGCACAAGTCCTAGATTATGCTGCTAATATGATACCCCGTTAAAGTATCTAGTGATTATTCCTCAACGTATCAATGATTATATGTTTAGTAAAAGCCTCTATAAATAGCTAGATTAAAGCTTATGAGAACAAAATTCTCGTTTTAGTGTTGGGGTAATTGATTTTATATATTTTTGCTCATAAATGCATCAAGCTAATAATGTATTGTGAATTTTCCCATTATAATTAGGTTTTGGTCAAAAGCTGGACATTTTCTATCTTAGAATATGCAATATCTATTATTTTACCATAGTAATGGACACAGATAGCTATTAAAAGTAAGTTAGGATCAATGTTAGATAAAAATCTCTTTATTCTTGTTTGTCTCTAAATGAAGCAAAATAATGTTTCTGAAAAAAACTTATGGACTTAGGAGACTTACACTACATGTTCCCAAAATAACGGAGAGAAAATAAGTAGCTAGAAAAGAGAACACATACGATGCATTTTTACTATCAAATTTGGATCCTCAAATATAGTAGTATGAATTAGAAGTTCATAAAGTATTGTATTAATAAAATATTGCTAGTATCAGCCAGGTGCAATTACTGATCTAAATAAGAATTCTTAATTCTCATATTCCAACTAAAAGTGCTCCTATTTTTCATAAGACATGCTTAAAGTATGAGAGAATGATCAGTTTCGAAAGGGGAAAAAAGGAGCAAATGATCAAGATGATCACATTAAGGAGGCATGCATTTCAAAAAAAGGTTAAGATATAACTTTTTGATCCTTAAGGAGATTTAAGTGTTTGAAAGCAATAAAGAGATCTTAATATGTTATGTTATAAAAGAAAAGGGGACTGCTAAAGAAATAAAATTATCGACAATAATTTGAGTGATGATATCATATGATCAAATGAAGATCTTATATATAAATTTATTATGAGATACAGACAGAAAGATGGTTGGTCAACAGAAAAGAAAAGATGCTACATTATAACAGAGATTTGTGTATCTCTAACCCAAGGACTTGAAGTATAATGTTAGTATTATATAAATGAGCATTTGTACATGAAAAGAGAAATGCAATCTTGTGGTAGATTAAAGTTTTATATATCTTATCAATCTAGCAATTTGATAATATACAAAAATATTGCATATGCATCTAGAAAATATAATGACTTATTATATGGTGAAATTTTATGTGAATCTCAGAAGGATTCAAATCCTTGTGTAAGCTCAAAATAATATAATATACAGATCGATTTGGATCACAATATATGAAATTTTTTGAAGGATTCGAGTTTTCAGAAGCATACAATTATGTTCTTAAGAACAGCATTCAATTAAGTCGAATAAGTCTCTATATGAAGGCGTATATAATATAACCAATTTAGTAAATATTGGTTAAGACAATGATATAAAAATGTTCCAAATTGCCCATATATAAAAAGATATGAAAATGTGTTTGTTATCATTCTTGTTTATGCTGATGATATAAATAGCATCAAAACCTATGAAAAGTTTACAAAAGTAGTGAATTGTTTAAAAAAAGAATTTGAAATGAAGGATTTGGAATGAACAAACATGAATAAGTTACATCTATTATGTGCTCTGATAGTTGCAAGATTTTTAGATGTGGAAAAGATCCATTTAGACCTCCAAAAGGTAGTGAATAAATACGTAGTCAAGAAGTACTATATCTTCATGTCACTCGAGCACTTATGTATCTAGTTGGCTATGCAAAACCTTATATATCATTTACTATTTAACATGATATAGTTATTCACAAACAGGAAGATGTTGGAATGAAGTTAAGTGCGTTCTTCATTACTTTAATGATAATATGGAGGTGATATTGTCTGGATATACCTAAGACTAATCGTATTAGTTATAATAATCCACATGTCGGGAGACCACAAAGGAATATGTGTCTCATAATTTTCAAAAGGTTATGAATTAATATTTGACATTTTTATCTTATTTCAACATTTGGAAGGCCTGTTCCTTATATTAGATTTTACAAGTTTGAAGATGTCAATTGATGTTATCAAAAAGGGGAGTTGACACACGCTATACTCTTTTCTTCTACTAGGTTTTTGTCCCATAAGATTTTTTGTAGTTAAAGTTTTTTAATGAGGCATGTTCATATATAATGGACATCCAAGAAGGTGTTATGAGTATAATAATATCTGTGGATGTCTATGTATCTCCTATTATCTCCTATATCTCTTATCATCTCTAATATCTCTCATTATACCTGTATCCCACAATTATCTCCTATTATTTTGTAATCTGTAGATCCTGTTAAAGATGTAAAGCTAGCTCTATAAACAGAGGCTATATATCATGTATTCAGCACCTTGAATAAAATAAGAAATACTCCCATATTCTGTTCTCCCTTATTCACTTCTCTTATTCTCTACTCTTTCTTTAGTTTTATAACAACATATATGAAACAATATTTACCATCAAGATATTTAATTATTTTTATTATTATAATAAAAAAGTCAAGTCATTCACATAAATTTAAAATTTCTAGAAACAAAATTCACTGTTTTACGCATTTCATAATTCCATTTCTGTTTTAATATTTTTTATATATATCATAATAGGATATAAATATTGAAAAAGATAAATATAAATTTTTAACAATTTATATAATGATCAAATGTGAAAAAAATGTTATCAATAAGTGGAGGCAATTTTCAACTAACATTAAATGGTTTTTTCTAATCAAACTACCCTCTAATCTTATTTATAAATCATTTTTAACATAATTTTATTAGAATCAAGAAAAATCTGGAACGTTATTAACTCTGTCTTAAAATTAAATAAATTTTCAATAAAATAATAATGTACGCAATCACAAATGGAAGATAAGATAGTGTACTCATGTTAAACATTTAATGTTGTACTCCTCCGGTCCTAAATGTAAGACTCTTATACTAGTGTGTATAAGGGTCTTACATTTAGGACTGGAGGAGTATCTTACAAATAGTTAAAAAAAAAATCTCTTTTACCTTATAAATAGGACTAGATAAATAAATAGATTAAGTTAGCTTGGGACCACCCTCAATTGAATGATTGAACGTACCGTTTAAAAAACACAATTATAAATGCTAGCTGAGTGTCGCTCCTTTATTTGAAGAGAGAAGCAAATTCTGAGATCAGTTCAAAGAAAGATCTGGTAGATGGATGATAAGAAGCAGAAAGCCGTGGTCATTGAGATCTCTAAAGATGAGGTGAGACTGCAATTTAGTTACTATAAAAAAGACGCGATTTATATTTTCCAAGCATTAAAAGACCATTTTCTATATTTTGCTGATGTGCAATGGCTGCTTGCCTTCTGATTCAAATTGACAGATGGAATACGATCATAAGCTGATCATTGACATAAAGCAGAAAGAACAGACCACTCAGGTTTCCCAACAAATGGTGAGATTATAGCAGTTCAGCTATTAAGGAAAAAAACATTTATATTTCCCAAGCTTTATGGTCACCTTTATTGCTCTGCTAATATGTAATTTATGCTTTCCTTCTGAATCCAAATTTATGTATACAAGGAAGATAATGAGGAGATCAGCATAGAAGACATAAAAAAAATGATGGAGATTACCCACGAAGAAGGCCCCTCATCGTCTTTGAGTTGTATCTACAGAGTGCCCTCAACGATCCGTCTTCTAAATCACAAGGCTTACACTCCTAAGGTGGTTTCTGTTGGTCCTTTTCATCATGGTAATGTGAGGCTGCGAGATATGGAGAGGTACAAGACAATAATGTTTAAAAGATTTGCCCAAGACAAGAACTTGGATAGTTTGATTAAGTTAGCAAGAGAGTCTGAGCCGAAGGTCCGCGCTTCTTATTTTGATAGCATCAACTATAACAAGAAGGACCTTGCGAAACTGATATTAGTGGATTCTGCTTTCATCATTGAACTCTTTATGATGAAACACAACGGTCACATAAATGCCGATGCTAAACTATCACAGTTATGGTTGAGGGATGCTATAATGGGGGATTTGCTTTTACTTGAGAATCAACTTCCATTCTTTTTTCTTAAAAAGCTATACAATATAGCCTTTCCTTATAACTGTAGAGGTGGTCTCCCTTCATTTCTTGAGCTTACATATTTCTACTTTGCCTTCCTTAACCAGCAAGAGTTAGAGCACAATCGTAACATAAAGCATTTCACAGATCTTCTTAGATTATTTTACTTATCGAGAACCCAACCAGGAAGGGATGCATATCAAAGGGATGAATCCTATCGGCTCAAGTATAGCGCAAATGAGTTACAAGAAGCAGGTGTGAAGTTGGAGAAAAGCACAAGCAAGTGCTTACTAGACCTGAAATTTTCAAAATCTGTTCTAGAGATTCCTAAAATTTATATTGATGATGAGACTGAAACTTTGTTTCGTAATATTATAGCTTTAGAACAGTGTCTTTATTATGATAAATCCTATTTTACTGACTATATTTTTGTGTGGGATAGCCTAGTCAACACAAATAAAGATGTGGAGGCTCTCTCTCATAAAAAGATTATCGACAATTGGTTAAGTGATGCCAATGAGGCTGCAACGTTATTTAATGGTCTGGCGAAAAATGTAAGTCAAGCCAAATTCAATGTTAAATACCTTGAAATTTGCAGAGGATTGAATGAGTTTTATGAAAATTCTTGCCACAAGAAAAGGGCAAGTTTGAGAAGAGATTACTGCAACACAACGTGGCAAACCGTGGCTTCTATTGCTGGAATCATACTTCTCCTTCTCACCATCACTCAGACCGTATTCTCAATCCTCCAAGTTGTATAGAAGTTGCAACCTAGATTTGAAGCTTGGTATATCTTAGTGTTCTGTCTTTGAAAATTTATGTTCCCTTGCTAGTGCAGCACCGTGTGTAAAATAATAATTGTTATCCTTATACTTCGTTTTCTCTATAGAGTACGCACTTTTCTGTGGCAGCTGCACAAGTTTGAAGCTTTGATTATATTATTTATTCCTTTTAACTTTTATTTTAACAAATAAAACACTTGAGTTGAATGATTTATAAAAGATAGATAAAGATTTTTTGGGTAAGTAGGATTTTGACTCTCGTGCATGCACTTGCGTGTGCTATTGAAAAGGTATAATATGATACTATAATGCATAGGGTTTGATATCAGTGGTACTGTTTATGATCTATAAAGGATCCTATAATTAAACACCATGCATGTAAGGGCTTAGGGATATTCCGTCCCAAACTACACAAGCCCAATCAACACACCTAATAATTTTAAGTATTTTCTCAATGGCTTGACCCCAAATAAACATAAATAAGCCAAAATATTTTATGACATAAAAATTATTCTAGTGTCATGACAATAAAATAGCAAAACATGTGCTTGGGGAGTATAACCAGCCTTCAAGGCTCACTCTTCTAGTGCATGCCTTTGACTCCTACTTAATCTCTATGGACTGAAAATGTTAGGATAAAGGGGTGAGATTTAATGCCTCAATAACTATTGCAACTCCAACACACACAAGCGAATCACAAACAACCGAATATAGAACCAATTGTCATTAAGTATAAAAAACATCAACTCTTTTCCATGCAATAATTTACAAAATCACTTGTCAAAATATTTATAGGTAAAAATGGAAAATCATTATTATAATAGGTTTTAAAAATCAGACTGATCATTAAATCACTATTACATTTGAATCACCACTGAAAACACTTTTTGGCAGTGACTTTATGAGTTGCCACAAAAAGTGTCTCTCAACGGTGACATCAGGTGTTACTGTTAAAAGTTTTATTTTCAAAAATTAACTCTCAACAACAACAACAACTCCTCTGAAAACTTATCGCTGAAATTAAAGTCATTTTTTTAGTGAGTTTAAGGATCCATGATTCAAACTAGGGTTAACCTGAAATCAGATAGATCATGATTAAAATAATAAAAATTAATTAAAATATATAAAAGTTCATATCTAACCCTAAAAAGAGTGACATTTAAATAAAAAGAAATTAATTCATTAGTAAATGGAACATTATGCGTATATAAATCACACATAATAATCTAACAAAATGGAGTTACTAAAACAAAAATATGACAGGTTATTGTTGTTATTTTTCTAAAACTTAGAACGACGTTGTTTTATGCTCAATAAAGAGAAAAAAAGTTATAAGATCTAACTCGATTGATCCGTCTAAAGCTCTTAGTCAAATCAACCAACGGACTCGTTCACGGGTTAAATTGGTTGACACGCGTTCAGTGCCAATTTGCATAATACGTCATATTATAAATTTTTTAAAAAAATTCAAAGATACTTTTTAATTAAGAATGATGCGATTGATTTTAAAAAATATCAAATCTAGATAATCAAATTTGATATGATCTGTTGTTATTGCCTTGCAGTGAACTGTCCATTCAACATAAAGACAGGATCAGAGTCCTCTTCAATGCGAACCAGCTGTATCCATAGCATCGAATCATCTTCCTCCGAGCATTTACTATGCCTCATTCCCCCCATGGAAACTATTTTTTTATGACTAGAATGCCCTTGCACGTAAGTCAAATTTTCCAATGAGCCCATTCTCTCAACGTGTATTACAATTATCCTTGTTTTGAAATAATTGTACAATGAGTTAATTTTCAATGCTATTGAAAATATATCTTCCAACATAAGTTACTGAACAATCTTCATAATATTAAAAAAGCTCTTTCTAATGTTATTGTGTCAACATGCACAACCATTGTTGACTTCCGGCAAAACAAAAAAAAACCAAAAAAAAAAATCGATTTGATTTATAGACAAACCTTACAAAAAAACAGTTTTGTACATTATCTTGTTGATCAGGATATATTTTGTTTCTTGAATTTGATGACATATTTTCCAAATTAACTTCAATTTGTTATTATTGTAGATTTGATTCATAAAGTTTAATTTGATGAAAACAGTAGCTTATGTTATGGTAATTTTCTCTTAAAAATACATCTATCTCGCATTCGAAATCTAGTAAATTTACAATTATTTAATCAAATTTTTAAGAGCTTCACCAAAAGAAACCATATTATTGTTTATCTGTGTATAAAAATTCTGAGTTTATATGATAATCCGAAATAAAATATAAAACAAATAAAATGCAAATAAGGATATTGTTTCATAAAAATTAGGCTAAATTACACATAAGCTTCATGAACTTTGGACCGTGTGCAAATAATCTCCATAACTGTTGGAATTTTATAATAAACCCCTTAAGCTTATATATATATATATATATATATATATATATTATGCAACTAATGCTTGTACGATTAGTTTTATATATTACATATCCTATACAGCTTAAAGTTTTGGGAGATTACTCACATATCAATCAAAGTTTGAGGGATTATATGCACAGAAAATAAAGTTTAAGGGGATATATAACTGATAATGAGGGGTTATTCTCATAGAATGGAAGGCTGATAAAAGTTTGTTATTAAATTTTAAAGGTTGGAATGTTTATTTGTAGATTATTCAAATTTTATAAGAGTTTTAGTTTGTGTAATTCAGTATAAAAATTATAACAAAGTTTAGGTTTGACGGGTTAGAATTGGGCTTAAGTTAAACTACAAAATGCATAACAATGATGAATCCCAAAGCAAAGCACACTAAGAGAATCAATGCTTTAGATTTTGATTTATGGGTTAGCTTCGTATATTGAGAAAGAGGGAAAAGAAGAGAGAGAGAGAGGAAGAGGGAGAGTGAGTTGACCATAATGGGTGAGAAGATATTACATCGACTTGATGGGCCCTGCCTACATAAAGTAACGGACGGTTAATGATTTGTGCCTAAACTTTATGCTCCATGTAAATAATGGAGGGATTGATTTAAAAAAAAAATCGAGTCTAAATAATAAAATTTGATAGGATCAGCTGTTACTTGCAGTGAACCGTCCATTCAACGTAAAGAAAGCAGCACTGCCACATTTATTATATGTTCCTTATTTCCTGGCCTTCATAGAATCATTTTTCTCCGAATATTTATTAGGCTTTAGAGCTCCTCATTCTACACGTGGGAACTAATTTTTTATGACTAGAATGCCCTGGTGCCTAAATCGAATTTTCCAATGAGCCCCTGCATTAAATCAAAGTTGGAGGGATTATATGCACACAAAATTAAGGGGATATATAAAAGTAAATAAGTAGGAAGACTAGTCATACGTGTCTTCAATTCAATGGTTAACTATTTTATGTCATCTAATGACCTCATCTTTTGTGTTAGTTAGCGCTTTGGTCTTTAAGCTTCTGCTTATTGAATGCACAGAAGCCACTTTGCGCTATGTTACGCAATTGCTCGGCACAAAGAGCCACGGCAACTTATTTATGGATATATAACATATCAACCTACCACTCCAATACTAAATTTAAGTCACTTCTAATTAATTTTTACGTATCAATAAAATTAATTAAAAATATTATATTTGTTATAAAATTTAAGTGATTTTTTGATATTATTTTTATTAATTACACCAAATTCTAACGTCATACTATATCCTATATCTTTTTATAAAATCTAAATAATCAAATTGAGTGGTCTGAGAAATCCTTAGTTTAGAAACATAGGGTATATTTTTGGCCAAAAAAAAAAAAAAAAGAAACATAGGGTCTATTTAAAATTTAAAATAAGTCAATATATCATATCACATAATTTAGAAACAAGGAGAAATTGCTTGTTTGTTTGTAGCATGATGACATTCATATTCTCGAATTAAGAACATAACACAAATCCCAACCCGAATGTCCAACTTATGCCTCCATTCATTAATTATTTTTTTAATCTCAAGTTTAAGTCAAGCCCAATTTGAACCCATCAAGCTCATAATTCTTAGACTAAATTACACAAAACTCTTCTTAAATTTGCATCATATGCAGATAACTCTTAACTTTTAAAATTTAGTAATAAACCTCCATGAGTTTTCAAAATCTGTGCAAATAGCCCATAACTATCAATTTTATATCTCTTTAACTTTATTTTGTGTGCATATAGTGCCTTGAATTTTGATCGGTTTGTAGATAATTCTCCTTGAGTTTGGGCTGTATGAGAATAGATAATTTAAGGGGATTTATTGTAAAGTTCTAAAGGTCATGGAGGTTATCATCCAAAATTAAGGGGCTGTAATTTAGACTAAGTTTAATAAAATAATATCCTTATTTGCATTTAAGTTATTTTATAGTTCATTTAAAAAGGTACTTCTAACATGTTTTACACAGACTAAGAAAAACCTCAAACTGCATTAACTCTTCATTAAAATATAGCAACTTTCCAACCCTTATTTAATATATACTCATTTTAAAAAAATAACTATCTATGTTATAATAAATGAAGAACAACATAGTACATTTATGGTAAAAATTTGAGTGTAAATAGGACTAAAAAAACCTTTTCCTTCTGTCCTATAAATAGGACCATAAGAGTATAATTTTTTTATATAGAATAAGACTATTCGCGGGATGGGACACGACCTGGACACGCCCTAATTTTGGATGATAACCAATAAATGAAGATAGTAAAAGCTTCATTAACCAACAAATGAAACAACAAAGCCAGTAAGGGTGACCAAAACACACTCCCAAAACTCTTGGAGACTCATGAAGGAGACCCAAGTTACCTTCCCGCCTTTTAATGAGGATTCCACGTCCTCCATGCACCTTAATCACACATAGTTAATAGTCCCCTGTATAGAGCTTCAGGTACATCTGCTAACAAGGTGATTAAGATCATTACTAACTACTCACCTAACTTTCTGAGATGATCATTAAATTTAGGGAGGGTATGAAAAGGATAAAAAGCAATAGGTGGATGGGGGGACGAAGGTTGGAGAAGGAAGGACCAAGTCAACTTAGATTTCTTGATAGTAATCCTTCGATCCTTAATATATAGTTAATTTTGGTCCTAAATATAAAATCTATTTCTTATATTTATTAATTTTTTCTAACTTATCCCTATGGATACTCCCTCAATCATACTCAAGTAGAAGAAGAAGAGAGGACATTAAGAAAGATAATTATGGTGTTATAGGAAAAATATGTCATATTTCTTATAATTAACTAACTTATCTAACTTTCTTAATTTAATCAAATTAGTTAAATAGATCTTATATTAAGGATCGGAAGAGTATAAATGAAGCAATTACTTGTATGATTGGTTAAAAATTGGAGAATAAATAATACTGATAGAAAGCCCTTTATTTCAACACTAGGCTTCTCTTGCCAGGAGACTATAAATAGGGAGGAAGGGTAAGCATAGCGTGAGCGTGAACATAAGAAAGCCAAATTAAAAGAGTCGTATTGCTGTAAACATGAAGAAGGCTATTCTAGTTGCTTTTCTCGTTGGGGTTTCTATAATATTTCTCTCCCTTCCCTCTTCCACTCATGCAGCAAAAAAGAACTATGGTGGGTAATTAACAACTTCAACTTCGTTTATTTTGCAGCTCTCTTTTTCCAATCTCAGTCACCGTCACTAGCTTCTTGCCTCAATTATGAAATTATTATTGAGTGACTTATGAGTTAATTACTTTTCATTGTGATTTATGAACCTACTAAACTGATATTTAAATAATATATGACTTAGATGCAGGCGGGTGTGGAGTCCCGCCACCGCCGGATCATTGCCCAATTCCCATATCCAGTTTTCGCTTTTCCCCTTTCGGTAAATTGCTATCTTGTTTCTAATATCTTCTATAGCAGCAGTCATGAGTATCACTATTTCTGTTTTGCTGTCATATGCGTTTGCAGCTTTTAACGATCATTTCTCTTCTGAAGAATAATGTGTTGCTAGTATACCTAGATTTCATGGGACGTCGAGATTAAGGCTGCTCATCAATTCTATATAGTTTTGAGTATGAGAAATATATATGTAATTCTTGCTGGTGTTGTACTTGGAATAAAGAAGGGGCCTCCTGGCCCTTTTACTGTCTGATTAATTAATTAATAGAGTTACTTCTCTACTGGTATTTTTTTGGGGATTGTTGTTGTGTAATTAAAGAAAACGTTAAAGCAAAACACTTTCACCATCAAGCCATGAGTTGTGATGGGCTGGCTTCTTGAGCTGTTAGAGATCGCCCGAGTACGGGAAGAGAAGGAAGGCCTGGTGTGATACTTCTGAATCTTCTTTTTTCTGAGAAAAGAGGTTGAAGGTGAGGAAGAAATTGCCAGGCGAAGGATTGAATAATTGATAATATGGAACTTGTCGACATATTTTGCTTGATGCTTTGACGATTTGATTCACGTGTTTCTCTTCATCAAAGAGATACATGTGGGAGAGATGGATTTATTTATATTTTGTTTTTTCTTGACTAAAGTCAGATTAACTCTACTGAGTCACATAAATCACTTCAAAGTATCTTTTTCTCCAATTGAATAACTTCAATTTTTTTGGGAAGGAAAATGGATTGTTTTTATAATAATATATAAAAAATGTTAAATAATATTGAAGTCACAAAGAACCTAATAAAAAGGTATTTGTAATTGTTAGCGTATATTACAAGTTTTTTTAATATACTTGTTCTGGTTTTTATTTATAAGCCAACGAGTATTTAACATACATACATACATATATGTGTGCGTATATGTATATACTCCTCCTGTCCTAAACATAAGCTCCTTATATATATATATATTATATAAGGGTCTTATATTTAGGACCGGAGGAGTAATATACAAATATTCATTATATATAATTCTATTTTATACATACATACATATAATATACATATATGCTATTATTGTTTATTTCAAGACTGTAATTTTTAATATATTTGATCATGTTGTGTTATTTAATTTTTATTTAAAAAAATTAGGAAAAAAGACAATAAAGTATTTTAGAAATTGCTAAATTTTAAATCACTATGACGAATTTCAAAATTTTAAATTAGACTTCTAAAACTATTTTAAAATTTTTAAATCTTACAAAATGACACAAATACCTTCCCTATACAAAAGTAGTCAATTGAAATTTTTGAAAACAAAAATAGACAATTTCATAATATTTTAAAATTTTAAAATAGTATAAATGTCTAATTTGAAATTTTAAAATTTACTTGCTCTAACTTCGAATCAAACAAACAAACACTGTTACAAAGAAAAGATAATGAATGTATTCTTCCTAATCATACAATGACAAAAATTGCTGGTAAAAAAAAAAAGAAAAAAAAAGACAACTTAAGAACACCGAACAGGACGCGGCTAATCTCCTTTTACATCCTTTACCCCCAAAACTAACAAGGGAGGATGAATTTTTTTTATAAAAAATCTAGCATTTTAAAATATTTTTCAGAGTCATTTAGTATTCTAAATTAATTTTAGTATATTTAGTACTTTAAAATATTTTTCTAGTGGCACCCAGTATCAAACACCTAACACTCTCAAGTATTTTACAATGATACCCAATATCCTAAAATAATTTTTGGTTCAGTCAGCGTTTCAAAATATTTTTTAAATTCCACTATTTAGAATCCATGGAGTATTCTTTTAGTAGTAGCTAGTTGACAAACCTATGTTTTACATGCATTTTCATATATTTTTGGTGCGTTTTTGTTATTATTATTGGTCCTTAATTGTATTATTTGAGTATAATTCATATTAGAGTCTTTGACTTGAATTAGTGCATAATATGGGTAAATTTGTCATAATTGTGATTGATTGATCTTTAAGGACAATTAATGCCACTTTATTTTTGAATTTTGGCTACAGGTTTTTTGAGAATTTAAAAATAAAAATGAAAATAAAAGAATAATAAAAAATAAATTAAAAAAAGAAAAAAAATAATAATAAAAAATGCGTTTTGCTCCCAAACCTAAAAATGAATTCAGATTCATCATCATCTTCATGGACGACAGAAGGGGAGGGAGCGAACGGGGGTATGTGAGAGGGAACCAGAGCTCGACGGCGAGAGGTCAACCTTCAGCATTCTCCCAGCATCACCTTCATCTTCTTCTACGCGTCTTCTTCCTGGTGGCAGAGAGGAGGCGAGAGAGAGTAAAGACCAGAGGAGTCGACGATAAGCAGAACAGCGAACCAGAGACCAGCAACATGAGAGGCAGACCTGAGGAAGCTCGACGACGAAACCGTCCATCATTTTCCATGAATCCAAACATTCAAATCCACCACCATCAACGTCTTCTTCGCTGAATCAGAGGGGCATTGCGCAACAAAGACAGAAGAGTTGACCAAAGAAGATAGAAATCATACATCGTCCATCGGTCCATCTCCACCCAAATTCATCGCCAGCTTCCCGGTTCAATCTGCCGTTGGCTTCTTCTATGATAAGAAACAGAGGCTCAGCAAACGTATCTGAATACTACATGAATTTTATTTCTGAGAGAAAATTATATTACATCCATTCTGTTTCGGTTTATGATACATTTATAGGCCTCACTTAATGGGCCCTGACTAAACAACATTGGCCCAATAAAGCAAAGTTAATACATTCAACACCCCCCTCAAGTTTGGGGCTGGAATACATCAGAGGCTCCTAACTTGCTAAGTAACTTCAACTGAATCTCCTTACTAACAGCTTTAGTTAATATATCTGCCTCTTGCTCTGCTGACCGGACATGCTGTAGTTTGATAAGTCCTTCTGTCACTTTCTCACGCACAAAGTGACAATCAATTTCAATATGTTTTGTCCTTTCATGAAAGACCGGATTTGTAGCGATGTGAATTGCATATTTGCTATCACAATACACCTCTACTGGCTGCTGTACAGAAATTCCCAGATCACACAAAAGCCCTTTCACCCAGACAACCTCAGAGACGGCTGAACCTAGTGCCCTATACTCTGCTTCAGCTGAAGACATTGAAATCATAGCTTGCTTCTTTGTTTTCCAGACTATCAGCGTATCTCCTAGCTTGAGAAGATAACCAGTCACGGACCTGCGCGTGGTCTCACATGACCCCCAATCTGAATCACAGAAGCAGCTAAGCTTCAGATCCCCTTTAGAGCTCAATCGAATCCCAAGTCCAGGTGACTGCTTTAGGTACCGCAGAACTCCCATAGCAGCTGACCAATGAGACTTTAATGGCTGTTGCATGAATTGACTTAGGACTTGCACAGGAAAAGAGATATCAGGACTTGTTAGAGTTAAGTAAATCAATTTTCCTATTAGCCTCCTATACTTCCCTGGTTCCTTGTACAGATCCTCCCTTTTGTGCCTCCCTTCTTCATAGGCAATTAACTTCAAGTGTTGTGGCATTGGCAAAGTGAGAGGCTTACAACCACTCATCCCTCTTTCAGCAAGAAGATCTAAAGTATACTTTCTTTGTGTTAACATAATACCCTTCTTAGACCTTGCTACTTCAATTCCTAAGAAGTATTTCATAATACCTAAGTCTTTAATCTTAAATTGGCCATGCAGAAAATCTTTAACCTGATTAATTCTCTGTTCTGAACTACCAGTGATTAACAAATCATCTACATAAACTAAAATAATCACCAAGGCAACATCATAATGTTTAGTATACAAAGAATAATCATGCTTGCTCTGTAGAAATCCCCCATTGACCAAGGATAGTGACAATTTTTGATTCCACTGCCTTGAGGCTTGTTTAAGCCTATATAGGGATTTCTTCAGCTTACATACCATATTATCCCCATGTTTTTTAAAACCTTGAGGTATGGTCATGTAAACTTCTTCATCAAGATCTCCTTGCAAAAAAGCATTATTCACATCCATTTGGTACAAAGGCCAATTATTTACAGCAGCTAACTTTAAAACAGTCCTAACAGTAACCATCTTTACTACAGGAGAAAAGGTTTCATTATAATCTACTCCCTCAGTTTGACTGTAACCTTTAGCCACCAATCTTGCTTTATATTTATCAATGGTCCCATCTGGTTTATATTTCACTTTATAAACCCATTTACAACCTATTGGTTGCTTTCCTTTGGGTAAGGGAACTAATTCCCAAGTACTATTTTGTTCTAGTGCATCTATTTCATTCTTCATAGCAACAACCCAATTCTGATCAAGAACAGCATCATTATAATATATAGGCTCAGTAATAGCATCAATAGAGCAAAGATAACACATATAAGAAGGAGAAATATTGTCATATGAAATGTAATTTTCTATAGGATATTTGCAAGTAGACCTGCGCATTGAAGTTTTATCAGAATCTGAATGAGCCAAATTACAAATATAATCTCTAGACCATATAAGTGGTCTTCTTTCCCAGACAGGACGCTCACTAACAGGAATAGGGACTGCATTTTCACTAATAGAGATCTGATTACTAGTATTTGTTATAGCATCATTCTGAATTTGAGCCCCCTCCTTATGAGGTTCGGTTAAAATCTGTGGGTTATCATTATGATCATCAAAATAAAAAATCTGTTTAATCTCATTGGACACTCCCCCTCGATTAAAACCATCTTTAATTTGAAAAGGGAAAACATCCTCCAAAAATTTTACATGTCTGTTAACAAAAACCCTGTGATCTTTTAGATCCAACAATACATAACCCTTTTGATTGTTAGGATACCCTAAGAAGACGCATGGTAGGGACCTAGGCTGGAATTTATCCGAATTTACTAAATCTATTGCATAAGCCAAACAACCAAAAACTCTCAAATGATCATAACTAGGAGGCTGACCATGAATGAGCTCATAGGAGGTTTTAAAACCTAAAACTCAACTAGGAATTCTATTAGCTAAATAAGTTGCCATTTTGACACATTCACCTCAAAACTTAACAGGTATACCAGACTGAATTATTAAACCTCTTGCAATCTGCATTAAGGTCCTGTGTTTCCTTTCCACAATCCCATTTTGTTTCGGGGTATAGGGACAAGTGGTTTGGTGAATCACTCCCTTTTCTTGAAAAAAAGATCCTAACTGATGGTTAACAAATTCAGTTCCATTATCACTCCTTACCATCTTAACAGACACTCCAAATTGATTCATAACATAGGCAAAAAAATTCTTAATATGGTAAGCAGTTTCAGATTTATGTTTCATGAGATAAGTCCAAGTTGCCCTAGAAAAATCATCTACAATTGTTAGAAAGAATTGAAAACCTGAATGTGTGGGCACTTTGTAAGGTCCTCAAACATCCATGTGGAGCAAATCAAAGGCATTCTTACTTTTAATGCAACTGGAAGGAAAAGGGAGCTTAGTTTGCTTAGACTGAAAGCAAATATCACAATTTTTATTCATAGTCATTGTTTTGTTTCGTACAATATCCAAATGTCTCATTACATTCATAGGAGTATGTCCAAGTCTCTTATGTAAAAGCCACAAATCAGTATGAGTAACAGAACAACAAGTATCATTGTTAATTTCTATACTAGCCGAATTCTTTTCTAAATCCAACATGTATAATCCATGAACTACTCTACCAATCCCCTTCATTCTGCCATCCTGTAGGTCCTGCAATATACATCTATCAGGATAAAAAGAGACAACACAGAATAGTTCTTTAGTGATTCTAGAGATAGAAATTAGATTAAATTGAAGTTCTGCAGCATAAAGAAGGCCTTTTAGTTCAATTCCATTAGGGAATTTAACATCTCCTAAATGAGTTACAGAAAATCTGTCTCCATTTGGAATTTTTATGGTTTTGATCGGTCCATTATAAGGTTTGTAGTTGTCCAATAACCTTTAATCACTAACCATGTGTGTAGTGGCTCCTGAGTCTAAAACCCACTTACTACGGTTTAATCCAGATGAGATTAGAATTGGCAAACCTGTACCACTGAGTACGTGTGCGTTGACGTCTGAATCCTTCTTCAACAACTCCAGCAGGCACTCATATTGTTCCAGTGTGAAACTCGGTGAGACGCTTGAAACATTGGTAAGTGCCTCTCCTTCCCAGTTTCCAGTATTCTGCCTGGCTTTGACTTCTTGGCTCTGCTTGGATTTATTTCCTTTATACTCAGCTGGGAATCCGATTATTTCCCAACAATTTTCTTTCACGTGACCCCGTTTATGACAGTGGTCACATTCTGGGGGAGGGGTTCCTCTTCCCCTCTCTCTTCCTCTTCCTCTGCCCCTGGCGATCATTGCCACTCCCTCTATGGGGTTGATCTTATCCATATTTGTGATGCCTCTTTGTGCTTCTACTTCCAAAATCATAGCATAAGATTGATTGACTGTCGGCAGAGGATGCATTAGGAGTATCTGACTCCTTGCATTGCCGTACAGATCACTTAGGCCCATCAGAAATTGGAGTAATCTTTGGCGTTGCATTGCTTCATTATACTCTTTAGATGCAGCGCACTTATACAGCAGAACCGCTATCAAACTGGCCTATTCCTCCCAAAGCTCCTTAAGACGCGAATAGTAGGCAGAAACCGAGAGCTCTCCCTGATGTAGAGAGTGTATCTCTCGATGTAAAGAAAAAATTCTGGATCCAGATACCTTGTCAAAGCGTTCCTTGAGGTCTTCCCAAACGACGCATGCCTCTTGCAGATAAACCAAGCTATTTGCCAAATCTTTAGAAATAGAATTCAGCAGCCAGGACATTACCACAGCGTTGCAGCGTTCCCAGTGACTCTGAAGTTCAAGTTCTTGGTCGGATTTCTTGCAAGATCCATCTATGAATCCGATTTTATTCTTTCCTCTTAACGCGATGAGCATCGCCTTGCTCCATATCGTATAGTTTTCACTCCCGGTTAAGATTTGATTGGTGATCGAGACTCCCTGCGTGTTGGAGGGATGAAGGTAGAGCGGATGAGCAAAGTTGATCAGTGCGTCGGCGGACACTCTCTCGTCACCCATCGTTCTTGCCGTCGTGGAGTTAGGGTTCAAGAATTTGGGGATGACGGTGTGTTTCTTGATTTCGCGGTTTGACCTCTGATCTGTTCTGAATTCTCAGGGAGGCGAGAGAACTTTAGTTTCTGTGGGCCTCTGAAGCGTGATGGACCTCCAACCTGGGCTCGGATGCCATGATAAGAAACAGAGGCTCAGCAAACGTATCTGAATACTACATGAATTTTATTTTTGAGAGAAAATTATATTACATCCATTCTGTTTCGGTTTATGATACATTTATAGGCCTCACTTAATGGGCCCTGACTAAACAACATTCGCCCAATAAAGCAAAGTTAATACATTCAACATTCTACCTTCAGATTCGTCGCTGTTCTGTCACTTTCTCGGCGGTCTTCCATGGCGACCTGTAGTAGAGTATTATTTGTGGCAAACCGTGGCTGAACTTCCATTCTCTAGTACAGTATTTGTGGCTTGAACTTAAGTTTTAAAGGGGAGTTTCAACTTTTTCGATCTTTATTTTTTCATTATAATTGTGATTTTGAAGTCTTAGAATGAATTGTACAATATTTGAATATGCTGTAATGATTTATATTTGTATTGAGATTGGTTGTAACTATTGGAATCTTTGATTAGCATCTGACATTATGATATGATTAACTTTAATTTCTTTACATGGTACTTGGCTAGACTATATTTTGAAATTATTATGAATATTCAGTGGTAATTCAAGGTAGCTTGGTTATTAGAATAAAAATGTTAATTGTTTTTCTTTGATTCTTTTTGGCTAATTGTGCTGAAACATTTTAATTGTGAGTAATTAATATGTAAGGTGGCTTGGTGTTGATTATTCTAATCAAACCGAATCTAAAGGGTGGCCCTTAGAGTCTTTTAAATTCAGTTAATTCTCAAATTAATTGAAGTAATGATAGCCTATATCATTGCGCTAGAGGATTGTCATTCCATTTGTTATCACTTGTTAATTCTCTTTGCTATTTCATCCATATCCATTTTATAAACTAAAAATTCAAAAATTATTTACTCATTTTGCATCCTTTTAAATTTTTCCATTTAGTTAGTTAAAAAGAAAATAATTCCTTTTCAAGTCAATTCTTCATCTTTTGCATACTTAGTTATTTCGGATTTCTTTTTAGAGGCTCCATAAAGTGAATACCACCTGGATTGTGTACTCTATTACATTAATTTGATTAATTTTTGAAGTGGACCTAAAGCAAATAATGGTTCATTCTTTACTAATATCTTAAACTAAATTTTTAGTGTATTCAATTTCCTAAAATATTATACTTAAAATTATTTCAAGATGCTGAATGCTACTAAAAAAATATTAGTCTAGAATACCAAGTGCTACTAGGAAAAAAAAAATACTTCTATGTGATGGATACTAGATAGTGGGTGATACTGAAAATTTTTTAGAATACTAAGTGTCACCTAAAAATATTTCAGGGTGCTGGGTGTTAGATGTTGGGTGTCATTAGAAATATATTTTATAGTATTAAGTGTACTAAAAATTAATTTAAAATACTGAATAACACTGAAAAATTATTTTAGAATGCTTTTTTTAAAAAAAAGTAAAAAAATTAATTTGGAAATCCTTAGAGTTTGCTTTGATTTTAAATCAAGTCCTTACATTTTTTTTTTCCTTTTTATTGAATCCTTGTACTTTTTGCTGTTGGATGAGTTAATTGTTGACGTTAAATAATGTTCAATATGTGCTGACAGTGTCAAAATCTTCCGTTAAAAAGTCAGAATAAACCGTTCTTGGCCATAAAGTAGATTATTACAAAGAAGGACTCAAGTTAACTCTGTTTTCTATAACTAAAACAGGAGCTTGGTTTCACTTCAATTTATTTCAGTGGGAGATAGATCATGGAAGAAGCAAGAAAGCGAAAGAAAATAAGGACCGGCAAAAAATGGAAGGAAGGAGAAGCTCGTCAACTGTCCTCCGTCCTTACTTTTTACTTTTTTTTTTTTTTAAAGATTATGAAGAAAAATCGAAACGGTTCACTGCCATGATTACCATAAACAATTTATGACTTTTCCTTCACTAGTGGACAAAGTTATTAACCAGCATGGTTTGTTTCTGTACTTTTAGACAATTAATCTGAAATAACCGATGATTACTACCAGTTAATAGCTTCGTCCTTGGATCAGTGCACTTATCCAAGCTTTGTGAGCTGGAAGGAGCAAAGTTGACATATTAAGCATGTAAGCTAAGTGATACAATGACAAAAGTGTAGCGTTGGTTATTTTCACGGCTTTGTTGAAACCAAATGTTGTTTGATCCTATATATGAAGTGAAACCAAATGTTATGAGCGTGTTGCAGCAATCTAATTATTTTCACATCTTAGCTCTTGTTTCAGTAATAGAAAAGCAGAGCTAGTTCAAGGCACTTATCATGTCTTATTCAAGCGTAGTTTACCATGAAGATCGCATAACCTTTTATTGCACCGGTCCATTGATCCATAAGCCGGCACTAATCAATTAATTTCTTTCATAATCTTCGTAGCAATTTGCTTTACGACCAAGAAAGGTTTATTTTGGCTTTCAAACGAAAGATTTTAACACTCTCAGTACATATTTAACAGTTTTTAACGTTAGGGATTAACTCATCTAACAGCAAAAAGTATAAGGATCTAACCAAAAAAAAAAGTGTAAGGACTTGATTCAAAATAAAGCAAACTATAAAGACCTCCAAACTAGTTTGCCCTTAAAAAAAAAAATCCTCTCTTGTTTTCTCCCAAAACACAGTAGTTTTGGGGGTAAAAGATGGCAGCAAACAGTAAGAGAAGAGGAGAGAAGCTGTGTCCGAACAAGATGTAGGTTTCCTCTTTTATCAAATGAGCAATAATTGTGAACAAAATATCACTCTGGTTCTTGTTATGTGTCACTTATAACTTATTATGACAAATCAAATTTTTTTTAAATTTACCTTTATTAAAGTTTTTTCTTTCCCCGAATTTAAAAGTCATTTTCACATCTCTTTTATCTTCCTCTCTTTTGAACAATAACTAAATAAGAATAAACTTGAAAATCGATCATTAAATATCCTACAAGTATCTTATATTTAGAACAAAAAATTTCTTTTACACAAACCAAAGTGGTATTGGTTAAAATTAGTTAAAAATAATAAATATGTAAGAGATGTATTTTCTTTGCGAATGTACCCTTGTTTAGTAAGATGACAAGAATAGAGAGAATAAGTGGGAAAAAATGAGAGAAACATGTAATTAATTGAATATAAAAACAAGAAAAAGTATACTATGTTTTTAGACAATCACAAAATATATAACAAATCCTGCGTGAGAGAATGTTGCTTTTATATCGGATTGGATGAAGTATTTAGTTATTTAAAATTTTAAAGAGCCACATGTAGATTAAAAAAAAAATAGCGCTGTGTTGTGCCGCATATTAAATTGGAAAAAAGACAATAAAATATCTTAGAAATTGATAAAAAACAAATCAGTGTAGCTGAATTTCAAAATTCTAATTTAGACCCCTTGTACTATTTGTAACTAAATTACACAAGTACCTTTTACTATTTTTTTCTTCTTCTTGTTTTTTTTTTTCCAAACATTGCCACCTCAGTACTTCTGGCCTGCTAGTGGTCAGTAGCCGGAACTCTGGCAACATGTCACCGGAACTTCGATGACCAGTTACCGGAGCTCCAGTGACCACTCTTTCTTATATATTTACTTTTTTTTTTTAGCTATTGATTATATTTGGTTTTAGAACTTTGATAACTACTCTTGTTTAGCTACTGACTAATTTAGTATTGTAATTAACTACTTTCATTTTTAAAATTTTGGTGACTACTTTTGTTTAGTTATTGATTACTTTTGTTTCAAAAATTCAAAAAATGCATTAAATATTATTGGGAATCTAATGACTACTTTTTATTTGGTTATTTACTACTCTTTATAGTCAATAACTATATAAAAGTAGTCACCAGAATTTTGAAAACAAAAGTAGTCAATAGTTAAACTAGAGTAGTCTATAACTATATGAAAGTAGTCACTAAGAACAGGACCACTGTCATTTCATAATATTTTAAAATTTTAAAATAGTACAAGAGGTCTGATTTGATATTTTAAAATTTACCTATCCTAATTTATCCTTCAATATCCTAATTTAGCATCTTTTTATCTATTAAGTATAGGTTGATATGTTAGATTGCAGTTGTTTGTTGAGCCATTTTATATAATGTGGAACTGTGGATGCGCGTTCAATGACCAAAAAGCTAAGACAAAAATGCTGACAAAAGACAGGCGGTCATAAAATGACGTGAAAGACATTAGCCAATGAAATGAAGACATACGTATTTCTATTGGTAAACATAGTTTACATATATATATCTTGCTTTTTTAAATATATTTTTGGGAAAATGACAATAAAGGACTCCAGAATCATCAATGTTGCAAGAAAGCCTGAATAAACTAAATTGCTTAAGAGGACCGGGTCTTAAATTGCAATTAGTAAATGACGATGAAAAGACAAAAATGCTTCCAAGTAATTTGGTAAAAAAGTGACACTATCGATGCCAACTCCCCCCCCACCTATCGATGCCAAGTAATTTGACAAAAATGCTTCCACTTTTCTATGCATTCCTTCTATTCTCTCTAGATTTGTGCACAATTTTGTGGCTATTTTTACCCAAGAGTAGTGTTGAAAAGAGTGTTGCCTGAGAGAACTGTATATTTGCTATGAGACAGGCAAACAGAGCAATGGTTTATCAGCATTGTTGAAGGGAGTGGAGAAGGTTGAGGCATCGCCGCATAGTGGGTGACCATTGTATTTGATTAACAGAGTTAGCAACTTACATCGGGTTACTTATTTTGGCAAGTTTGATGGTTAATTTTGTTTGGATTGGTTGTTATGAGTATGTGTAATTCATTAAGGAGATGAAATGAGTTTATAGAGTATAAAAGTAGAAGGACCCAATTGTGATTAAGCGAGGAAGAATGTTTTACTATGAAATATATATGTTTTTCTATTAAATAACTTGTGGGAACAATGTTTGGGTGGGAAGGGAATGAAAGATTAGTTTGGGAGATGACAAGAATAGTTTGGAAAATAATGATAAAGGATTTAGTGAAGTGTGAATTGAATTAACACTACTAGATAAAAGACTTTTAAAGTCGCAAAATAACGGCAGTTAAGCAGAAAAAACGACGTGAAAAAAAACGCGGTGGCATTTTGTAAATAAGTTGAAGAGGGCCTACATTTTCCACTGCGGTTTTTAAGAAAACCGCCGTGGAAAGTGTGTTCTCTTTACCTTTCTCCGCTTCGACTTCGGTCACTTTCTTTCTCATTTCTTCAGTGTGCCGTGGTCCCCCTCTGCCCCACCACCGAAAAAACTGCTATTACCAGCCATTCCCGCCACTATCCCACCGTTTAAACTCCTCCATTGAGCTTGTGGTGCCTTGCCGCCGTCCGTCGTGGTTCGAACGCCTCTCATTTTGCGTCGTTCTTGCTCAGCTGTGGTCCCCTCTGTCCCACCACCGAAAACCGGTCATACCCCTAACTATCCCACCTTTTAAACTCCTGCATTGAGCTTGTGGTGCGTTGCCGCCGTCCGCCGCCGCCCTCACTTCGCGTTTGAAGCTTCTCTGCTCTGTGAGTATCCTCTTCTTTCATTCTTTTCAATTTTTCTTGGTTTGTTGAATGTTTTGGCCATGAAAATCTGTTATATATGAAATGGGTTTGTTAGTTTTACATTGTGGTTGGCTTGTATTGTTCATTTTGCATTTTTTATGTGGTTGAACCGTTGATTGGTGTTGATTGGTGGGCATTGGATGTGAGAAAACCTTAATTCCTTTTTATATACTGTATCAGAAACATGTTTAAATGTTTGGAGTTGATTAGTTGTGAAGTTTTTAAAATTTTTTATAAATTTTTGATATTTATTTTGAATTTTTGGTAATTTTTTTGTAATAAATATAAGAATTTAGTAATAAATAATCTGTTTATTATTTTATGTTTTTTTTTCTTCGTTATGAATTTTGATTGATAATAAAGTGTTGTTTAAATAATCTGTAGAACAATGAATCGTAGTTGGATGAAAGTTAAGAGAATTAGTAAGGAATATGAGGATGGGGTTGAAAAGTTTCTTGAGTTTGCTCAGAGAAATGCCCCTAGTAAAAGAGATGGATTGTACTATTGTCCTTGTGTCAAATGTCTAAACAATAGTCGACGGAGTATTTCTAAGATAAAAGAGCATCTTATCTGTGATGGGATAAATTTGAGGTATACAAATTGGATATGGCATGGAGAAATTAGAAAGACTACACTGTCTGCAAATGAGAAGGTTGTGAATGAAGACTTTGGTGATAGAATTTTGGATATGTTTCGTGATATAAGGTCTGAATCCTCTACACAGTTCTCTTCCACCTTTGAAACTTTGTGTAGTGATGCAGAGACACCTTTATACCTGGGGTGCAAAGATGGTTTACACAAGATTGACAACTGTATTGAAACTGATGAATTTGAAGGCAAGAAATGGTTGGACCGATGCTAGTTTTACGAAATTGCTTGAATTGTTGAGTGATATTCTTCCCAAAGGGAATTCACTTCCGAAACGAATGTATGAGGCAAAAAAGATTTTGTGTGCGATGGGTTTGGAATATGAGAAGATACATGCGTGTCCTAATGACTGCATATTATTTAGAAATGATTATGAAGGGTTGAATAAGTGCCCTAAATGTGGGACTTCAAGATACAAAATGAAGAAAGATGATGGTGATTATAATGAGATGACCAAAGGTTCTCCTTTAAAGGTTCTGTGGTATCTTCCAATAATACCACGATTTAAGCGTCTATTTACTAATGCCACAGATGCAAAGAACTTGAGATTGCATTTCGATGAGAAAATATGTGATGGAAAGCTTCGTTACCCAGCAAATTCTCCTCAATGGAAAACAATAGATCAAAAATTTCCTCAATTTGGTGGCGAGCTAAGAAACCTTCGGCTAGGGCTTTGTACAGATAGAATTAACCCATATGGTAATCTTAGTAGCACAGACAGTGCTTGGCCAGTGCTCCTCATAATTTACAACTTGCCTCCTTGGTTATGTATGAAAAAAAAGTATATCATGCTATCTTTGATGATCTCGGGGCCAAAACAACCGAGAAACGATATCGATGTGTATTTGGCACCTTTGATTGAGGATCTGAAGAAATTATGGGAGGAACGTGTTGATGTGTTTGATGCATATAAACAAGAGACCTTCAATTTACGTGCCATGATCTTCACCACGATAAATGACTTTCCAGCATATGAAAATTTGTCAGGATACAGTGTTAAGGGGCATAAAGCATGCTCGATATGCAAAGAAGGCACCCACTATATGCAACTTAAACATGGCAGGAAGACAGTATACCTTGGTCACAGAAGGTTTCTTAGTCGGTATCACCCTTATCGTAGATTGAAAAAGGCATTTAATGGCTCACAAGAATATGAAATGGCTCCAAGACCATTAACTAGAGAAGAAGTTTATCAGCGGGTGGAGGGAATTAATGTGGTCTTCGGTAAGAAGAAGAAGAAGAAGACTGCCGGTGAGAGAAATATATGGAAAAAAAGATCTGTCTTTTTTGATCTTCCATATTGGCAAAGTCTTGATGTGAGGCATAGTCTAGATGTGATGCATGTGGAGAAGAATGTATGTGAGAGCCTTATTGGTACACTTTTGCATATAAGTGGAAAGACTAAAGATGGAATCAATACAAGACGAGACTTAGTTGAAATTGGAATAAGAAATGTCCTTCACCCACAAGAAAAAGATGGTAAGAGGGCTTATTTACATCCAGCTGCGCACATATTATCAAAAGAAGAGAAAAGAAGTTTCTGTGGTTTTATCAATATTATTAAGGTGCCACAAGGTTATTCTTCTAATTTAAGCAAACTTGTTTCAATGCAAGATTTGAAGATAACGGGAATGAAGTCTCATGATTGTCATATGTTGATGCAACAATTACTTCCACTTGCTATTCGAGGCATTATGAAAACTGATGTGAGAAATACTATTACAAGACTTTGTATGTTTTTTAGTGCCATTTGCAGCAAAGTCATTGATCCTGTTGAGTTAGATGAATTAGAAAATGAAGGTTATGTGATCCTCTCTCAATTGGAAATGCATTTTCCTCCATCATTTTTTGATATTATGGTCCACTTAATAGCTCATCTTGTGCGAGAGATAAGACTTTGTGGCCCTGTGTGTTTAAGATGGATGTACCCTTTTGAGAGATACATGAAAATCCTAAAAGGGTACTCTAAGAATCCTTATCGGCCTGAGGCATCAATTGTTGAAAGATATGTAGCTGAGGAGGCAGTTGAGTTTTGTAATGCATATCTTGATAGGGTAAAGGCAGTTGGTCTTCCTCAATCTTGACATGATCAGGGGAGAAGAAGCAAGGGAACACGGGGTGTCATAGTGAGGTCTATGTCAAGAGAAGTTGTAATGCAGGCACATCTATACATTTTAAACAACACGGATGAAGTTTTTCCTTACTTAAATGCTCACAAGAATATGCTGAGGAACTTGAATCCAAGAAAGAGTGATATGCAACTAGCTAATGAACATAATAAGTCATTTGCAGAGTAGTTCAAGCGAGAAGTGTTAAAAGATGGCAATCCTTCTAAGACAATACAGAGGCTAGCTACAGGGCCTTCTCTTGAGGTTTTGTGTTGGGGTGGATATGATATAAATGGTTATTCTTTTTACACAAAAACCCAAGACGATAAGAGTACTATGCAGAATAGTGGGGTGATGGTAGTAGCGGAAGCCATGCATTTTGCTAGTTCTAAAGACAAAAACCCAATGTTGGCGGCAATGTCCTATTATGGAATAATAAAAGAGATATGGGAGGTTAGTTATACCAAGTTTAAAGTTCCCGTCTTCAAATGTAAGTGGGTTAATAGTAATGATGTGCAAGTGGATCAAGCTCTTTTACTAGCCAGAGAAAGGGTAGAGGGCCAACTCATATGAGGCATTTAACTTTACGTGATGAGAGCACATAGCCTATGAGGATTACAGTGGAGTTTGATGATGATCTAAAGCTATAGAAAAGGCTGGGGCTCAATTTACTAGTTATGTGGGGTATCTCGCACGCAGTAAGATTAGCATTGACATTCCTAGCTGGAAGAAGGTGGACAAAGATTTGAAGAAAAACCTTTGGGAGGATATATTGGTATATTGTGCATTGTTTTCTCTACTTGTTTAAATTATAGTTGCTTATTTACTTTATAACTCTATGCTATTATTGTATTGCAGCTGACATTTGATATTCCTGCCACTAAGCAAATAAGAGACTGTCTGTTGAAGCAACTTGATGAACGGTGGAGGGATTTTAAGGCCACGCTTACAAAACATTATATTCGTGGAAAAAGAAAGGGTGAGCATCCTAAGGAACAATATTCATTTATTAGTGAAGAGGCATGGGAGAGTTTTGTGAAGCAACGTGAAGACCCTGTATTTTAGGTTTGGTTTCTTCAAACTTAATTTTTAATCAGGTCATATTTTATTTAACTAAACTAATTTTGTCGATTTGGTTTCATTGTCATAGGCATTAAGTCAGAAGAACAAACAAATATTTGAGTAGAATGTATACCCACATACCATGTCTCGTGCAGGGTATGGTGGGTTGAAAGAAGTATGATAGAGGAACGGCTGAAGAATGCACAGATGGCTGCTGCTTCAGATCCTACTGGCTACATGCCACCTATTGAGCATCCTTCTCGCCAAGAAAAATGGAAGGCGGCGAGGATTAAAAAAGGTCAATACATTACTCCATAGTCTGCTGTTGTTGCTGAGAGGATTGTAAGTAATATTTAAGAATTATGCTTCATTAATTGTTTTTTTCAATTATCTTAAATTGAATTTGTTGCTTTAATGATATAGGATACACTTGATGAGCAATTATCTCAAGGTACATTCATCCCTCAAGGAAGGATGAATATCTTGGCCACTGCTATTGGAAAGGCTGACCATCCCGGAAGAGTCCGAGGGACTCCTAAAGGGATTGGTATTAAAGAATTTTTTGGCTCTGCTTCACGAAGAAGCACTAGATCATCCTCCACTAACATGGTATCTAAAGAGGAGCTCGACCAACGACTACAGGAAGAAACAGAGAGAGTTCGAGCTGAACTAAGTCAACAACACATGGCAGAGATGCAAAAGATACGTAACGAATTCGATGCCAAGTTTCAACAGACTCTGATGATGATGGGTACGAGCGGATTCCAGATGCCCTGAGTATCTGAACCTTCCTAGGTAATAATCACACATCTTTTTAAATCTTCTAAAGATTCATTTAATCCATTTAAACTTATTTAATGTTTCTTAACTAATTTCATATTATGTTTCAGGGTTCACCTGTGATAAAAAGCGGAAAGGGTAGTAATAATCAGACACAGCCACTGACAGTGTCTGACCCTAACCCTAGCCCTGACCCTGTCGAAGACAATGGGATGCCGTGTTCTCTCTATGTGGATTATGAAAATTTATCTGTTCATGTTGCTAGTGGTCAAGCATTCATGGGCACAACGATTCACGGCAACAAAATTCCGAGCAATCAAGCAAGGGTGACAGTGGAGAGGATTGTTCTTGGTCAGGGGGTACACCAGTGCCCAATCCTACTGATGAGATTCGACTCTTGGCCCAAGCTAAAGGACATTTCATTTTGTGGCCAAAGAGACTTATTGCAAAGCCAATGGTGAAGAAGGCGGCAGCAAAGAAGGCTATAACGAGCGCATCATCTGATCCTGTACTCTTGCCTCTTCCTGGTGATGTTGCGGTTATGTATTCCAGTTTGGAGGTTCTTCATTCCATGGTGCTAAACATGGACAAGCCTGTGACTTTCAAGATGCCGTTGGGGGTTATGGGTTCAGATATAACATATGACTTCACCATTGACAAGAGGGACCTCGTTCAGTTCCTCAACTTTGAGGAGCTTGATATAGCCTTCATGCAACTCACTATTTTGTAAGTTACAATATCATTTTCTTATTACATATTATACTTCATGCATGTCCTAATTTTTTTTACTTGAACTACAGGCACTTTAATCAAATATGTCGAAACGGAGGACTTGAAGGAACATATGGCTTTATGTGTCCTCAAAGGGTGCAAAAAGAATTTAATACTGTGGAAGCAAGGTCAATCTACATTATGACCACAATGACTCAGACTAGAAAGCTAATATATTTTGCACCTTACGTGGAAGGGTAAGTGTATTATTGTATTTGAGATATACAAGTTGTATGTGTCGGGTTATAATTAACATGGTTTGCCTTTTGCAGTTATCATTGGACTCTAATTGTTTGTGCCCCTTTTGACAACAAAGTTTACTGGTTCGATTCACTCTGTGGAAGTCCATCCGAAGAAACCAAAGATGTCATCGACACGTTAGTTTTTATTTATATATTTATTACTTGTGAAGTTTATACAAGCATGCTCTAATATCATTTTCTCTTATAATGTTGATAGGGCTTTTCATACTTTTAATGTTGTGGCGATTAAACAAAATAGACAAGCACCAACATGGATTCTTCCAAAGGTATATGTTGTTTTGAACTAACTTTTAAACATTTTTGGATGAATTAAAGTTAATGTTTATAATCAATAATGTCTAATATTCAATTTTATATCTTATTTTTTTAGTACCGTTGTCAACAAGGACATATTGAGTGTGGATATTATGTCATCCGCTACATGAATGACATAATTGAGACAGGAACGACTGAGAAATTAGACGAGGTAAAGATGAGTTACGTTGCATGACATTCTTCAATTCATTTCACATTTTTGACTAAGTTTACTATGTTATTTTTGATTAACAGATATTTCAAAATACTGCGCCATATCTCATGGATGACATCGACTTGATGAGGGACACTTTGTCAACAACATTGGTAGAAAAATTGAAATTTAGCTTTCAAATAGATAGGTTATTTCTCAAAAATTCATTGTTAGATGTTTTCTCTCGGTTCCCTCTTATATGTACATGTTCATAATTTCCATTGTGCAGAGAAGTAGTTACTTCTGTTTCAGAATTGTTGGACCTAGTCAATATGTGTTCCTTGGTCTTAATTAACCACTCAGTTCTATTATATTGGCCGGTTTCCCTATTTTCGAATTGTGTAAAAGAAATTTCAATGTTGTATATATATTAACTAGCTAATTGATCTTGTTCTGCGTGATCTGCACTGCCTACATTTATTTGGAACTGTAAACTACAGGGTGGTAAAAATGAAAATCAAGCAGAATTTAAAAAAAAAAAAGTATTTTTAACGGCGATTATATCTATAACCGCCGTTAAAAGTATATTCCACGGAGGTTTATAAAAAAACCGCCATTGAAAGTCAAATTTCAACAGCGGTTTTTTTTAACCGCCGTGGAAAATGGATTTTCCATGGCAATCAAATGTAAAACCGTCATGGAAAATGGAGTTTCCACGACGGTTAAATAGAAAACCGCTGTGGAAAATCGACTTTCAATGGCGGTTTCAAACCGCTGTGTTTTCTTTACCTTTCAACGTCGCCTTTATCAACTTCGCCTTCAAAACCACCGTGAAAGGCCACTATTAACCGCTGTGAAAAACCTTTTTTCTGGTAGTGTAAAGAGCTGTTAAAGTATCTATGTTATCGTAAATGACAAGATGGATGTTGTGATTTAACAAAGTTAGTAGTGAAAATATCTAGTTAGTTGACATTAAAGTGTCAAGCTAAGAATAACAAGTTCAGTAAGAGGATTGACAAGTATATTGTTGGAAATTACAAGTTTATAATAGGAAATAATAAGTTGTTAAGTAGTTGGGAGTAAGAAGATGGTTATGAGAAATTGACAAGTTGCTAATAGGAAATAACAAATTGTCGAGTAATTAGGAATAACAAAATGTCGGTACGAAATAGACAAGTTTCTAATAAGAAATAACATGTTGATAGTAGCAAATAACAAGTTATTGAATAGTAGGGAATAACAAGATTGTTATGTGGAATTGATAAGACAATAATAGAAAATGACAAGTTTATGATAGAAAATAACAAGTTTTGAATAACAAAGCTGAGTATGACAATTTTAGAAATTTATCATTTCAAATAACAACTTAACAATTGTAAATGACATGTTTATGATTAGAATAACAATTATGGTAAGTAGTTGAGAATAACAAATTGAGTTTGAGGATTTGAGAACTTCTGTATAGAAAATAACAAGTTGATGTCAAGAAATAAGAAGTTTACACTTATCAAGTAAGAAGGCCTTTGATTGCAAAAAAATAGTATTGACAGAGTTGTTGTTAGCCAGTTAATAAGTTGTCATAGCAAAGGATTGTATGTTGAATATTTTTTAGAAAAAGGGAGATGGCATCAGAGCGAGCATCTGGATTGAAATTGGCATACAATGGCTAGTTGCCATTTGGGAGAGTTTCTGGCCATATTAGGTGATAGTGATATTAGAGGCAAACAAAAAAGAGAAGTTGTGTGAAAGGCATAGAGAGCTTTGCCTGACAAAGAGAGGAAGAGATACACAGAGGAGGCCAAGAAAGGTAGAAAAGGAGAAGAAAAAGAAATATGCACCATTATTTCTAGCCTGAGTGTCCATGAAGAGTTTCAAAAAAATTACTACACTTTATGAATAATAATGATGACTTAAGGGACAGAGTGGAGAGGATAGGTTTTGGAAGCTTGTTGAAGGTTAAATTGGAGAGACTCCCCTGTGATCTCATTGTGACTATGCCCAGCTTGTATAACCCACCAATACATCAATTACAACCAGGAAAATAACTAAAAAAGTAGGAGCAAAATATGTTGAAAAACTTGTAGGAATATGTCATGGTGGGAAGAAGGTTACAACTGAAGTTTTGGAGAATGATACAATGTATAAGAACTTGAAGAATGATTATCAGAGAGTGTCATTCAGTAAAATACTGAATGATATTATTTTTAAGGAGGGGGATCACAGATTTGATTTCTTGTTTCACTAAAAAAAACATATATTTTGTAGCTGTTAAAATATGACTTTTCTAGTGGTTATAACCGCAACAAATAACGTTTGTAGCGATTAGACAAACCGTTAGAAAATCAAGTGCTAGAAACAGATTTCTAACTGTTATGGGAACCGCTACACAGTATGATCAAAACGCCAGAAAATTTCTAGCGGTTAAAATAATGGCTAGAAAAAACAAGTAGTGGAATGGGAATGAGACAAAATTTCTAGCGGTTTATAACTGCTAAAAATCGCTGATAAATTTCTAGCGGTAATTAACTGTTAGAAAGTTCTGAGTGAAATTTCATTTTTCCAAGAAAGAAAAATTTTCATTTTGGGGCCAAAAATTTCTAACGATTAATAACCGCTAGAAAGTTTGGAGGAAATCAAATTTTGCCGAGAATTGAAATTTTAGAGTTGGCGCAAAAAAAATTCTAGTGGTTAGGAACCGCTAGAAATAAGGCGGGATATTTAAATTTTACGAAATTTGTCCCCTTTTTTTTACATTTTCTAGCGGTTTGGGAACCGCTAGAAAGTTTATTCTAGGCCAAAAAAATAAATTGAGATATTTGATTATTAAAAATTATAATATTATAAATTTAAAAACTATTAAGTAGAGTATATTAGAGAATTTTTGTTAATATGTATAATTACTAATGTATTACATGTTATACATTTGAATTTTGTAATAAATAATAAGTAATTAAGTTATGATTGTGTCAAATGAAGTGAATTAAATTTAATAAGATAGTTGAATTGAAGATGAGACAGTTTATAATATTGAACATAAACTGTTATGTTGAGAAGTGTTTGAATCAGTTGAGGAAGGTATGACAAATGTGAAGAAGAAAAATCTGAAAGAAAAAGAGAAATAAATATGTTAGTAAATTATAAATAAAGACAAATAAAAAATATTAAGACTTATAAAATAAAAGTCATCTTACCATATAATAAAGAGGAAAAAAAACCACCATGTGAGATACTAAGAAAAAAAGAGAGAATTATAAAGAAGAACGGGACAGGAAGGAAAAGAGATGGGGTAAATGAATGAAGAGGTGATGTGGTATTTGTAGAGATTAGCGAGACATTTATAGCAGTTTTTTTGCAGCGTTTTGATTCATTTTGTAGCAGCCTTGTATTTTCTAGTGTATAATAAAATCGTTAGTATTTGTAGCGGTTTCACAATTTGTAGCGGTTATGTAACCGCTACAAATTGTAATTTTTTTTACTTTTTAAAAAACTAAACCAATTTTAATTTATACATATTTATTTATGAAAGACAAATTTTTTGAATGATAAAATTTTTTGAAACTACTATTCTTGATCATCATCTTGCATGAAAAGAGATATTAAAAAAAATTATGTTAGAATTATAATATATTTAGAAATAATTAGTAGTTAGTAGTTAATTATTTAAATAATTTGAGAAAAGACATATACCTGATAATTGTCAAATTATCGTCTCCTTGAGGAAAGAAGTTTTCCAAAATTCGGGGGTTGGAAGGGTTCGTTGTCGTAAATAATGTCACCATCACCCATATCATAAAGATCCCGTGGCTTAAGGTGAACGACCATATTCCAGTCTTTATGTTTCTTGTCCTCGACATAGTAAACCTGGTGTGCCTTGGAAGCAAGAATATATGGCTCATCATCTTTAGATTCCCCCGTATGAATAAGTCTAGAGAAATTAACAGAGGTAATGTCCAAGTGGTCAATAGCGAGTCCCCGTGAAGTTGTTGTATTTGCCCAAGAGCACTTAAACAGAGTTACGGTGAAAAGCTGGTAACTCAACTCAATGATGTCAATTATCTTTCCATAGTAAGTGACGCCTCCAAAGCGCATATCGCCGTCACTGCTGCTAGCATAACATCTCATCCCGAATGTCCCGCAAACTCCAAAGTTTTGTGTGAGCAATCCCTGATCACGTCCAGCGGTGCAGAACTTGAAGCTGTTGACATTATATGCTGTAAACCTTCGTGCATGGTCTAACGGATCGAAGGAAGAGTGATGATGCCTCTTGTCGTCAAAGCACTCAATTAAACTAGGTCCCAATTAATTTGTAGTTTAGGGTCAACCTAGGTCATTACTTCCAAGGAGCAAGTTATGGGTTTCTTTAGGTAAAAATTTAGGTGATAAAAAAAAATACAATAAATTGGACCTAAACTAAAATGCAAAATTCTAATTCTAAATGCAAGATGCAAATGCCCTAAAATATGTATGAAAATTAAATTAAACTAAATGAATGCAATGCAATTTTTGGGGGTTTTTTTTGAAGGAAAATAAAAATAATGAATAAGGAAAATTAATCAGAAAGCAAAGAGAATTAGCAAGTAAAATTTCAGAAATTTCTCTTCATATACGGTAGAGGGGACAACTTAGGATTTGCATGAATTCAACCTTCATAACCTTAATCAGTTAATTAGACCAAAAGGAGATGATAAGAGAGTGGAATTAATAAACTTAACAACCTACTTGAAATAAAGGAAACCCTTAACTTCAAAAACCCTTAAACCATTAGAGAACTCATAACAATATAAGGGTTAATTAAGCCTATTAAACCCAATGAAGATAATTCAATTTAATTTTGGAAATTATGTTTGAAATTATCCAATTAAACAATAAGATAATCAACCAACTTAATTAAACAATTAAGAGGTGAAAGAACCCAAATTTTGCAATTCAAACCACATTGATAATTAAACTCATAATGAAAACTCAATTATAAATTCAATTAACAATGCAAAAGTTCCAAACATATATTCCAACAAGTATCTTGGCACAAATAAGATCCAAATATCAATTTAATCCAAGAATAAAATTGACAATCTAGAACTAAATTGTCTCAACAAAAATACAACTTAAAATTATTTAAAACTAAATAATCTCAAGTCCTTGAATTAAAAAGATAAATGGAGTATCACTCCCTTGTGGTCTTCAAGTGCTAGCCCAAGGCTCTAGTCTCCTTCATGCTCCTCCCAAGTTGCCTCCCTATAAGCTTAAGCTTCCATCAAATTGCCTTCTCCTCTAAAATTGTTTGATGCTACGGACATAAATTGATGAAAGTTGATGATGATGTGGAGATGGGAATTGGATCAAGGAAGAGACGTGAATGATGATGATGAAAGTTGGGTGAGTCACAGAATGTGATGCCCCCCTCTTTTGGTGACTATGTAATGAATGTAATATATGGTATATGGCATGTCAGAATTCATGTTGAATCGTGTCCGCGTGGCTAAATGGAGAAGGATAGAAAAATATGCTCTTCGGCGTGAATCCTTGCTCTCCAAATAAGGGAAATGGCTTAACGAGGGAAAAGGAAATTTTTGTGGATCCAAAGCTCAAGCCCATTAGTAATTAATTAATCCATTTGATATTAGTCATTGGATTGTGCTTAGATTCCAAGAAACAATTTTGCACCATTAGATTTCCTATGTGCCTCTTTCTTGACCTACAAGAATTTAAGTGCATCCATTAATGTAGATTATATCCAAATATAATCAAAAATTAAATATCACATATTGCCAAAAATTAGGCAAGAAATTGCAAAACTTTCTAAAAATAATCTTTCTAAAAATATGAGACTTGTTTCCAAAGAAATAGAAAAAATTAATTCCAAGTCAAAATAGGAAATCACAAAATATCTATATTTTTAATCTTAAATCTCAATTTTTATGCAAAATCCAAAAATCAACCAATTAATCCAATAATGCATAAAAAGTTCATTTAAGCTCAAAATTATCATTTAAATTTTGAATTAATGTGGGATAAAATATATAAAAATTGGGCTTTATCAAAGATCTTTGAATTCATCTGTGTATGGGCTGCTGTCATTACGTATTTGACGTGTAAACGAATCGGGAAACTCTTTGTGGACTCTTTTGTCAATGTTAGTAGAATACACATGCCCCCGTAGCTGCCGCTTGAGGTAACTTCTAAACTCACTACAGTGAAGTGTAATTTGTTAGAAGAGTCAATGAGAAACAAATATAAAGTGTAAAAGTTAGTGAGCTTATATAATACTTACTACATGAAGGGTTCAACTTGGCTGCAATTTATCAAAATATGTCTATATGCCTGGAGTTTCTCTGTGGGAGTGAGTCTGAAGAATTCATATCCTCCAACTAGTTTCCCAACAAGAGGAAATAAAGTTGACGTGGAAGGACCAGGAGGAGAATCATCTACGCAACGCGGGTGGTTAAAAGATGTCTCCATGTTATCAAAGTACCTTGAACAGAAATTTAGGACCTCATCTCTGGAATAACCTTATGCTATTGACCCCTCAGGTCATGTCTTATTCCTAACATATGATTTTAATTTTCCCAAGTACCTGCAGGTTAATATTCTATTAATAATTGTGAGGAAATGAAATAACAATGTGAAACTTAAAGAGGCAGCCAGGGATAAAAGATAATCAATGGTACCTCTCTATAGGGTACATCCATCAATAGTGAACTGGGCCAACAACCTTTGCTTCTTGAACAAGGTGGGCAGTCAAGTGAACCATAACAGTGAAGAATGATGAAGATAATATCATCTCCAAGTGACAAAGTGTAAGAATTATTTTATTTTGTAGCTGATTAAGCTCTTATGCTATCAAGACCTTCGCACACAACTTCTTGAAAAATGAACACAATTCCACCAAAACCACTGATACATCAGAAGGAAGTGTGTTTTTCAAGGCCAATGGAAGTAACTGTTGCATAAGAACATGGGAGTCATGACTTTTTAACCTAGTAACCTTTTGAGCCTGCAGATCCATACACCTTGAGATGTTGCTAGAATATCCATCTAAAAGGAAGATATCCTTGTTCTTCAGCATTGAAAGGAAGATATACACCAGATCGATACACTTTTATGTTCTTCAGTGTTGAAAGGAAGATATCCTTGTTCTGTTTCGTCAAGGTGAACTTAGCTAGTTGAAACTTGTTGTTTTCATTAGGTCAAGTCTCTTCACGAATTCCCCAAGCTTATAAATCTTTTCTAGCTACGAGATGATCTTTGGACTTTCCAGTTTCGTTGAGCAACGTATATAGCACATTATCACACATATTTTTTTCAATGTGCATAACATCCAAACTGTGTCATAGCAAATTAGATTGCCAATAAGAAAGAGTGAAAAATATGCTTCTCTTTCGCCATTGTATAGGTTACGCATTAGATGTCCCACGAGATCATCGTCCCAGTCATTCGGGATCTACATTCTTACCAAACTAGACATTAACATCTTCTAACTGTCACAAAATATCCACACTAGACAAAGTAACAAGAGGATCTCTCTTTTCCTGTTTCCTATCAAAGTGAATTCGTTGCAATCTAAATCTGTGTTTGGAATTGAGGAACTGTCGATGTCCTATGAAGCACCACTTGCGATTGTGTGGAAGGCGACATGGCACAAAATCAAAATTGCACTCAGGACAGGCCAACCTAGTATGCACGTTCTAGCCAGACAAAGTTCCTAAACCGAGAAAATCACTTATTGTCCACATCAAGGCTGCACGGAGATTGAATAGTCGCTTGTTATATGAGTCATATGCCTCAACACCATTCGTCCACAGGTCGATCAAATGTTTTCCATGCTTCCGAATCTCGTGGGTACCTTAACCTGCCATCTGGATTTTCCTCAGTCACATGCCACCTCATGTGCTGAGCCATTTTTAATAACATATACATTATTTGCAACCACGATTTTAAAGGAAAGTATATAAGGAAATAATGTATTAAAAACTTTAAATATAGAATATTTAAACATTGAACAAGTAACACATTATAATCAATTGTATTGAGAATTTCAAATATCGAATATTTAGAGATAGAACAAGTAACACATTATAATAAATTGTACCTGAGAATTTTGGCTGGTTTCTTCTACTTTTTCCCATTCTATACTGACTTAGAGCGAGACGTCTTACATCTCGCACAAATCTCCTTGTTTGCATCATCTCCCTAGTACAACATACAGTTGTTTGGGCATGTATCTATCTTCTTGTAGTTCAAGCTAAGCTTGTTAATAATCTTCTTTGCTTCATAAAAGGATAGAGGGAATTCAGCTTGAGGGAAAGCATCTCCCAGTAATTCCAACAGCATGGACATCGCCTTGTCAGTTGTACCACATAAGCATTTGATATGATGCAACCTCACTAGGAATGACAACTTAGAATACTTTGTGCACCCAAAATAAAGAGCTTGTTAGCTTCGCTCATGAGATCAAAAAATTTCCGAGCAGTTTCATTTCTAAGAAACTCTGGTTGAGGCCCCTCGACTTCATCTTCGTTAGGATCCTCACTTTTGTGAATGCCAAAAGCATCACGCACAGCATCGTTCACGACATCGGCTTCATCCATTCGAACTCCTATCCGTGAAACTACTGGAACTGACTCAGCAACCATATCTGGTCGTTCCCCATGTAGTTGCCAAAATACATGCTCTCGCGGGAAGGGCTTAAAAATCAAATGTTCTCTAACAATATCTCTGGGATGCCACTTCTTAAAATTACATTTAGGACATGGACACTAAATCTTACCATTTACGGCGGCATTAGTGAAAGCAAAATCCAAGAAATAGTTTAGACCAGCCAAGTGTTGTGGAGTCGACCGGTGCAAGTTGATCCACGACCTATCCACTAATGTTGCTCAAATTTGATGAACATATGACATAGGAAGCTTAAAGAGAAGTTAAAATGAATTTCAAATGGAGTTCTCCAGCTTATAAAGGAGGCTGCCAACGGATACATAATGGTCAAATTTTTGCAGTGGTTCTAAACTGCTAGAAATTTCTAGCGGTTTTAACATCCAGAAATTTGAATTCAAAAGCATTTCTAGCAGTTATATATTTTCTAGCGGTTTAAAACGGCTAGAAGTTTTGAGCCGGGAGGGAAATTTGAATATGACAATGGTTATATCTTTTCTAGCGGTTCATAACCGCTAGAAATTTTTTTCTAGCCATTTTTAACCACTAGAAATTTCGAGAGAGGAGGAAAATTTGAATTTTTGGTGAATGTTCTAGCGGTTAATTAATAGCTAGAAATTATTAACATTTTTCAGTTTTGAATCAATTGAATAAATTAATATTTATTATATTAAATTTTACAAAAATATTAAAATAATAAATAGGTATTAAAAGGTATCAATAATATATGTATCCATAAAATTTAAAAAATTCCATGATATGTTAAATATTAAAATACATATTCCAAGAATGAATTTTAATGTTAAAAGAATATATGTTTAGTATGTTTTATATAGTGCAACAATATATTAAGTAATACTTGATATAAATAAAATTATAGAAATAAATAATAAAAGTAAACAAATAAACATAAAATTTAAATAAATATCCACATGAACTATAAGATAATAAAATCCAAATCCAAATAAAATCCTACACAAGAAAAATAAGGGAAATCAGGGGTGAGAGGCAGAAGCAGCATCATTGTGATTGTCGGCTGCTGGATCCTCCTGCTAGTTCTGTTGGGGGTGGGCAGGCAGCTGATCGTGCTAGGGCTGGACTAGTTACTAGTCGTGTAGGGGCAGGACTGGTGGCAGGCATATGTCAGGGATCTTAGGAATCGGGATATTTGGAACGATAGTGATCACCACATCACGCATGGCCATAGCAGCTGCCTTCAATTAGTCAAGCTGCAACTGGAATTGACAATCACACTCCTCCATCCTGGCCTCTATCTCTAGCCTAAGCTCCTGTCACAGCTTGTCTGAGGATGAGGAACCCGGCCGCTTCGCTCCTGCGCTCGCTTGAGAGCTCCTTGCAATGTATGAAGGGCCAGTGCAACCTGAGCGGGGTAACCTAGTCAATGTGGGTCCTAGACCGAGCCTGCTAACTCGACCTAGGTGCTATGCTTGTCCACAACCCATTAAAAATGAGGCGGTAGGATCCAAGGCAAATCCCAGAGACTCACGCAGCCCGGCATCGACCTGAGTCATCCGCGCCTATCAAAATTAATATAAAGATATCAATTAGTATGAAATAATATTTATACTGCGATATGATATTAATATTTAATTAATTACTCACCGTCATCTCCTCAACCTCATCCAACATAGGCTCGTCTCAAGGTCTGTACAAAATCAGCCACATCTCACCATAGGCGGGCATGTATCCTCGCTCTTGCCGCGTCTTTTCCTTCTGTAAATGAAATGCAAGAAATTATTAATTGCAAATTAAATACATATACACATTTAACAAATTCTTTTCAAGTACTTATAATCTCGTCATAGGTGATAGCAAAGCTCTTAGATCTAGTCTTATGACGTATTGTCTGATGCCTGATGCTCCCAATATTTCTCTGGGAAAGAGCCTGAAATAAAATGTAAAAAAATTAAATTAAATTAGTCAAATTGGGCAAAAATAAAAAAATTATAATTAATATAATATTATCATACCATCTGGTCAGCCGACATCCTAAAATAAATATAACTTGACCAGTCTTGCTCCGAGACTCCACCAAGTATATCTGCCAGTATCTCTTGCAAGGGCCTCATCCCGTCACCTCTCTTCTCCCACCACAGGTCAGCCCTCTTGTTCTTCCATGCCACCCCAAGTCTCTTGATTGTATTTGCCCTCAACTCCTCTTCTAGTATAAATTTACTTTGTAATTAAAAATAAAGAATTATATTCATTTCACTAATATAAATAAAAATAAATTAAATAAATAACAAATTATAAACAAACAATTAAACAATTTAAATAAAAATATATATTCATTTAACTTATTTAAAAAAATTATAAATAAAAAATAAATTATATCAATAACAAATCATAATCAAACAATTAAGTAATTTAAATAAAAATATATTTTGATTGAAATAATTTAAAATTATTATAAGTAATAAATTAATGAAATAAATAAAAAATTATTATCAAACAATAAAGTAATTTAAATAAAAATTATATAGTCATTTAACTAATTTTAAAATATTATCAATAAAAATAAATTACAGCAATAACAAATCATAATCAAATAGTTAAGTAATTTAAATAAAAATATATTTTCATTCAACTAATAATTTAAAATAATTATAAGCAATAAATTAATGAAATAAATAACAAATTATAGTCAAACAATTAAGCAATTTAAATAAAATATATATATTCATTTAACTAATTTCAAAATATTATAAATAAAAATAAATTACGTTAATAACAAATCATAATCAAACAATTAAGTAATTTAAATAAACTATATATTCATTTAACTATTTTAAAAATGTTATAAGCAATAAATTAATTAAATAAATAAAAACTTGAATACAAACAATTAAGTACTTAACAAAAAAATATATTCATTTAACTAATTTCACAATATTATGAATAAAAACAAATTACATCAATAACAAATTATAATCAAACAATTAAGTAATTTAAATAAAAAATATATATTCATTTAACTAATTTAAAAATATTATAAATAACAAATTAAATAAATAAATAAAAAATTACAATAAAAAATTAAATAGTTTAAAAACAAAATATGTATTCATTTACTTAAATTAAAAAATTATAAATAATAATTTGATATTACCTTTATCATTTCCCAACCTTGTTGCTTCTTCTCCTGAGTGATTTTCTTCCAATCCTTCACATAAAATGGGGAACATGGTCCACTGCTAATCAAGAAGGCACACATGCTTATTATACAGCTGGCCATCTTTCTTAGTTGGTTGGCCCAATTCATTTAGGGGCATAACCATCCGTCTGCTCGTCGTCATAGACAGCTCTCTAGCTGTCAACCTCCTATAGGACATGTTTCTCTCAGAGTCTGCAAAATTTAATTATGAAATTAATTATATATTAATGAATTAAAACAATTTCTATATAAATTAAATAGTTGCCAAATTTTAAAAAGTTAAATAAATACTTACCCTTACCCTCAAATTCCATTTCAAAACCGGTTTGGCATCTAGGAGCAGGACACTGCTCAGTATGGGGATTCTCATTCCCCTGAACCCGCTCCTCCTCCTCCTCCTCCTCCTCCTCACCAGTATCACCATGGGGTTGTTCATCCCCCGAAAAATGACCCTCCTCAGTCCGCTGGATATCAGCGTGCTCCATAAAGCTTAGGATATCCTCCTCGTTCAGATCATAGTCATGAATGCTTGAGAATGGCTCACCAGCATGATGACCCCCTACCACCACGATCCTTGTTGGGTCCTGCTCTCAGAGGATCAATCGGCTCCTTCCCTAGTCAATGACTCATCCTAATAATAGCAAATAGCAATTGTAATGAAAAATATATTTTACAACTAATAATTATTCAAAATAAATAATCATATTAAATAATAATTATTTCTATTAAATCTAAATAATAATATCAAATAATATTAATTGAAAAACAGATATTCCTATATTTAAATTTCTCGTTAACTCATAAAAAAATATAACTATTTCTATTAACTCTATAAAAACTAGCCTACTATAAAAAAAAATTTCTATTAACTCTAACAAAATTAAGCTAGTCTATCAAACTTAATATTAAAAATATAATAAAATAAATAAAATAAAAAATAAAAACAAAAATTATTTATAAATAAATTACTATTCTTACTTGAAAATATGGATCTGCAACTGGATCTAGATCTAGATCTGGATCTGGATATACTTTGTGGAGAGAATTTGGCAGAGGTCCAATTCAAAATTCACCAAACAGTGAAAATGACGCAGGGGGTATATATAGACCGCGATTTTCTAGCAGTTTTACAGGAACCACTAGAATTTTCTAGCAGTTTAAGCAAAACCACTAGAAATTTCTAGCTGTTACGCTGCGCCACCTCTTGTATTCGGCCACGTATCACAAGTACTCAGGAAAAATAAAAACTTTCTAGCGGTTTCTCTTAAAACCGCTAGAAAGTTAGTTGAATTACTAGCGGTTTGGTAACCGCTAGAGAATGGAACGACGATTTGCATTCTCTAGTGGTTCCTTCATCTGAACTGCTAGAAAATAAACGCTAGAAGTTTGGCACGAACTTCGTGCTAAAATGTGCGAACAATTCTAGCGGTTTACTGCTAATCGCTAGAAAATTGTGGGGCCCACACTGTTTCTGGTTAAAGCGCTACGAATTTCTTGCGGTTTATTTGAAAACTACTAGAAATGTATTAATTTGTAGCGGTTTTGTTTAACCACTAGAAATGTTCTGCTGGTAATTCTACTTTTTTTTTGTAGTGTTTGTCCTATAAACACTAGGTACTTTTCTATATCCCTCATTAAGCTCAGAAGTAAGTGACAAGTTGGTGAGAGTCATGCATTAAACAATAGATGACTTTGAAAAGTATGATTGGGTTACACATATTATGAAAGACCCAGAAACAAATAGGCAACTATGTGAAATTGTATAGGCAAGGTAATGAAGGGCAGGGGAGTAGCAATGTTGGTGGCTACATATACTTGCTTTTAGTATGACTATTTTGTTTTTTATTGTGCTTACTTCTATTAGTGATGTGAATGATGTTAATGTTGATGATATGTGGTGTTTCACCTTTTTTTTTGTATGAGCATTTTAACCTCAACAAAGCTATAGACCGAGGCTCCACTAATATGACTGAATATTGGATAGATGAGAAGAGAAAAGAAATGGTGAGCAAGGAGAGGAATAGCGTTATGGGAATTTTGTATGTAAAGAAAGGCAGTAAAGTTGCGTTTGATAAAGAGGAGAGGATAAGTGTTGACTTTTTACACCTAGTATGTGGTATCTTTGGTAAAGTGATATTCTTACTTGCTAAACTAAACTTGTTATTTACTATATTTAGGTCGTTATTTGATCAACTTGTTATATATAATACTTAAGTTGTGATTGGGTAAAGTGAATTTGTTATTTGCTATAGTTTAGATTGTTATTTGGTATACTAAAGTTGTTATTTATAATACTTTAAGTTGTGATTCACTGAAATCAACTTATCATTTGCAGTAGTTTTGGTTGTTATCTGATACACTTAACTTGTTATTTATAGTACTTAAATTGTGACTCGGTAAAGTGAACTTATTATTTGCTATATTTTAGTTGTTATTAAATAATACTTAAGTTGTGATTTGATAAAGTAAACTTGTCATTTGTTGTAGTTAACTTATTATTTGATATACTAAAGTTGTTATTTATAATACTTAAGTTGTGATTCAGTAAAGCCAACTTGTCATTTGCTGTAGTTAACTTGTTAGTTGATATACTGAAGTTGTTATTTATAATACTTAAGTTGTGATTCAGTAAAGCCAACTTATCATTTGCAATAGTTAGGTCACTATGTCACATAGTTGTCTTGTTATTTAATTGATAAATGTCATTTCCATGCTAGAGCTAAAGGAGATGCGTACGTGAACAATGAAGAGGATAAAAGAAAGCCAAAAGAAGCTGATGAATATGGTGGATGAGGAGCTATTGAAGGTGCCTATTCCAAGAGAGAGAAATGGTAAGTCAAAAGGAAAGGCTCTTGTTGAGACAGTTGCATCGACTATCAATGACTCTAAAGATGATTATGAGTGTTGCGCTTGAATCCTGGTCATCTCGTAAAAAGGAAAGAAAGTGGAGTCGCCACCAAAATTTTAAAAGGTTAATTTTGGAATCCTAAAAAAATGTGATCTACAAAAACTAGATAGGGTTCGAGAGTTGACTGTGTGTGGAGAAGATGTTAGGCACCCCATAACACCCGATTAAAAGAACAGTTACCCTAAGTCAACTATTCAAAATTAATATGGCATTTTTATCATGTTTTAATTACCTTTAAAAAAATAAAGATAGAAACAAAGAAAACTTTTCATTTACAAAAAGAAAAAACAATAAATTGTTTACAAAGTTGAACTTGACCTAGAATAAAAACCTAACGCCTATGTACCCTTCAAAGGGATAAAAAACCATGTAGTTTGGGCGTAAAAATGTTTGTCATTTGATTTGTATTTTTGAGAAAGTATTTATTCAATCAAAAAAAGATTTTTTTGTGGGTTGGTATTTTTTAATATATGCAAACAATATTTGTATTTTTATTTAGAAAATATTTTTTGAAAGAAATTTTAGATTATCCTTCGTGTGGAAGTTCCCATAATCCCACACGGAAGCATAATCATTTGAGCTTGTGGAGGTTCTAAAAACCTCATACAGCTCTGAAAAACATGTAAAGATATTTTAAAAAAGGATTTCTTTTATTTTAATATTCATTTATAAACATTAGGCCAAAATTGTTTTCTCCCTTTTTATTTCAAAAAGAAAACTTGTGCAACTGTATTGATATTCCTACAAAAACTGCCATAGCCTCACACAGTTTACCAATAAATCTAGATACCTGTGAAGGTTCTAAAAATCTCATGTAGTACAAATTTTAAAAAAGGAAGCGCTTTTGAAGAACACCAAAAAATAATTCATCATGAAATTCAAGGTAAACGCAGTAGATAGGAACAAAAATTCATATCTAATGCTCCACTTATCAATTGGCTAAAAAAAGAGAAAACATTATATAATAAGCCAATAATAAAAAACTATATACTTATATTAGCAAAATGACATAGACAAAAATCAAATAAAAGAAAAATAAAAAAGAAAGAAGATAAGTACCAAAGGAGTACATATGATGGACAATAGATAAGGGCATATTTCAAACAAATCAAAGAGAAGGAGAGTAGTGAGAATTAAATCAAGTTATATTTGATTCAACCCTCTAGCCCTCAATGTTCAAGCTCACAAATGTGATATTAACCACAAGAGCATAGGCTTTCCTTAGGTGAAAAAAAGAAGAAGATGAACAATGGACTTTTCTCTAGTTAAACCTCCTCTCTCTTTCCTCAACCCAAGTCATTGTCATAAAATAAAGTGATAGAAAAACTCTCTACCTTACCTCCTTTTTCATAGGAAAATTTTGAATGTCTTCCTCCAACCCTTACTCTCCTATTTATAGGCTCCAACCAGGGTTTTTCAATTTTTCTTTAATTTTTCGTTTTTTTAATTTTCCTCAATTATGACTCATAATATAATTTCCTATTTAAACACCAAATCATCATCAAATTGTGATTTTTTTATTTTTGTTTTTTAAAATTTACACAATTATGACTCTAAAAGATATTTTTAAATTGAGGAGTCAATCATCATAAATGAGAAATTTTGATTTTGAATTTTGAATTTTTTAATTTTTTAATTTTTTTTAAAGACTCTATCCCGTATTTCCTATTTTAAAGATGGGAAAAATATTTTTTATGGGCTGAGAGATAAGAAAGGAAAATCATGTAGGGACAAATGGCTAAAAGAGTTAGAACATTAGGGAAGGATAATTTGTTGTTCGTACTTTTATTAAAGATGAAAAAATGAATGCCTTGATAATCTCTACGTCAAGCAAATGAACTTAAACTTGAACTTAAACAAGATACATGCTAAGTTTTAGAGTAGGTGAGCAATAAATGGTACAAACAAAAAAATGTCAATAGGCTCAAATCCTGACATGGTTTTGTGTAATCATTATCACATTGCATCCAAATTAAACAATTTATCCTTCAACTAGTCTTATCAAGGTGGGATCAAATCATTATCAAAACTAAGCATCCCTATATTATTACCTCAAAATAAGTAACTTGCAGAAAACAAGTTTTGGACCCTTTAGTTATTTCCTTTGATCATGAATACTCCAAGATAATGAAAGGAGAGAGAAAGCTTTGCCTCGTGTTAAGAACAAGGAAAATATGATTAAAGGAGAAATGCAAAGAAACTAGATGGATGATAGTGCATGACATGGACACTACTAAATAAAGTCAATTTTAACAAAAATAGTCTATGCAAGTATTATCTACAAAAGATAAGACTCCTTATCTCTTCTTTTTTCTTTTATTTCTTATCTTATTGTTTTTACTTTTGTTTTTGTATTTTTATTTTGTGTTTTGGATTTTAGCAACCAATGAGTTTATCCTTTTAATTCTTCTTAAATGGTATGAATGATGAGAACTGAGAACGTGCCTTTTTTTAGCCCTTAAGCTACTCCATTTCTTAGGAAAAGATCAAAGACTTCATCTCTTCCAGATGCCTATTTGCATCATAGGGAAATAGAAGTGGCATTTAACCTGTAAGGGACCAAAATCCTTACACGGTCAAAGCCTGAAGCATGTAATGTTAATAGGTTGATGACGATATGTTAGTTTTTTTTTTCTTTTTTAGATTTTTCCTTATAAAATTGGAGATAAATCTCTCAACTACATGATTCATTTGTGAGAGGTTTAGAATCCCCACATGGCTAATTCAAGAGGGACGTAATTTCAAAAAAAAACAAAGCTAGAGAGTTGGTGATCATAGATAGTTGGATGGAATAATATTGAATCTCTTGTTAAAAAAAGTTAGTATTAAATCAATTAAGTTTATGCTTCAACTGGTAAGCGAGTCATCCAATTTCATATTTGCATAGGGATTTGTAGGTACCTTTTAGCCTCCTCTGAGAATATGTTATTTCACGAGGAGGTCTAGACTTTATCCTTAGATGAGAAGGACCTTAAGTCCTATCACACCTAGGACTTTAGGGTTAATAATAGAACCTAATCTTTATATGGTCTTCTCAAGTGTTTTCTAATGTTTTGCAACACTTTTACTCTCATTATGCATGCATTTATATCCATTTAATTTCATTTGTCCATGCATTGCATTTTGCTGTTTAAAGGGTAAAAAAGGTCAATTTTCCCTTCTTAATTGTAACTACCTTGATCTTTAATCAGCTAGTCTATACAAAACTCTGTTGTTATTTTCAAGCAATTAGAGAAGGAGCCAAGACCCAAGATGAAGCATTGATGGAGCTACAAATTCATAAGGGCCAAAAAGCAAGATTTGGAGTGTTCTGTGTCCCCAGGTTGCAGCACGGACTTTTGAAGTCACGACCTGGATGCTCAGTAAGTGAAACTATGCATTTTGGAGCTAGGTTAAGACTGAATGCTCTCTATCTCCCCAAGTCACAACATGCGATTTTGAGGTCGTGACTTGGGCTCCCAAGTCACGACTTGAGATTTTGAGGTTGCGACCTGAGTGCGTTAAGTAAAGCTGTGCATTTTGGAATAGGTTTCTCTGCTTCTACACCTAAGGGGGGCAGCCACCATGAAGCCACACTCCTCCATTCTGTAGATTTGTAAGGGATGAGCCTCTATAAGCCTCCATTGATCCTAGACACCAAACCTTCATTTTTCCTTACTTCTTCATCATTTTCTGCAATTCTGAACCGATTAAACCACTCCAACCATCTTTTTCTCCATTTTTCCAACCCTATTTTTAGCATCACTCATAGTTGTTCATACCTAAAGCAATTGCGATCAGTTTGAAGACATGAGAAGCTAAATCTTTAGCCTCTTGGTGATGAAAGACAAAGCTTGAGCTCAATAACTTAATAGGGGAGTTATTAGTCTAAACTTGTGCTTAATTTTGTGTTGAATATTTCTAGATTTAGAGATTTCTGCACTTATGTAAGACTTGGTTTATTATTGTAAATCTTGTGTTTAGACTACTGAAAGGTATTTGGATTGGATGCTGTTTAATATTGGATCATTTATATAAATATATCAGTTTTGAATCTTTGTGTTTGATTGATTGTCAGTGATTATTGATGATTAATTTGTGTACTTGGTATTCTATGATTGTTGATTGCAGTCTGAGGACATGCGCATCGTCCATTCATTTACACTCTAAGTGGTTTTCAACAATGTTTTAAGATATGTTAATTAACTTTGATTCAAATGAGTTTTCATTAATTAAAATATTGGACCCAAGTGATTATTTGGGGTTTTCTTCAGGCTTAGAGATTTCTAATCAATTTGAGAGTAGTGAAAGCTGAGTTTTCATTATCAAGAGACTATTTCACCATAATTTTCTTTTAATCCAAAACATTTCTTCATTCATTTAAAAATACCAAAAATATTTATTTCTTTGCATTTTATATTTATTGCACCAACGTTTGAACAATTAAAATCCCTATTTTTCTTTACCCAAATCAACATGCTTTTGATTACCAGTTTAATCTGGGTTGTTTTCCAATAAAGTGCTCCTCAAGAAGAACTATTGATTGTGCCCCATACTACAATATCTAGTGCAATCACAATTTTGATGACCCAGAAGGTGCCATTCTGGTCCGATCAATGGCGCTGTTACTGGGGAGCCAAGAAATTGGTTCCTTAGTAATTGGTTTTCAATACTATTATGATTTGGGTCGATTTTTGTTGAGCTTTAGTTTTTAGGCATCAATTTTACATTTCATAGCATAAAACTTTTTTAGAAACAAATATCTTGTTTTACTATACTTTTGTATTTGCACTCTTACATAGCATTTTGTATTTTTTTTTAACTTGATCCTGAGTGTTTTGACCAATTGCTTGAAAGTTTTGAACTCTGTGTATAGTTTGTTAGGCATCTGGTTGAAGTATTTAGTGAATTTTTCAAAGGTTTGGCAAAAGTAGCTTTCTGTGACTTGAAGTCATGACTTTAGTTTCTTCATGTCACGACCTCAATGTTCTAGTCACAGCGTGACTTGTGTCTTGTCGCGATTTCTGCCTTCTATTGTTCAGTGTTACTCTCGGTCTACTCAACTCGCGACCTCATTTTCCTTTTCAGTTCAGGGCTGCATTCTGTGTGCTCAAGTCGCGACCTGAGCTAGTTTTTCATTTACAATTTTGTAAGTGTCCAAACTTACTTTTTTCTTTGCATAACTTTGCTTTCTGCACATATTTTGAGACTGTATAGCACTTCGTACACTTTAAACTCACTAAGCATTATTTGAAATCATTGAGTTTGTCTCAATTTTGAAATACATACTAGGTAAATACCAAAGTTTTGATACTAATTCTCTCTTACTCTCTATCTGTGTTTGAATTTTGAGTAATTGTGCATGCCTAGAGGGCATAGAGGCAGGAGAGCTAGAGCTTCAGCACTTTATAGCCTACTTATCTTACAAGAACCACCCCATTCATCTAGTAAGAGTGAGGAGTTAGAGGAAGAGATTATGGTTGAAGTACCTCCTTATGGTCCTAATGGTAGGAATGGGAATTGTAATCATAATAAACCTAATAATGGTGGTAATGAGCGGCAGGGAGAGAATAGTAGCCAGAATAGGATTCATGGACAACCTAAGGGTAGAGCTATCAAAGAATTAACTCAATCTAATAGAAATTTTGATCCTACGCCTGGTACTTTTCCTACTTTTGATGAAAATTTTGAAATTAAAGGTCAATTGATCCACTCACTACCTAAATTTCATGGTCTTGCAGGAGAAAACCCATACCTTCCTCTCCAGACTCTCTACATTCAGTGCTTGTCTATGAAGCCAGTAGGGGCAAGTATTGATGATGTTATGTGGAAGGTATTTCACCTATTCCTGGAGGGAAAAGCTAAAGAATGGTACATGAACCTGTCGCTCTATGTGAAGAATGCTTATGAATCATGGACTAGTATGAAGAAAGCATTTTTGGATAAGTATTTTCCCTCCACCAAGATTTCAGCTGCTCGCAAGGAAATTTCTGCAACTAAACAAAAGCCGTTTGAGTCATTCTTTGAATTTTCGAGCAGGTTTCAAGAAATGCTTACTAGGTGCCCCAATCATCAAATTCTGGAGAAGTACTTGGTACAGTATTTCTATAATGGATTGTTGATATATGATGCACAAGTTTTGGATGTCACTGCGAATGGATCTGTGGAGAATATGGAACCATGAGCTACATGGGAATTAATAAGAAATTTTGCTCTTAATTGACAACATGTAAGCTCAAAGGATCCAAGGGATCACAAGACTGAGAGGGATCCATTGTTGGTCAAACTAGTACAAGATATGTCCAAGCTTGCAAACATTGTCGAAAGTCTCCGCTCTAACAAATCAGAATCTCTGGCTCTAATAGCTACAAGTTGTAGGGTTTGTGACTCTTCGATGCCCACTACTCAAAATTGCCCGGGCCGGTTGAAGAAGTAAATGCCATGTATCATGAGAGAGAGGGGCAATATCAGAAAAAAGACCCCTCAAATACATACAACCTCGGTTGGAGAGAACACCCAAACCTTAGATAGGGTGGGGAGTGAACAGGCCAAATCAATTCTAAGGAAATCAGTTCCACAATACCGAGGCCTCTTCTAGCAACTTTCAAGATCCCTCAAGAGCCATAGTGACCACATCGCTTAACACTATGGTGTCTCAACCACAAAAGAAGGATGAAACGGCCTAATCATTGAAGAGTATGGTAGCCCAGATAACAAACAGAGGGAGAAATGAAGGAGAGCGATGGTAAGTTCATCTCCATAACCACCATCTTGCAAGGAATGCAAAAGGACAACTCAAATGTTCACAAGAAATTGGAAGAGCTCACTCTGAAAAATGCTGATATCACCAGTCATTTAACCCAACTGTCTAATATGATCAATGACATGCAAGCCAAAAGTAGAGGAAGCATCCCTTCCAATACAGTGATCAACCCAAAGGGTCTCAACACCATAACCTTAAGAAGTGGTAAAAGAGTTCAATAGGGCTGAAGTTGATCAAGATGTAGAGAGCCTCCTACATTTCCCAATAAGGCTTGGTAAATATGAAAACTCAAAAGAAGAAGAGCTCATGATGAGGACAATAGTACAAGCTGATCTAGAAGAGAAGTCAACTCAAGCACAAGATCATGTACCTCATGAAGCTGCACCAGAAGATGAAAGCACTATGGAGAGCTCAATTTACAAAGGTAAGCAAAAAGAGGACAAAGTAGAGACTAGCATTCAAGGAGCCTCTAAGCTAGTAGGTAAGGAAGTATATACTAAAGATCTCCCTTTTCCTAAAGCTTATTTTTTTTGGCAAGAAGAAGTTTGATGCTGAGTTTGCCACTGATGCTTACACTTTATTTAACAAATTGGAAATCAATGTACCCATAATTCAATTCTTGAGAGGGAATCCTAAATACTTTAAATTATTAAAAGAACTGTGTAATGATAAGCAAAGGTTTAGGTCTCTTGAGAGAATTCAGGTGAGTACCAATATGTCATCCCTCTTTAAAGCTGAATTACTGGTTAAGTGCCAAGATCCCGGATCCTACACTATCCCTTGTATCATAGGAGAAGTTCATATTAAGGGAGCATTATTAAATCTAAGAGCAGCTATAAATGTCATGCCTTGGTCAGTTTATTTAGCTTTAGGGATAAATGGCATCGTAGACACAAGTGTAATACTCTAACTAGCAAATAGGTCTATCGGGTACCCCAAGGGAATCATAGAAGACTTTCTAGTTCTAGTTAAAGACCTAGTATTCCCTGGTGATTTCTATATTCTAGACATGTCAAATAAACTTGCAAATGAGAGCACTCTAATTTTAGGAAGACCTTTCCTGCAAACTTCCAAAACCATCACGCCAATTTTTTGCCCTTATCTATACTTGGTTCACTCCTTATTGATGCATAATTTAACATGGGGGGATGAGATTATATAGAAATCTGAATAGCAATGAACTATAATCATCATGTTAATCAAGCAATGTATAATGTGATATGTCATAAAATTTCAAGACATCATCAAATCACATAAAATCACATTTTTCATCAAGAGAGGAATCAAACACACTTTGCCATTAACATATTGTCATGCATTTTGCCAAAACATATCAAATATCATAAAGTCAACAATTTCCACATGATAAATCCACTAAAACAAACAATCCACATAGCACATCAAGCAAGCTAGATAAACAATTAGTTCAATGCTACCACCTAAACTTAAACCAATTCGGCATCTTCAAGGAATGTGGGTTCTCCTGGATTCTCCTTCACAAAACTTATCAATTCAAGTATAATTGCAACTCATAATAGCAATTATACAACTTAATTTCAACATTTTAACCTTAACCTACATAATTCCCCTTTTTTCTTTGATTTTTAACAATATTATTCCTCCTTTACATTCCATAATCTCTTGGCTCAATCCTACACAATTTTTCATGAGGAATTCAAATATCCAATTAGTTTTATAAAAATCAAACTCCTTCCCTATCAAACTGATTTGGCCGAATAGGGGTATATAACTTCCAAAATTTTTATTTTTGATTCCAATAATTTTAAACACTCTTCTTTAGTACATCCCTACACAAACACATATTTTAAACCCATTAGAATCATCAAATCACAGCAAAACAAGTTGCTACACCAAGTTTCCCCTTTGGCCGAATTGAACTACAAAAACCCTAACTTGGTTTTCTTTCAAAAATCAATCCATACACCACTTAAACATGCTTATTCCACTTAATTATTACGGTTTCTATCCTTCCCTAATAGTCAAGCATGCAAACTAAATTGGACAGCATCTCCCCCTTGATTTTTCATGCCAAAAACCTAACCAAAACTACCTTGAATCTTAGGGATGGCAAAGCTTAGACATACCTTGATGATTCCTTGATGAAAGCTAGACAATTTCCTGCCCAAACTCATCACAAAATTTGGTCAAGTGGTCTGGCATTAAAAATGGCAGCACCTCCCCTTGTATTTTCTAATTTCCTAGTATTTTCTTGTATTTTAAGAGGGTATTTATAAGCAAACAAATTTGCCACTTCTTCCCCCATTTTGCATAACCAAAGGCCACCTAGGGCTGTTGTTTGGCAGCCATCCAATGCAAGAGGGTCCAGATTTAAACAAGTGTCCATTTACTCGAGTTTGCCAACAATTATCCACTACTTTTGGAATTTTATTTAATTAAAATGAAACCTCCAAAATTATCACGAAATTGGGCTTCATTCCAGGCCCAATATGGGTCCCACATATGGTTTAGGATGGCCCATGAAACATCCTTCTTTTAAGCCTCAGAATATGCGTTTGGAAGTTTTTGGTTCAAACGATTCACAAAACAAGCCCGTAGGTCGAAACTTTACAAAATTACGATTTTACCCTTGGTTCGGCTTTACCCCATAATTCAACTTATTGAGACTTCCAACAAAACCTTTGGCTTATATTTCTCTCTATTTCTCATTTTTGAGCCCTGAGACTTCTTTTGAGTTTCTAACTTTCTCTTTTATCAATCTCAAAAAAACTTTTCCTTTGTGATTTAGTCCCTAAAAATCTCTCTGTCCTTCTAAAGAATCTCTGGGACCTCTACCAAAAAGGGTATGATAGCCTACCTATTTGAGACTAATTCCAGTACTTCTAGGCCCAAATTTTGGGATGTGACAACCCACAAACCAAATCAAAATCCCAAACACTCGAAACTTTATCGGTTACTATTCACCACTAACATTACATAATTTTTCTAGGCCTCCAAAAATTCATTTCTCTCCATGATAATTCACCTTTTAATATGAAAATATGATCTGAAAATTTTCAGAATTTTTCTCCACCTCTAGACATTTATTTTGAATTTTCTCCGATTAGGCCTCTATCGGTCCAACTATGAGAAAATAAATTTTATAAAATTAATTTCATTTTTTGGGCCTCAACCAAGATTCCGAAACATCCAATATACATTTTTCCCATTTTTTGGAAATTTTCTAGAAATTTTCTCCAAATTTCCCGTTTTGCCCTTCATAGACTAATTACGGAAATGCCAGCCCAGACTTTATCAGGGTTTAACATCAAAAATTGTTTTATCACCCCATCTAGTTTCTACATTGGCCCTAATCCCAATTTTTGTTTTTCTATGTCTAGGTAAAATTTCATGGGATGTGACACACACACTCAAGTGTTCTGTGGTTGAACTTAGCTGCTTTCAGCTTTATATTACCTTTTTGACCGTGGGCTATTTGAGATTGCCTAACGAACTCACATGAAGATGTGAATATCCTTTTGAGGAATGATATAATCTCAGTCATCTAGTTAATTAGGTTATCCACTTGATGTTGCTAGAATATTTGATAGGCTTTTCGAATTAATCTTACTTTACTGAGTTTCAATTTTGATTTCTTTGGGGTTTTGTAGAGTTTTTGAATTCCATTAGTGGTGATACTTGGGGCCTGATCAAGCCAGCTTTGAAATGCCAACTTCTTGTTTCTATCACTGGATTTGTATCCCCAACGTGCTCAATCTTATTCCGACCACATTCTCTATCGTTCAAATAGTATGGCTTTAGTGAAATACTATGTTTATTCCTTAATATATGAGTTACATAACTAATTTGTAAATATTATGAAAATTAGTTAAGCTAGTTATTAGTAACAAATTAAATGTTTGTTGATTTTCCTAAACTATTCTATTTTCATGTATATTAGAACTACACCATAGAAGAAACCTTCTTATATGTGCAATCAATGGTGATATACTCTGAAAAAAATAAAACTATTACCTTCAGTCCTTACTATAAAAGCTAGTTGGGGGGTTGAATTTGACCCTATAATATCTTGATCTACTTTGTCTCCTAGACCTAGATTTATTATTTTTTCCCCAAGATATCACTATTGGCTATGGTGGGTTCCTGCCAAAGGGTAATTTTAGTACAAATGATTAAAAAGGGTAAGTTAGGGAGGTCAGTACACATTTGTTACGAATAACCAAGTCAACTAATTTATTTTAATATCTCAAATTAGTTATTTAGCTCTTAAATTAAAAAATAGAGTTAATATAAATTTGGGAAACAAGATGAATTAAGGTATAGTATTTTATTCTTTGATTTTTTTTTAGAGAAATGGGATATACATAGATAACAAGTGAGACTTGATAAGATCACAAAATGAGTATGATTGTGGTGTGCTTGGGCGGAGATTTAGTTAATTATTAGCGCAATTAACAGATAATGGATTAATGTTACATGATATGATCTCTAATCTCTCATATAGTTTGGTCATAAGGTGATTCAAAGTGGAACCGTACGCTTTAGATGAATCTTAAAGCTTCCATGGGTATCCAAGTCTTGTTGGAAGCAAAAACTAAAGAACATAAACATGAAGTGATATATTCTCGTATCCATAAAATTTCCCAACATAACAAAACTCGTAAATTAATTATGATCTGCAATTAATTATGTGAAATTTACGACTCAATTCAAATTTTCTTTTTGCATAATTTACCACTCATTTCTTGCTATTTATAACTCAAGTGTCTATCATTTAACTGCCACTAACGTGTAGAATTTGTAATAATTCAATTTCACATTCTATAAGCGTAATTTACATTTTTTTTAAAAAGATCAGCAGTTCACTTACTCAATATTTATATAGTGATAGAGTCAGGATTTTAGTAAGGAGGTGCAATTTGATTTTTAAAATTAATAATTTAATAATTTTAAAAAATGAGTTACATATATTACGATTATCCTTCTTTTGCAATAATTTTACAATGACGGCCCCAAAAAAAAAAAAAGAAATAATTGCACAATGAGTTACCTTCCAATGTTATTGAAAATTAATATTGGTTACTCAACAATCTAATCCATAAAAAGGCTCTTTCAACTGTCAACATGCACTGTAAAGACCATGAAAATTAAAAAATATATATAATATGAGATAGTTAGTTATTTTTTTTTTATTTGACGTAAATTGATAACGACGAAAAAGATAACACAATGCATATGAGAGTTAATTTCTGAGTTCGAGAACTTGAATGTCATCATCCTCCAAACAAACAAGCAATTTATCTCCTTGTTTCTAAATTATATATGAGATGATATACTGATTACTTCCTCCCTTTTCTTTTTTATAAGAGACAATTACTCAAATTATGTTATTCAAAATACTAGTTAAAATTAGTTTATGATAATAAATACATAAAAAAAGTGTAATATTTTTGCCAAAAATACCCTCATTTATATGAAACAGAGATAATATGTGGGAATTAAATACAATAAAATGAGTAATTAAATTAGAATAAAATAGAAAATCAACAAATAAAATTTGAGGCAACCTCTAAGGGTCTCTTGTAAAAAAAGAACATGACATAGTTCACAATTGTCTCTTATAATAAGCAACAAGGAACGGATGGAGTATAAATTTTGTAAACCACCTAACTTGATTATTTAAGTCTTACAAAAACATGAAAAATAGTGTAATGTTAGAGCTTAATGTAATTTATAAGTTTAATATTAAAAATTATTTAAATTTATATTGGAGTGATACTACTCAATGATTCAAGAACTGGATCCAACTGGATAGTCCAACCGGTTGAATCGTCAACCGAACTTATTAACGCCTTGGTTTGGACCAAAAAACCATTCATATGGTTGAGCTAGATTGTACCAGAGTTGAGCCATCATTAAGCTGAAACTCGGAGTTGGGCTGGGAATCGAAATGGTTTTTAGAAAACTGAACAATTTTTTAGCTAGACTAAAAAAATACCAAAACATTAAAAAATAGAAGAAAAATAAAAAAAATTGACCTCCCAAATATCCTAATATATTTTTAGACCATTTATAACTATCTAGTATTATTTTATTGGAAATTTCATATATTGTAGTGTTAAAACCATGAGTTGCGAGCCTTTTTGTTTCAATATCTAGTCTAACTTTTAAACAATTTTTTTATTTGAATGAATTAATAATTTTTAATATTATTAAATATTTTAAACATACATAAATTTAAATATATAAGGTTTTAGTCCATTTTCAATGATTTCATTATAATTTTAGATTATTTAAAGGTATTTTTAAATTATTTAATAATTTGATACTTTTCATATATATTAATTATATGTATATAATATTATTTTAAATTAGTTATTACATCACCGGTCTAGACGGTCAGACTAATTAAACCGTAACCCATTGATCTTTCCGGTTCGACTTGCGATCATTTTTTTAGAATATTGACACTACTGTTAGACAGGATAGAGGTGTGCTATGCGCATTCAATAAGCGTAACTTTAAAGACACAAATGTTGATGCAAGAGATAAGATGATAATATGACGTAAAAGAATTATCCAATGAATTGATGACACCTATTACCAGAATCCCTGCTTATGTGTAAGTAAATGGGTACCTATTTAATGGGTGGATCAAATATTGGGTCCATTTAGCTTATCAAATCAACCAATGAATATCACATAAAATTTATCAAAAGAAATACGTCTTCCAGTCCTTATTATAGAGCATTTTTAACTGATTCTCACATATTAAAAATAACAGTTAAAGTATTAAATTTGTCCTAACTTAATAATTTTTTTCAGAATTATCCCGACCTTAAATGATATGATGTAGATAGATAAGCACAAAGTTTGACAAACTTTTTAATACTAGACCTTAATTATTATTAACAAGGCTAAAATTAGCTAAAGTGACAAGTAATGAGTTAGTTAATTACTTATATTGAGAGCTAAAAATTCTTTTTAGATGATATTCCATAATAAGAACCAGAGGTTCACATTTATTAATCATAGTAATCAAGGAAACCAACCTATCTTCAAAGTTGTGAAATGGTTTTTTGGTGTAGCTAGGTCGGATTGACAAAGACTTGGATCCACATTGAATGGAATGCCATTAGTGAGGAGCGAATATGGATCTTCGTTCTCTGCATCCTTTCTCTCAATCATTTTCTTCTCCTCATTTTATCCTTATCACTAGATCAAAAAATAAATAGTTTGAGATTCAATATTTTATGGAATCATTTTTTTTCCTATTTTCAAGTAGTTTACAGTTGTGTAATGCTTAGAACAAACTTTAATATTTTACATTTATTCCTAAAGATGTTAAAAATTAGATTAAAATGAATGTTTTCAAAACAAATGGGAAGTCTCTATAATTTTAGTACATCATATGAAAGATTACTGTATTTTGCTAAACATTCTTTTACCATGAAAGTATTTAATAATTTATAATTTTATGAGGAAAAACGTTTTTCAGATATTCTTAATACGTTTTATTTTTTTGAATCATTTTATATATTAAAATTAATATAATTTTTCCCATCAAAAATAAATTTTAAATTATAGGACGACAAATATGTTATACTTCTCTGATCCTAAATATAATACCTATTTTATAATGTAATTTACACTATAAAATATAAATTTAGATTATATTAGTTTTTCATGAGAAAATATTAAATAGAAACTGTTCAAATATAAATTTAGATTATTCAAATTTAACCAACAAAAAGAAGAAGAATGAATGATAATCAAAGAGATCTTATTCAGTTCATTAGAAGGATGTTGACGGAGTAAGATCAGGAAATAAAATGAGAATAGGAATAGAAAAGAGAAGATAACAGGTTAAAAATGACAAATAAAAAATTTGTCGATCGGTAAAAAAAAAAAAAAAGATAAAAAATCTAAACAACATGCTTATATCTATCTTGTTCGGTGTGTAAGATTTTATCAGCGTGAAAAACAAGCCCATAATTCTATAGAGACAAAAAGGTTCAGGGAAGAAAAACAGAAAGAAAAAAGGGAAAACGTTTCATAAGGATCATATTTAAAAAAAATTTTATTACTAAAGAGCCCCTAATAATAAATAACAGCAATTTTGCTGGTAAATTTGTACAGGTTGAATGATAAATAATAATGAAAAATATCATTTGACTTGTAAGTTTGTATTATTTTAATGATAAATATATGTATTGTAGTAAATAATAATAAATATTATCATTTGAGTGTAATTGATACGACGGGTGACTACGGGTGACTATTGTCATCATCCCTAAATGCCTACTTTTAGCAGTGATTTAGTTTTCTCGTCTCCCATAGAATCAGTGATGGCGTTGAAAGTTATTTTTTTTTTTTTTATGGTAAACTTGAATAGGGTGTTTGAAATTTTTTTAAAAAATTCATATGGTTTTGGCTCATAATTAATTATAATTTGAATCCAAATTACTAGCCTTTCAATTTTAATTTTCAATTATGATCAAAATGAATATTGTTATATCAAAAAAAGGAACATTCCAATAGTTATTAATGATTTAATGTTTCCTATGCTGGCAATATTTGCGTGGATTAGTAGTAATCAAAAACATTAAATAGACCGGAATGTTTTGCACCCATATGCTCTTTCTACTCTTTTTCATCGTCGTCATGCATTATCTTCATCAAAGAATATGTAGAATTTGGAACTCATCTAGTTTTACTCATATTTTAAATTTTTTTATGAAAACTTATTTATTTAGTAATTTTTTACAAATTTAAATGCGTGAGTTGAGTAAAATCATATTCAAAGAAACATATAAAAAAAATTAATCAAATAGGACTTTATTATAGTGAAAGAAAAATTAGTCATTATAACATATGCATTTTTATTTTTCTATAAACTTTAATACAATATTTTAAAATGATTTATTTAAATAATACCATACTCAATTAGTCCAGTTTCTTCAAATTGGGGAGAGGGAATGGGGGAACTTGAATGTCATCATGCTCCAAACAAACAAGCAATTTATCTCCATGTTTCTAAATTATATATGATATGATATATTGATTTATTTTAAATTTTAAATATTCCCTATGTTTCTAAATTACTTCCACCGTTCTTTGTTATAAGAGACAATTAATCAAATTATGTTATCCAAAATACTAGTTGAAATTAGTTTAGGGCAATAAATGTGTACTAAAAATACCCTTATTTATATGAAAAAGAGATAATATGTGGGAATTAAATGCAATAATATGAGTAATTAAATTAGAATAAAATGAAAAATCAACAAATAAAATTTGAGGCAACCTCTGAGGGTCTTTTATAAAAACAAACATGACATAGGTCACAATTATCTCTTATAATAAGTAACAAGGAACGGCAATGGAGTATCAATTTTGTAAAGCACCTAACTTGATTATTTAAATATTACAAAAACATGAAAAATAGTGTAATGTTAGAGCTTAATGTAATTTATAAGGTTAATATTAAAAATTAATTAAATTTATATTGGAGTGTTACGGTAATATACTCCTATGAGACATGACACAGGTGATCCATGCGCGTTCAACAAGCGTAAGTTCAAAGACAAAAATGCTGATGCAAGAGATGAGATGATAAGATGATGTAAAAGAATTATCCAATGAATTGATGGCACCTATTACCAGTATCCCTACTTATTTATATGTAAATGGATACGTATTTAAATTGTGGAACAAGTATTGGGTCCATTTGGCTTATCAAATCAACCAATAAATATCACACAAAATTTATCAAAAGAAATGCTCCCTCCGGCTCTTCTTATAGAGCATTTTTAACTAATACTCACATATTAATCCCACTAACGGAAGTCATTTTCTGTATTGAAGGCTGGAGAAAGTTTCCCCAAAAAAAAAGAAAGATATTTTCTAAATTTAAAATTTCTATTCTTAAAATGTTTTTGAGTAAAACATGAAAAAAAATTAAATATAAAATGTTCAAATATAGATTTAGATTATTTAAATTTAATCCCAAGAAAAAAGAGAGGAAGAAGAATGGATACACTAAATTTAATCCAGAATTAATTTAAAATTTATATATTTTTGAATTATTTTTTAATAGATACATAATTCAAAATAAAGATTATGTTAAACATAAATTTATTATTGAAAAGAATTTCAGATTATAAAAATTTTAAATGTGAGCAACTCATATCAAATTTTGAATTATCTAAATTGTATTACAGTGAAATGAGTACTGAATGAGAATGTGCATCTATTCCCAGTCTCCCTATATATTCGCATTCAAATGGGTAGATGCCTTTCGATATCAACCTACCTAATTTGTGGATTAAATATTGGGTCCATTTAGCTTTTAAAATCAACCCATATATTTATATCGCATAAAATTTATAACAACATGACACTATAATTCATAGCAATTAGTGATACTAACCTAATCGTGGCCCCTGCCTCTTGAAAATTGTGAAAATGATTTGTTTTGGACGCAGCTGGCTCAGATTGATGAGGACTTTCATCTACATTGAAAGGACTGACTACCAATGAGGAACGCATTATAATTAGGTGTTCCTTTCTTTCATCAACTTTGAATTTTCATGAGCTAAGCCATGAATGTACAGAAAATGACTTCTTTTTGTTAAGTGCGATTAAGTTTTGAATTGAAGGCTGAAGAAAGTTTCACCAAAAGAAAAAAGATGTTTGCTAAACTTAAAATTGCTGTTTTCAAAATGTTTTCTAGTAAAATATAAAATAAAAAAATTTAACATAAAATGATCAAACATAAATTTAGATTATTTAGATTTAATCCCAAAAAAAGAGGAAGAAGAATGGATACTTTAACACCAAACCTTGAATATTCTGATAATGCTTTCCTTAGATATAACATAGATCATTCGCGTTAAAGGGAAGACATCTGTTTGAGAATATTCTCAGGGAATAATATACTATTGAGGATTTGAGAATCACTACAAAAAAACAGCTGATTAGCGACGGAATTTGTGACGGAAACAAATTCCGTCGCTAATTTTTTTGACCGATTAGCGACGGAATTTCTGTCCGTCGCTAATCTGTATTTAGCAACGGAATTGTCTGACAAAAAAAGATTCCGTCGCTAATTCCATCGCTAATTTTTTTTTGATGGATTAGCAACGGAATTAGCGACGGAATTGTCTGACAGAAAAAGATTCCGTCGCTAATTCCGTTGCTAATCTATAAAAAAAATTAGCGATAGAAATTCTTTCGCAATTCCGTCAGAAATTAGCGACGGAATTTGTTTCCGTCACAAATTTTAAGAAAATAAATTACATAGGATATATATACAAGTAGGAAAATACTGTTTATCATAATCTATTTAAATCATTTAATTTTTTTATATAGAATAATTTATTAGATTTTATTATAGTAGTTATTTTTTAAATTTTTTGAATAACAAGATTTTTTTGACTAATTGTAAATGATTTTCTTCAAATATATAAACCACATATACATAATATAATATAATGAAATATAATATATAATTAAATTGTATATCTTATCAATGTTAATTAAAATATAAATTTAAAAATTATTTATGAAAAATTATTTATGATGTAAAATTCAAAATTAGTGTCGTTAGAAATTAAAATTATATTAAAAATATTTTTTTAAAAATAAAACATTATAAAAATAGTAAAACAAATATTTAAAAATTATTTTTTCATTAAAATAGTTATGATTAAAATTATCATATGGTATATTTTTAGTTTTTAATAATATGTATGTATATATAATTGTTTGTGTAAAATAATATAATATATATATATATTTAATTTTACATAATAAGTCAACAGGTTCATTACAGGTCAACTGGTCAAGCCGCACGTGCGCACGGAGGAGGTCCTGGGTTCAAGCCATGGAGAAGTCACTTTGAGAAGGGAATTATGTGGTGGTGACACGTGGCGCACACGTGGCAGGCGGAGGTGAGGTGGCAACACACGTGGCAGTAGATGTGAGGTGGCAGCGACATGTGGAGGTGGTTCCAGTGATGACGTGGCAATTAGTAGAGGTGCCACATGGCATTTTATTTTATTTTTTAAAAAATCGAGTTAGTGACGGATTTTCTGTCAGTAATTAGTGACGGAAAAATTCCGTCGGTAATTAGCGACGGAAAATCCGTCGCTAATTCCATCACTAATTAGCGACAAAATTGAAATTCTGTCGCTAATCAATTAGCGACAAAGGAATTAGTGACGGAACAAATTCCATCGGTAATCCGTCGCTAATTCCGTCGTTAAATTCAAAATTCTGTCGCTAAAACTATGTTTTTTTGTAATGAATATCTTCGTATGAGACTTTTGATTACTTGTTTAGAGAATTAACTCAGATTGCTTTAAACTACAAGTTGCAAAAGCTCGAAAGGAACCTAAGATGAATATAAAATCCCATGACAAATCTTGAAGAAATTCATCATGAACTCTATGGTTTTCTACTACTCATCATATTCGGCTAATTTCATCAGTATAATGTTGTTATAAATATTCTTCACATGAATAACTTTCTGTCCTCATCCAAATAGTATTGAAGATTTACAACTGCTATAATTACACGCACACACGCATTGGATATGATAGTTGATTTCTAAATTCAAGAACTCGTATGTCACCCCCCCCCCCAAAAAAAGCAATTTCTCCTTGTTACTAAATTATATAGGGTTAATACAATTCTTGATTCCAAAAATTGGGCCTCATTTTAATTTCTCCATGTTTCTAAAATATGTAAGAGACGTTTCTGTAACACATATTCTAATTTCAAAGGAAGTTTATAGAGGTTTTCAAAATAGATAAGAGGTTTATGTGATTTAGTAAAAACAAAAGGATATGTTAGATTATGTTATTCAAAATATTAAATAGAAACTGTTCAAATATAACCAACAAAAAGAAGAAGAATGAATGATAATCGAAGAGATCTTATTCAGTTCATTAGAAGGATGTTGACGGAGTAAGATCAGGAAATCAAATGAGAATAGGAATAGAAAAGAGAAGATAATAGGTTTAAAATGTGCCTTTAGTATGATTAAAAATTTATCGATCGGTCAAAAAATATGATAAAAAGTCTAAACACCATGCTTATATTTATCTTGTTTGTTGTTATCAGCGTGAAAAACAAGCCCATAATTCTATAGAGATAAAAAAGTTCAGATTTGGAAAATTTTTACGGGTTAAGATGAAATTTTGACCTTGATCTTATTTTTCAAGTGCAATTTTACCCTTGAACTTTTAATAGTACAATTTTGTCCTTGATCTTATTTTTCATATGTAATTTTGCCTTTCATCTTTTCTTTAGATGCAATTTTAACCTTATCTTTAGGTACAGTTTTGCCCCTCAGGGTTAAAACTACACACACAAAAAAAAGATCAAGGTCAAAATTACATCATTATAAAGGTTAGGAGTAAAATTGTACTTAACAAATAAGATTAAGGTCAAAATTGGATCTTAATCCAATTTTTATTACCAAAGAGCCCCTAATAATAAATAATAGCAATTTTTCTTGTAAATTTGCACAGGTTGAAAGATAAATAATAATGAAAAATATCATTTGAGACTATTGCCATCGTCCCTAAATGCGTACTTTTAGCAGTGATTTAGTTTTCTCGTCTCCCATAGAATTAGCGATAGCATTAAAAGTCATTTTTTTTTGGGTAAACTTGAATAGGGTGTTTGAATTTTTTTTTCCAAAAAATATCAGATGGTTTTGGCTCATAATTAATTATAATTGGAATCCCAATTACTAGCCTTTCAATTTTAATTTTCAATTATGATCAAAATTAATATTGTTATATGAAAAAAGGAACATTCCCGTAGTTATTAATGATTTAATGTTTCCTATGCTGGCAATATTTGAGTGGATTAGAAATAATCAGAAACATTAAATAGACCGGAATGCTTTGCACCCACATGCTCTTTCTACTCTTTTTCATCGTCATCATGCATTATCATCAAAGAATATGTAGAATTCGGAACTCATCTAGTTTTACTCATATTTTAATTTTTTTTTATTTATGAAAACTGATTGATTTAGTAATTTTTTACAAATTTAAATCCGTGAGTTGAGCAAAATAATATTTCAAAGAAATATGTGAAAAAAATTAATCAAATAGGACTTTGTTATAGTGAAAGATAAATTAGTCATTATAATATATGCATGTTTATTTTTCTATAAACTTTAATACAATTTTTTTAAATGATTTATTTAAATAATACCATACTTAATTAGTCCAAGTTCTTCAAATTGGAGAGAGGGCAGGGGGGAACTTGAATGTCATCATGCTCCAAACAAACAAGCAATTTATCTCCATGTTTCTAAATTATATATGATATGATATATTGATTTATTTTAAATTTTAAATATTCCCTATGTTTCTAAATTACTTCCTCGGTTCTTTGTTATAAGAGACAATTAATCAAATTATGTGATTGAAAATACTAGTTAAAATTAGTTTAGGACAATAAATGTGTAAAAAGTGTAATCTTTTTGCTAAAAATAGCCTTATTTATATGAAAGAGAGATAATGTTGTGGGAATTAAATGCAATAATATGAGTAATTAAATTAGGGTAAAATAAAAAATCAAACAAATAAAATTTGAGACAACCTCTAAGGACCTCTCATAAAAACGAACATCTGGTTCACAATTATCTCTTATAATAAGTAACAAGGAACGGCAATGGAGTATCAATTTTGCAAAGCACCTAACTTGATTATTTAAATCTTACAAAAACATGAAAAATAGTGTAATGTTAGAGCTTAATGTAATTTATAAGGTTAATATTAAAAATTAATTAAATTTACATTGGAGTGTTAGGTTGATGCACTCCGATGAGACATGACACAGGTGATCCATGCGTGTTCAATAAGCACAAGTTTACAGACAAAAATGCTGATGCAAGAGATGAGATGATAAGATGACGGAAAAGAATTATCCGATGAATTGATGGCACCTATTTCCAGTATCCCTACATATTTTTATGTAAATGGATACCTTTTTAATTTGCAGACCAAATATTGGGTCCGTTTAGCTTATCAAATCAACCAATGAATGTCACATAAAATTTATCAAAAGAGATACTTTCTCCTGTTCTTATTATAGAGTTTTTTAAAACTAATTCTCACATACTAAAAATAACAGCTAAAGTATTAAATTTTTCCCGCATTAATAATTTTTTTTAAAATTATCCCGAGCTTAAATAATATGATGTAGATAGATAAATACAGAGTTTGATAAACTTTTTAATGCTAGACTTTAATTATTAAAAAGGGTAAAATTAGCTAACGTAACAATTAATGAGTTAATTAATTACTTATATTTAGGGGCTAAAAATCTTTTTAGATGATGCCCTATAATAAGAACCAGATGATGTACCTTGTTATTGATAGATGATGCCCTATCTTCAAAGTTGTGAAATGGTTTGTCGATTTAGCTAGCTTAGATTGACAAAGACTTTGATCCCCATTGAACGGAATGCCATCAGTGAGGAGCGGATATGGATCTTCGTTCTCTGCATCCTTTCTCTCAATCATTTTCTTCTCCTCCTTTCATCCTTATCACTGGTCAAAAAATGAATAGTTTGAGATTCAATATTTTATGGAATCATTATTTTTGCCTATTTTCAAGTAGTTTACAGTTGCGTAATGTCTGGAACAAATTTTAATGTTTTAGATTTATTCCTAATGATGTTAAAAATTAGATTAAAATAAATGTTTTCAAAACAATTGGGAAGTCTCTCTAATTTTAGCACACTTTATTTTACTAAACATTCTTTTACTATGAAAGTATTTAATAATTTATAATTTTATGAGGAAAAACGTTTTTCAGATATTCTTAATACGTTTTTTTTTTTTTTGAATCATTTTATATATTAAAATTAATATAATTTTTCTCGTGAAAATTAAATTTTAAATTATAGGACGATAAATGTATTATATAGAGAATCACAATTTAATGTCCATAAATAAGATGCTGTAGTTGGGTGAGCAATCCTCGTAACAAGTCAAGGGTGGATTCCGCACATTGAAGCTCTTGAATGTAAAAATAGATGTGTTAAACATTTTTTATGGTCAATGTATTTAATAATTTATATTTTTGGTATTTAAAAGATAAAATAATTCATATAACATATAAAGTTCACAAAACAAATCATACTATTCACATGATTGTACAACTTTTAAATATGTGAATATTACGTATATGCGTATTAATTTGGTCTAATGCTGAAAGGGCAAAGAAGAAAAAAAGTGTGGCGAAATATAACCAGAAGATCAAAGACAAAAATGCTGGCAGAAGAGATGTGGTCATAAAATAAGACGTTATTATTACCCAATGAAATAAAGACACCCTATCCATCATTATCAAAAAAATGGTCACGGAATGCTCATCTTAATCTAAACCAACCACATTAATTTAGATTGACGAGGACTTCCATCTACATTGAAAGGAATGACTACCAATGAGGAACCTATTATAATGAAGTATGTCAGGTCGCGCTCCTTTCTTTCAATAACTTTGAATTTTCATGAGCTAAGCAATGAATGTACAGAAAATGACTTCTTTTTATTAAGTCGGATTAAGTTTTGAATTGAAGGCTGAAGAAAGCTTCACCACAAGAAAAAAAGCTATTTTCTAAATCTAAAACTGCTGTTCTTAAAATGTTTTTTTGAGTAAAATATAAAATAAAAAAAATTAAATATGAAATGTTCAAATATAAATTTAAATTATTTAAATTTAATCACAAGAAAAAAGAGAGGAAGAAGAATGGATACACTAACACCAACCTTGAATATTCTGATAATGCTCTCATTTGATAGAAGATATATCGTCTAGGTTAAAGGAAAGGAACCTGTCCGAGAATATTCTCATGGGAATAATATACTAATAAGGATTCAAGAATCTCTTTGTATGAGACTTTTGATTACTTGTTTAGAGAATTAACTCAGATTGCTTTAAATCACAACTGTGTGGATTCTTGTCAATACAACAGTAAATATAGCTGCTGGTTGCAATTCCGCTGCACATAAAAAAATATATATCTATATGGACCAATTTAATTTGTGGATCAAATATTGGGCCATTTAACTCTTCAAATCAACTTATATATATCACATAAAATCAAAAGAACTACATTATTATTCACAGTAGTATTAATTAAGGATACCAACCTATCTTCAAAGTTGCGAAATAGTCTGTCCACATAGCTAAGCTCGGATTGACAAAGACTTGGATCCATATTGAATGGAATGCCACCAGTGAGGGGCAAATATGGATCTTCTCCGCATCATATCTCTCATTTTTTTTCCTCATTCCATCCTTACCATTTGATCAAAAAATGAATAGTTTGACATTCAATAATATATTATAAAATCATAATTTTATCTATTTTTAAATAGTTTACAGCTGTGTATTGTCCATAATAAATTTTAATAATATTTAAAATTTATTCCTAATGATGTTAGAAATTATAATTAAATGTACGTTTTGAAAATAAATAGGTGTTTATAATTTTAGTAAACCATATGAGAGATTACTGGATTTTACTTACATTTTTTAGTGTTAAAATATTTAATAATTTTGAATTATTTTATATATCAAAATTAATATAATTTTTCTCATGAAAAATATATTTTAAATTATATGACGATAGATATAATACATAGAGACACACATTTTAATGCTAGCAAATAAAATGCTGCAGTTGGGTGAGCTATCCTTGTAACAGCTGAAGGTGGATCGAGCACAATGAAGCTCATTTTTTTTTATTGAAAATAATTGTAAAAATAGATATATTAAACATACTTTATGGTCAATATATTTAATAATTTTTATTCGTTATATTTAAAAGATAAAATCATTCATATAGCATATAAAATTCAGAAAACAATTTATACTATTCACATTAATATTATAGCTTTAAGTATATGAACATTGCATATACGCGTATCAATTTGGTCTAATGCTGAAGAAATATTAAAAAAAAAAAAAGTGAGGCGAAATATAAGCAGAAGGCTAAAGAGAAAAACAATACTGTTTGTGAAAGTGAGTAAGAAGATATTATCTTATCATGAGTGAAACCTCAAACAGTCTTGAACCCGTTTGCCTTTCTTCTTCCTTTATCCCACAAAGACTTCCCTCTTCTATTCGTAAAACTCTTTCTAGAAAAATAGAAAATCTTGTTGAGATAGATCATCTTCTTGAAGATGCTAGAGTTCAGGAAATAGATCTGCCTCTTCTCAGCCCTTATAGTCTTTATCACATACTAATCGTGTCACTAGAAATGTTAGAAACCTTATCTCCATTCGAAGACCCCATATAAAAGAAGTTGTCCAGTCTACCAACTTAGAAAACTATGGTCTTCCTACCTCTTCCTATGAATAATATGTCACTATTGATATACCTCAACCTTTGATTAATGAATGGATGGCTCAAGGTTATACCCATCTTGTTGAGAGATTCTAGAAAGAAGTCCCTCTACTAACAGAAGCCTCCCAAGACCCTCGGTCTCTCATGATGAAATCTCTCTGGAATTCTTTAAGTGTTGTGCTACTGGCTGAAGGTAAACTTGGAGGGAAAGGTCCAAGAGAAAGACATAAAGTGTCTTCTCCTGTGTCTGGCTAATGAAGTGCAATTAATGTCTTTCCAATTTTCTCTATCAATAATCTTTCATTTCTTGGCCATGAGGGAGTGGTGACCTGGAGAATCAAATGGTTGTCTGTGTAGAGCCTTTGGTCAGCACTTATATCATAGTTTCTGAAAAAAGTATAGAAACAAAAAAATCTCTTTTGTTTGGGAGATGGTAAGTCTCAAATATTATGATCCTTGAGAATTTTTCAAAGTTTTCCACTCCAGTAGGGAAGAGGAGCAATCATCTCAGAGAGTGTGGTAAGAGGAGAATTTTTATTTCTAAAGTCATTTAGGTGATCATGTACGACAACTGCTGAGAAGGCTATGACGCAAGTATAATTGGCTGAGACAGACCAGATGTACCATAAGAGTTCCTTTGGTATGGGTCCTTTGATGATGGGAACAGTGAGATATGGAGCATTGGCATCAAAGTGTTGAGGATATGGATGAATTCCAGTATTTACGAGAAGAAGGTGGAGCCAGTGGAACATAGTGCTTCTGGCAAGGTTTTGGACATCTGCTGGAGATTTAGGACAAGATCCAGGAGGGAAAATGGTGGCTCTCATTCTATGAGGCATTTTTGGTTTAGAGATAGTTAGGATGAAAAGAGGTTGGTGCTTGGAGAGTGACAGGAGTTTTAGAGGCTGAGAAACTTTCTGAGGTCTTGTGAGGAAATCTGTGATGATGTTCTTGTGACCTTTGAAGTGATGGACAGAGAATTTATAATGAGAGAACCAGTCTTTCCATCGGAGTAACTGGCTATCTGGCAAAATCTTTCCCTTGGGATTAAGCATTCAGGGAAAAGACGTATTATCCATTTCTACTCTGAATTGATAAGGACTGAGGTGAAAACTAAACTTCTTGATTCCTCTTTTGACTGCAAGGATCTCCTTGTAGGTAGCATGATAATGCTTTTCTGACTCCTTGAATTGTCTGCTTGCATGTCCATAGTATAATCTCTTTCTATTTATTTCTTCAATTAAGACAGCTCCCAAAAAGTCATCACTAGCATCAGTCTGGAGGATTTGTAGCCCTTTGTCAGGAATCTTTAAAAGAGGTGGTTGCTGTGCAATTCTTTTGAGAGTCTTGACAGTTGAGGTCTGCTCTGTTCCCCACGGGGGAGGATTCTTTTTGAGAAGTTTGGACAACTGGCTGGTATGATTAGACACATGAGGGATAAAATCCCCAAGATAATTAATAATCCTCAGAAATTGTTGGATTTGCTTTGCTGTAAGATTATCATCTGGGAATTTGAGCAATTCTTCTGCAATATGTGGTCCAGGATGATATTGACCATTTTCAAAATTCATTCCAAGAAATTCTATGCTTTTGACACCTATTTCTCCTTTCTTTGCCGACAACATAATCCCATATTTTTCAATTATTTCCCCAAACCGGGTCAATAAAAGTTTATAAGTATCTTCATCTTTTGAGAAAAGTAAAAGGTCATCAATATAAATGAGGAGGTTATCAAGCATAGGTTCAAAGATTCTGGTCATGGCCTTTTGGAACAGTAATGGGGCAACTTTGAGCCCAAATAGCATAACAGTCCATTGGTACTGAGCATTTAGGATACAAAAAGCAGTTTTGGGTTTATCTTTTGGGTGGATACTCAATTACCAAAATCCTGTTTTAAGATCAAACTTCGAAAAGATTTTTGGATCTCTAAGATGGACTATAAGTGAACTGGGTTTTGGTAAAGGGAATTTATCATCTTGAAGGAAAATATTAAGAGGTTTATAGTCAATGACTAACATTTTCTTCCCTCTTTTGATTTCTGATCTCTTTTCAACATAAAATACTTGGCAAGCCCAATCAGATTTTGTTGGTTCAATAAGGCCTTGTTTGAGAAGTGCAGTACATCCCCCTTTGACGACCTTGAGATCTTCTGGATTCATCCCTGGGTGAGAGGTTTTCGTGGGATTGATATCTTCATTTTTCTTGAAGGAGAGTTTTATGAAAAACTCATGATTTTTCCATAATGGAAATGGATGGGAGAATTGTTGATGACTATCAGCACAAAACCTAAGGAGATGATCTCTGATGCTTTCATATCTTGGTGGTGCTTGTTGGATTTCAAAGAGATTAGGAATTTCAGTTTATGCACTAAAGAAATTTTTATATCTAATTCCTTTAGGCAATACTTGAAGATTCCTAGTATAGTGATAGGCATCAAATCTAATAAGAATATCTTTCCCAAGGAGATCATCACTTCCAAGAACTTTCATCCATAAAACATATCCTGGAAAGAATTGAATACCAATCTTCCTTCGAGTAATCCATTCAATCTTGAATGTTTTTGAATCAGCAGTAAGGAAGGATTGATTACAAGGGATCCATGCTTCAGAAGGAAGAATATCAGGATTCATGATAGTTCTGCAAGCTCCATTATCAATGAAAGCAATAACAAGAATTGGTTTTTCATATCTTCCTGGAAGGATATGAATTTTGACATTAGGCTTGGGAATGATTTTGTTGTGTTCTGGCTGAGAAGCCAAAGAACCAAGGAGAGATGGATATAAGGGTTGTTCAAGGGAATATAAATACCCTTGAGGATCATCATCTTCTTGGGATAAAAATTCAAAATCGGTTTCTTCATTTTCAGAGAAAGGAAGAACATATTGTGTTTCTTCATCCTGAGCATCTTGTTCTTCGATGACAGATGCAATATCTTCATCTTCATTGATCATTAGAATAGTCTGCAAGTGTTCCAGCATCTTCACATCCTTTTTTGTCTTGCTAGGACAATTTTTTGCAAAATGTCCCTTTTTCTTTCATAAATACCACCTGTCAGATTTCTTTGAATAAGGCCTGCATCTTTTGAAATATCTCAAGAAAGGCTTTCTAGATCTTCTCCTGGAATAAGAACTCTTTGGATATCTGAATCGTCGATAATGAGATTTTCTCTTGGTAAAATAAGAGCAATCTTTATCGTCTTTGCACTTTATCTTCAGATGGGGTTTTTTGTAAGCATGCTTCAGCTTTGACTGTCCTTTCAGCATTCCTTTGAAGAACTTTTGTTGTTCACAGAGCTTGTCCGTAGTTGTTAATGCCAACTGATATATTTCTTCTATAGAAATGTCAGACATATTTCTATGGAGTATATTGATAGCTCTATGAAATTCTGGTTGCAGTTCATCTGGGAGAGAAGCAATGAAAGTATGCCTGAGATTGACATCATTAGCTCCTTCGAGCATGTAGTATTTTTCAGACATTCTCTAGAAATGCTTTTGCAGGTCTCTTTTGTCCAAGGAGCAGCATTTCATCTCAAAGTATTCTTGGCGATGCCTTTTGTTAATGATATGAAAATCACTAATGAATTCCTTGTGAATGAGTCCCATAAGAGTTCCTGTATTATCAACTCTAGTTGCTGCTATCTTCTGGTAATCACTGAGGCTTTGAAACCATTCTCTTAATGTTCTGGTCAATCTTGAGAGAAATTCTGGAAGAACTTCCTCGAGATTTGTATCATGCCTGGCAAGTATGAAGTCAATCCATGCTCCGAACTTATGGAGCCTGTCTCTCTATTTTTCCGGAGGGAGGTCATCAAAAGTGAACCACAGACCTGTAGTAGGTTTATAGTCTGTTCTTCTAGGCTCAGATGTATGACGGACAAATGGTTCTTCATCAAAAGGATCTTCAACTGTAGGATCTGGTTAGACCATTGCCACGTTAGAGATATCAACATGATATGTCTCAGAATTAGAGTTAGAATTGTATTCAATAAAATGATCAGACTCAAATTCAGAACTTCCATCTGTTGATGATTGATCTTTATTTAGGGATTGGAAAGTGGCTATGGTTTTGCTTGGATCAACAACTTCTTTTCTTTTTTTCCTTGTCAGGTGTAGAAGTCTGTTTTGGTGGAGTTCTAATTATAATTCCTTGGGAGGATGGTGTTGGTTCAATGGATTTAGTGTATGAGGATGATGGCTAAAAAAGTCTTTCAGATGAAGGGAAATGAGGTGGTCTTATTAGAGGTCTAGGAAGAGGATTTGGTTGTACCGATGGAAGAGTAGGTTGAGGTTTTCTCAACTATCTTAAAATAGGATAAGACATTTTAAAAACCTTACTGTAGTCAGATTCTCTGGGGTAAGAAGGAGATGACGTTGGATATGTAGGAAGTTGGAAACTAGAGGGGTAAGATGGATAAGCATTATAGATGGTTTGTGAATGATCCTTTGCAATATCCAGCTCAATTCTCTGCAAATCCTTTCAGATTTGTGACAATTCTTGCTCTTTCCTAGTAAATTATGGTCCAATATACCCCTTTTTGATAAATCGCTTTAGATCTGCATCCAGTTAATAAGCTTGAGGAGATAGAGTCATATAAAGTTGTTTGACTTGATCAAAGACTTGGTTGAGTCTGCTTGTCAGAGTATCAGTTCTAAGAATCAGCAGGTCAAGCTTCGAATCAATCTTTGTTAGAGTTCTGTTCTGGCCAATCGCATTCTGGGTCTGCCAATTAAGAATTCTTTTGTTGTTGAGACTGGTCTAGCTTCACCAGTAGGAGAGATTTCTGTTAGAATAGAGAAAGGTCTTGCTGTAGCCTTTGTTTCTCTGTTGGTTCTTCTTTCAAGGGGAGGAAAATCCTGCTCATAAGGATCCATCATTGCTATACACGGGATGGATTGTTGGATGACAGGAATCACTAGATCTGGCCTTTGTTTAGGAAGGATATCTTCATGACTTGTTTCCTTCAGCAAATCATATAAAGATAATTTGCTAGAAGGAACAATAGGAACAGGAATCTTCCAGTTTCTAGCTTTCTGCTTCGGACCATGATCATCATCATCATGGTGATGATAGAAATGCTTGTGGGAACAAGGAGATACATTCTTCTCCTTTTTCTTCTTTGAGGCATATCTGATAGGATAAGACCATCCATCTTCATCTTTATCATCTGATGCTTCCCACCAGTAAGGTGTATCACATTCACAGTCAGGATCACATTCTTCTAGTGCATGATCCCAGATGAAATGGCCATTTATGGGAGACACATAACATGGCTTGGCATTTTGATCTACCTAAGCAATTGGAGGATGTAAGACCCTTAACCTTAAAAACATTATAACCCGTCATAAAACCACTACTATGGTAGAAAAGGAAAGCTGTTACAATAAGCTACCATAGTAGAAGGAAAATTTCATATTTTTAGAAATTGACTTTTAAACTCGGGTCAACCCGTAATCCGTTGCATGCAACTAAAATCATTCCTTCATATACACTGGGCCTCCGAGCCTCTGGCCCAGGTAACAACATACATAAAAAATCAACCCATCCAATTAGTTTTCCACCATGTATAACAAAGTTCCATGAAACAATAGCAATGGCCTCCGGCCAACTAAAACAAGGAGATAACGTATCCTCCAATTTACAATAGATCAACAATCAAAATATCACAAAAGACCCTAACTGTGGCAATATACAACATATTCATACATAAACAAAGGCTAGAGGCCTAAAGCTAACCAAGCTTAAGCCTCTGCGTCTCTTCCCGAAGGCGCACGCCTAGAAGCTTCACCTGAAAACATTGTAAACCACGGGGTGAGACGGAGTCCCAGTAACCAACCTTTCAAATACTAGGTACTACTAAATAGGTGCTCGTGAGGTGTCAAGTGGGGCAATTCACAAATATATATAATGATAGCCACAACAATTCATGCAAGTGCAATAATGCAATCCCATCAACCAAATCCCTCACTTTGGGGGATGTTCAGGAGCCGAAGCCGGCCTATCCCTCACTATGGGGGACGTAAGGAGCCAAAAGGCCTATCCCTCACTATGGGGGACGTACTAAGCCAGCCATCATGCATTAATGGAGGCCCTACCACGTGGTAGTAACAGACAAAACTCTCACCAAATTCCCAATCAATGCATCATGCTCAAATCATAATCAAAGAGTAATAATCATTTCACAATTAACCTCATTCAGTGGCATATCTTTCACAATTCCAAAATTCATTCATCATTAGTTGAAACCCCACAAGACGGTTTTCCTTTTTATACACAATATACAGTTTGAACATAATTACTACTTAAAGCACAAAACATAAATCTACTCACAATACCACAGAAGCAAGTACTAAGGATTGGAAAGTGGTTACCTCTCGCCTGAGCAAGGAACAACAAACCAACAATGTGGCCCCGTGCACCACCACGACTCACAACCGGTCTACATAAGCACACAAACACACAACCATCATATATTAGCTTTCAAACTAATAATGTAGCCAAAACAACACTTGGGGACACAAAATTCCTACCCCCCATCAAAACTCTACCCAATTCAAAGGGTATATCTATCAAGGCAACACTCCAAAGTCATACCAATCCATTAACACCTTAATTCCTTTCCAAACATCAATTAAAATTCATAACCTCAAGGACCCACTATAGGAATTCTACACCCAAACATCTATTTTGAACAATTAAGGTTCCAACAACAAATCTAAACTGATTAAACATCCAATTTAACCCTCCTTAACACAACCCAATTCACAAAACTCAAAATCAATCTCTACATTGTCATCCTCAATCCCAAATCACCTATTTCCATAAACCCTAACTCCAAAAATTCAAGATTCTTTAAATCCAAGAAAACTACACCGATTAAATACTTAAACTAACCCAATGCAATCAATTAAACTAAAAACAATTGGTCAAAAACCTCAGTTCCATCACAACCTAGAAAATCCTAGGATTCCACCAAAAATCCTCAGAAATTTCAAGAAATTCCAAGAAAGAAAGACGATTAGAGGTTAAAATCACTTACTTGAGGTAATGGATCCTTAAAAATGTCTTTCCCAAGCCTCAAAACCGAAACCCTAGCAGAGCTTCTCTCTCCTCCTTCAGATTTTCTAATTTTCGCACGACTGAACCCTCCAGTGACTATATAGATTCGGGACCTTTCGCCGCAGCGAACTAATCCCGAGAGGGATTACTCGCCTGAAAACCTGACTTCGCTGCGGTGAACTCCAATTTTCGCCGCGGCGAAAGCTTCCTGAGAGGAAACTCTCGCTCACCTGGACAACTTTGCCGCGGCATCCCCAAGACTTCGCCGCGCCCAAACCTTCCCGAGAAGACACTCCCCTCTGAAACTCCCAGCATACCCTGAGAGGGGTACGTTCACCTATTCCTCCAACATACCTCAAATCCAACCCAAACACCAAGATCAAGATTTAATTGCTAATCTATCCTCAAAATCAACCCAAAAGAGGCTATTAAAACCCGATAAAAACTCAGGATGTTACAGAGGATCTCGCTTGGATGGAACATGAGCCGGGATGATTCTCAAAATATGTCTAAAAGGTACAGAAGAACCTTCTTGGCCTGGCTTTGTGAAGACAGTTTTGACTGTGCCGTCTAGAAGCATTTTTATCTCAGGAGGAGTAGAAGTATGAACATCCCTTTAAACACCATGAAAGTGTTTTTCATAGTTAGTGATCCACTTAAGAGGCATCAACTGAGCAAGTTCCTCTTTTGGAATCTGTCGAGGAATCTAGATGATGGAGGTATCATCAGCTCTATCAAAAACCACATAAAAAGCATCTTTAGTGGAATTTGGAAAATGAAGGTCAAGAGCATGGTTCTAGAGTCTGTAGATAACTTGATGATGAAGAGTTGTTGCGATAGCTCTGGGATCTTGTTCTGCTCCAACTATCTGGACTTGGATTTTTAGTCTGTCTGTCAAAGTTGGATCTGAAAGCTTGATGTTGAAATTTGGAGCCATGGTAAGGATGATACTACCGTTGCTAAGAGTGGTCAAGACGGCACCGAGCAGAGCATTACTATAGGAAGTATAGGTAGTATCAACTAGAGCAACTTTAGCAGTGGCTGGTATTCCCTTTCTTCCATGGAGTGTAAGAATAAGACGTACAACACCAATATGGAGATGGGTATAACCTTGAGCTATCCATTCATTAATCAAAGGTTGAGGTATATCAATAGTGACATATTGTTCATAGGAAGAGGCAGGAAGACCATAGTTTTCTAAGTTGATAGACTGGACAACTTCTTTTAAATGGGATCTTCAAATGGAAATCAGGTTTCTAACATTTCTAGTGACGCAATTAGTATGGTGATAAAGACTATAAGAGCTAAGAAGGGGTAGATCTGTTTTCTAAACTCTAACATCTTCAGGAAGATGATCTATCTCAACAAGATTTTTTATTTTTCTAGAAAGAGTTCTACGAATAGATGAGGAAAGTCTTTGTGAGATAAAGGAAAAAGAAAGGCGAACAGGTTCAAGGCTGTTTGAGGTTTCACTCATAAAAAGATGATATTTTCTTACTCACTTTCACAAATAATATCTCACTTCTGTCGAAATTGTGCTGGAAAAAGTACTGACATTTATTTTATAAATGGCACTTGGTTAGGGAAAAGAAGACTGATACTTATTTTAAAAATAAATTTATCATTGAAAAGAATTTCATATTAAAAAAATTTTAAATTGAAATAATTATAAATGATCTAAATTGCCTTACAGTGAGATGATGAGTATTGAATGAGGACCAAGTGTATGTTTATCTATATCAACCTCCTCAATTTGTGGATTATTAAACATTGGGTACATTTAGCTTTTAAAATCAACTTATATACCACATAAAATTTATAATTAAAAAGATTATATTATTATTCATTGCAATTACCGATACTAACCTAATCATGGCCCTTTCGATGCAGCGGGCCCAGGCAGACGAAGACTTTGACCCAAATTGGAAGAAAATGACCGCCAATAATGAGAAACATATTATAAATTTATAATAAGTGTGTCAAGTCGTGATTTTAATTTCTTTCAGCAACTTCGAATTTTCAGGGGCTGATGAGCAATAAATGTACAGAAAATGACTTCTATCTGTTAAGTGGGATTAAGTTTTGAATTCAAGGCTAAAGAAAGTTTCACCCGAAAAAAAAAAGATATTTTCTAAACTTAAAATATTGTTTTCAAAAATTTTTTGGAGAAAAATATAAAATAAACAAAATTACTAACCAATAATGTTAAAATTATAATATTTAAGTTAAGAAGTTTTAAAAAAATAAATATAAACTTGTCAATATAAATTTAGATTATTCAAATTTAATGCCAAAAAAAAAAAAGAATAATTAGAAGATGAATGGATAATCTAAGACCAAACCTTGAATATGCTGATAATACTCACTTGTGATAGAAGATATACCCATCGAAGTTAAAGGAAAGAACTTAAACTCTGAGAATACTCTCATGGGAATAGACACACACACACACACTAATGAGGATTCAAGAGTCTCTTTATATGAGACATTTTGATTTTTTTTTTTTTTTTGAGAATAAACTCAGATTGCTTTAGATTACAAGCTGAAGATGCTCGTAAAGGAACCTAAGATGAATATAAAATTCCATGACAAATCTTGAAGGAATGCATCATAAACTCTATGGTTTTCCATTATTTATCATTTAGCTAATTGCTTTTTCATCAATATAATGTTGTTATAAATATTCTTCACAGTTCACATGAATAATTTTCTGTCTACGTACCAAGTACTCCTTATTAGGAGTAGCATTGAACAAGATTTACAGATTGTATGATACTTCACTGTAATTACACACACTTGAGTTTTCTGTGGTTGAACTTAGCTAACTTTCAACTTTATATTACCTTTTCGACCTTGGGCTATTATGAGAATGCCTAATCAACTCACATGAAGATGTGAATATCCTTATTAGGAATGATATAATCTCAGTTGTCTTGTTGATTAGGTTATCCACTTGATGCTGTTAGGATATTTGATAGGCTTTCGGTTAATCTTACTTTAATGAGTTCAATTCTGATTACTTTGGCGTTCGCAGAGTTTTTAATTCCATTAGTGGTGATCCTTGGGGCCTGATCAAGCCAGCTTTGAAATGCCAACTTCTTGTTTATGTCACTGGGTTTGTACCCAACATGCTCAATCTTATTCAGACCACATTCTTTGTCCTTCAAATAGTATGGCTCTAGTGAAATACTATGTTCAATTTATTCCTTAATATAAGAGTAACATAATTAGAACTACCCCATGGAAGAAACTCTCTTAATATGTGCAATCAATGGTGATGCTTTGAAAAAAAAAACCTATTACCTCTGATCCTTAATATAAGAACTAATTGAGGGTTAAATTTGGTCCTAGATACATCTTCATCTACTTTGTCTCCTAGATTTATTATCCCCCCCCAAAATATCACTATTGGCTGTAGTGAGTTCCCACCAAAAGATAATTTTAATACACATAATTAAAAAAAAGGTAATTTAGGAAGGTCATCACACATTTATTATAAATAACCAAGTTAAGTAATTTATTGGCTAAAGGATACTTTTGGTCCTTTAAGTTTACATGAGGTTTCATTTTGGTCCCCTAAGTTTAGAAATTGTATTTTTGGTTCTTTAATTTTAACACTGTTAATGTTACTAATGGAAAATGCTGACTAATCAAATTTAATTTTTGATTGTGTATTGTTGACAAAGCATATATAAAATTATAATTTTTTTCTGGCAAAAAAATTCAATTTTTGATTTAATATTTTACATTAAAAAATGAAAATAAACCTGTGTATTGAAATACTTCCTCTTCTTCTCTTTCAACCATGGCCTCTCTACCTCTCCAACCCACATCTGCCACTGCTGCAACTAAAGCTACTGACCCCATTCTTCAGTATTTCCTTCACCTAGAGCTGACCAGAGAAAATTGTTGAGGATTTGGTTTGGTTTTTTTTCATTGACTGGGCAAATCTGAAGTGGCAAGCAAAACGATGAACCACCGGCAAAATCCAAGTGGGGAGAGGTTAGTGAGCCCAAAAAACCAGAATGACAGAGAACCAAAGCTGGAAGATTTTTTGGGGTACTCCGATAGCCAAATGGAGATACAAGATTAGATGAATGAAAGTTTTGATGTTGATGATGCTTTCTTTAGGTTTTTAATTATTTTCAATTTACATATCTTTTAAATTAAAGATTAATATTTCATTATTTAATTGTTGAGTCAGCATTCAAATTTCCTGAGTTGGCATTTTCTGTTAGCAACATTAACGATGTTAAAATTAAAGGATCAAAAACACACTTTCTAAATTTAAGGAACCAAATTAAAACCTCATGTAAACTTAAAGGACCAAGAGTATCCTTTATCCGTAATTTATTTAATATTTTAAAAATTGATTATTTAGCTCTTATATTAAAAACTATAGTTAATATAAATTTTGGGGGACAAAATGAATTAATGTCTAGTATTTTACTCTTTGATTTTTTTCCGAGGAATGGGATATACATAGATAACAAGGGAGACTGAATAGGATCACAAAATGAGTATCATTGTGGCGTGCTTGGGCGGAGATCTAGTTAATCATTAGCACAATTAATAGATTCTCTGATCACGATGAAGAGTGATGGATCAATGTTCCATGATATGATCCCTAATCTCAAGTATGGTTGGGTCATAGGGTGAGTCAAAGTGGAACCGCGTAAGCTTTGGACGAATCTTAAAGCTTCCATGGGCATCCAAGTCTTGTTGGAAGCAGAAACTAAAGAACATAAACATGAAATGACATATTCTCTTATCCATAAAATTTCCCAACATAAGAGAACTCGTAAATTGATTAATCTACAATTAATTATGTCAAATCTACGACTCAATTCAAATTTGGTTTTTGGATAACACTCATTTCTTGATATTTATAACTCATGTCTATCATTTAACTACCACTACCACTAACGTGTAGAATTTGTAATAGTTCAATTTCACATTCTATATGAAAATTGATTTTAGAGTAATTTACATTATTTTAAAAGATCAGCAGTTCAATTCAATATTTATATAGTGATAGAGTCAGGATTCTTAGTAAGGAGGTGCAATTATATTTTTAAAATTAATAATTTAATTTTAACCATTCGATTTTTTAATAGTTTACAGCTGTGTATTGTCTATAATAAATTTTAATATTTTAAATTTATTGCTAATGATATTAAAAATTAGAATTAAATGTATGCTTTGAAAATAAAGAGGAGCTAGGTATCTATAATTTTAGAAAAGTTAATACAATTTTTTGGTCCTTCAAGTTTACTTCCATTTTGGCTTTTGGTCCCTCAAATTTCTGCTCATTTAATATATTGGTCCTCATAATTCAATAAAAATATGAAATATTTTGCCTCAAAAAGGACCAAAATCTATGGTTTAAAATTTGAGGGACAAGACTAAAATATATTTTAGAAAACGTGATGCTTTTATAAAATACTGAATATCAAATTATTCATTTTTTGATCAAATGGTAAGGATGAAATGAAGGGGGGAAATGAGAGAAATGACGCAGAAAACAGACCCTTATCTGGCCCTCACTGGTGGCCTTGGCCCCAATGTGGATTGAAGTTTTTGTCAATCTGGGCTTAGCTACATGAACAAGCCATTGATCACAACTTTGAAGATAGATTGGTTTCCTCAATTATCACTGTGAATAATAATGTAATTCTTTTGATAGATTTTATTTGATATATAATAAGTTGATTTGGGAAAGTTAAATGGACCCACTATTTGATCCACAAGTCCGCTTCTTAATATAATAGCTAATTTGATATTTACTTTGATTTTAAGTATAAGACTCCAATTTATATTATCGTCTTTCATATTTATCGATTTTTCTCAAAGTAATCCTTAAAGTAATTGCACATATTAAAAGTTTCATTAAATAGTTGTTCTAGCTAATACACTTGATTAATAAGGCAGTTTAGAAAAAAAAACAATATCTATTTATTATAAATAACAAGTAATCCTAACTGTTGGACACAATACTTCTCCGAGCGGAGATTCAAACATTGGTCGTAATGTTTCTATTTACATATATAGGTGTTACCAATTCATTGGTTAATTCTTGGAAAAATGACACAAAAATAACACTTGAACTTGGAAATGCCAAAATGGTTACTTGAGTTTGCAAAATCCCAATTTAGTCATAAGTGACCAATTTAACATTTATAAATTTGCTGAAATGACCATATTGTTCTTTATTTTATTTATTGTTTTTTAGAAAAATCAAATGCCCCCACTGGCCAACCAGTCGTCAGAGCTCCAGTGCCAGCAGCGACCGTAGGAGCTCAGGTGCAGCCGTCACCAGAGCTTCGGCGACTGCTGCCAATTAGTCGATGGAGCTCCGGAGGCCAATAATAATTTTTTTTGAAAATTTTTACCACTTTAATAAAACGGTTAACTTTTGTAATGCTATTAACAAGTTTAGTATAGCAATTAATAACAGCTTTTTTAGAAAATTCAAAAAGTAGCATTTTTATAATTTCAGTAACACGGCTAATAAGTCATGTAATGATATTACTAACTCTCATAAAAATTGATGTTTTTGATATTAGCTCCCCATGAAAGTTGTACAACAAAATTTTTCACTTATTAGCTAGCCACTATGGTCATGAAAGTTATTAATACCGTTACATGACTTATTAATCGTATTACTAAAGTTGTAAAAATGCTACTTTTTAAATTTTTTAAAAAAATCTATTGTTAAATATTATACCGAACTTGTTAATAGAGTTACAAAACTTGTTAATGGCATTACTGAAATTGTAAAAATGCTAAATTTTGAATTTGTTAAAAACGTTACAAAACTTGTTAACTGTTTTATTGAAATTGTAAAAATTTTCAAAAAAAAAAAAAATAGTTACTAAAGTTGTAAAAATATCTTTTTTTTAATTTTCTAAAAAATTTGTTGTTAAATGCTATGCCGAAATTGTTAATAAAGTTACAAAACTTGTTAACGTCATTACTGAAATTGTGAAAATTCTACTTTTTGAATTTTTTGAGAAACCTGTTGTTAACTGTCATACTAAACTTGTCAATAGCATCACAAAAGTTGTTAACCATTTTACTGAAATTGTAAAAATTTTCAAAAAATAGTTACTAAAATTGTAAAATTATCATTTTTTTTAATTTTTTAGAAACTTTTTAAATGCTATATTGTTTGTTAATAGAGTTACAGAACTTATTAACGGCATTACTGAAGTTGTGAAAATGCCACTTTTTTAATTTTCTAAAAAACTTGTTGTTAACTACTATACTGGGCTTGTTAATAGCGTTATAAAAGTTATTAATTATTTTACTGAAGTTCTGAAAATGTTTTAAAAAATTGTTGCTAGCCGCGAGAGCTCCAGTGACTGATTACTGGTGGAGTTTCAGCAGCACCTAAGCTCCGGCAACTACCGACAGCACCGGAACTCCATCGGCCGGTTAGCTAGTAGAGGCATTTGATTTTTTTAAAAACAATAAATAAAATAAAGAGCAATATGGTCATCTCAGTAAATTTATAAAAATCAACTTGGTTACTTGTGACTAAATTGGTATTTTACAAATTCAAATGACTATTTTGGTATTTTTAAATTCAAGTATCATTTTTGTGTCATTTTCTCTTAATTCTTTTAGGTCATCTTATAATCTCATCTCTTGCGTCAGCACTTCTGTCTTTAAGCTTCTGCTTATTGAATGTGCGGGAACAACCTGTCCCATGTCATCAAGTTGTTCAACACAAGCAACCACCGCAACTTAATATTGAGAGTCCGCATGCCATGCTGATCCCCAAGCCACACCCCCCTAGCTGTAGCTGCACCGTGTAGTGATGGAACCCCTCTTTTTTTTTCCCAAATAATTTTTTTGGTTTTTTTGGTAAATTTTTTTGTTTTATTTAAGTTGAATTTAGTCTCCCAAAGATATTTTTTAGCAACACTCAATATTTTAAATTAATTAGTTTTTAATACATCTAGTACCTTAAAATATTTTTATAGTAGGGCCTTGTATTTCAAATTAATTAATATTTAGTATATTCAGTATTTTAAAATATTTTTAGTAACACTTTGTATCCTAATTAATTAATTTTTAGTGTATTCAGTGCTGAAATATTTTTTAATAACACTTAGTATTATAAATTAATTAATTTTTTGGTACATTCAGCAGCCTAAACTACTTTTAATGTGGGACCTAATATCCTAAATTAATTAATTTTTAGCGTATCTAACATCATGAACTATTTTTTAGTAACACCAAGCGTCCCAAATTAATTATATTTTTACTACATAGAGCATCCTAAAGTATTTTTCCTGTAATACCCAGTATTATAAATTAATTTTTAATACATCTAGCACCCAAAAATACTAAAAATTAGAAAATACTCTAATATACTATAAATTAATTAATTTAGGATATTAAATGCATTACAAATTAATTACTTTATGATATTGGGTGCTATTGAAAAATATTTTAAGATGATAAATTCACTTATAAACTAATTAATTTAAGATATTGGATGTCACTAAAAATTATTTCAGAATACCTAATGCACTAAAATTTAATTAATTTAGGATGCTAAATGTTACTGAAAAAATATTTAAGTGATAAATACAAGTTAACTCAAATAAATAAAAAAATTAATAAAAAGTTAAAAAGAAAAAGAGGAGGGGTGGATATCTCATCCCAAACAATAGTTTTTTGGAGATGGGCTCCTAAATTCGCCGAGCACGGCGTGGCGACTCATTTATTGATTGGATGCAGCTGGCTTAGATTGAGGAAGACTTTGATCCCTCTTGAAAGAGAATGAATGCCAATGGTGAGAAGCATATTATAATAACTGTGTCAAGTCGTGTCCCCTTTTTCCAACAACTGACTAGGATTCAATAATCTCTTCTTCTTCTATTTTGGTGAACGGATTCGATCATCTCGTTGTGGGAGGCATTTGATCACTTTTTTGACAATTAACTCATATTGCTTTAGATTAAAAGCTGAAGAACCTCGTCAAGGAACCAAAGATGAATAAAATGTGAGGACCTAATTTCAAAAATTTAAACTGTAGAGACTAATCCAAAATTGATGTAAATCACAAGGATTTGGAAATTAATTTTCCCTAAATTCAATATTAGAGGGGTTGGTTGAACCGTTATATATCCGTAAATAAGTTTGGTGGCTGTGTTGTGCAGATGGTTCTCGCGCATTCAATAGGCAAAAAGTTAAAGACAAAATTGGTGACAGAACAAGATGAGGTTATAAGATGACATGAAAGACACTAGCCAGTTAATTGAAGTTTACTAGCCTCCCTACTTATTTCAGGATTAACAGAGAAACTCTTAGGTGAATCAGGTGCACCAGGTAACTTATGGTCTGTCGAATACAAAGAAGACAAGTGCAGTTTATGAGTCCCACCACTTCTCTCTTCTTTTTACCTATGTATCTCGCTCTCGTGCTTCCCCTCAAAACTCTCTCTCTCTCTCCCTTCTGTATTTTATAAGATGACATGAAAGACACTAGACAATTAATTGAAGACGCCTATTACTAGCCTCCCCACTTATTTCAACCTATTTAATTTGTGGATTAACATTGGGTCCATTTAGCTTTTCAAATCAACCTCCGGAAATCACATGCTCCCTTGAATCTAAAATCTAAGACATTGTTAATCAATTCACACAAATAAGAAAATATTAATTATGTTATTAATTGTGTCAAATTTACCTATTTTATCTATATTAAATAATATGATTGAAAAATGATAAAATTAATTTTTAAATATTCTTTTATTAACTGTGACCTCTCTTCTCTTTCTCCTCCTTATAACAAGCAGTAAAAAAAAAACCTATCGTTAATTATCCTGCTAATCTCTCATATTTTGGATTAAAAGTTCTTGCTAGAAGAGTTCTTATATTTTAGGTCAAAGAGAGTTAAATTTATAGCATTATTACTTCTGATTTTTAATATAAGAACTAGTTGACTAATTTGAATAAATTAAAAAAATTAGTTAAGTATATTATTTGTAATAAACATCTATTATCTTTCCTAAAATACCCTTAATAATCAAGTGTATTATCTTTTTAGATACAATAATCAAGTGTATTATTACCTAAAATTATCATTTGATGAAACATTTAATATGTACAACTATTAGAAGGACTATTTTAGAAAAAAATGAATAAATATGAGGGATAAAGTGAATTGGAATCTTATGTTTAAGATCAAATTTAATGTTAAAGTAGTTTTCATATTAAGGGTTAGAGGTAGAGGTAGTACTCCTTCAGTCCTTAATATAAAACCTATTTAATTAATTTCTCCCTCTTCTACTTGATTATGGTTGAAGGAATATTCATAGAGGTAATTTAGGAAAAAAATGATAAATGTAAAAAATAATTCTTATATTTAGAACCAAAATCGACTTCACAATTAGGTCCTATATTAAGTATCGAAGGAGTACATTATTTTCCACAGTGATTAGGATACCAACCTACTAATCATTGCCCCACCTCTTTAAAATTGCGAAATGGTTTGTTCTGAATGCCTGCAGCTGGCCAAGATTGACAGACTTTGATCCACATTCCATGGAATGCCGCCAGTGAGAAACCGATATCAATCGCTCTGTAATTTTTATTAAGCCTATTTAAACCGGTATCTAAATAGTAAGAGAACTCTCAGGCTTGCTTACACACACATGAATATACAAACCAGTTTTGTTACAGAAGAAGCGCCTTATAATTATACTACTTGTTTAAGTCATGTTTTCTATGTTCCAAATAGCATTAACCAAGTAGATTTAAAACTTGTACAGTAGAAATCAAAGTACTCCCGCTTATGAACCTGAAGTTGATTATGAATTTAAAATTATAGTTATCTCATAAAATTGTTTTAACATTGAAATGGTTGATTGAAAAAATGGTAATAGTAGCTCACATAATAATGATGGTTTTAAGTTTATAATTGATTTTGGCATGTAAAAAGTATTTAGTTTTGGGGTCTCTTATTAATTTCAAAATGTATAAGGGTGTTTCGATATTTTCAAGAAATACTAAAAAAAAACAGTAAATTAGTGATGGAATTTAGTGACGGAATTTTCGTCACTAATCAAAATTAGTGAAGGAATTTTTTTTGTTACTAATTTCACTGTCACTAATTATTTAGTGACGGAATTTAAAATTATGTCGTTAATTAGCGATTGAAATTAGTGATGAAATTTTTTTATCACTAATGACAGATATCTGACATAAATTTTATCACAAAATAGTAATGGATATTATATATTTTTATTTTTGTATAATATATTATTTAAAAATTATGATATACTATATTTTTTATTTTAATACTAAATAGTAAAAATAATTTATATCATACTTTTTGCGAGGAATTAGTGACAAAACTATGACAACAAAAATTAGTAACAAAAAAATTTCATCACTAATTCTGTCACAAAATGTTTTGTGATAGGAATTAGTAACGGATTAGTGACTGAACAATTCTGTCACTAATTTCCATCACTTATACTTTTATAACAGATTCAGCGAGAACTTGTGACAGATTTTAGTAACTGAATAAAATTTTGTCACTAATTTAGTAATGGAAATTTTCTGTCACTAAGTTAAGTCATCGATTTTAATGACGAAATATGTGACAGATTAGCAAGGAATTAGCGCTAAATTTTGTTGCTAATTGCCTTTTTTTTTGGTGAAAATCATGATTTTGACTCTTATAATTTATTATAATTAGAATCCAAATTATAAACTTTTTATTCTGATTTTCAGTTATGCTAAAAAACAATTATATATATTACATAAAAGAAATACTTACATGTCCCTTACTGCTGGCAATATCTGAATGGATTAAAGTCTAGCACCAACCTCCAAAACATTAAATAGGTTGCGCCCCTAATTGCACACGTGGGAACTACTTATTTATGACCATGATGCCTTGTACCCAATTAATCATGCGAAATTTACATCATAATTCTACATTATACTCAAGTGTGTTAAAATCGGATCGGACGCCCAAAAAGAGTGTTAAAATCGGTTTTTGGATTATTTACAATTTATTTTTTTGTTATTTATAACTCAAGTGTGTATCATTTACAACTAACATGTCAAATGAAATTCTCCCATATTTTTTCAAGATGATCCCTATTTAAAATTTCATTAATCGTAACATGTATGACTTCTTAAATGTAATTTATGACATAAAATATACGTAAACTTAGGATTTTTTATTTTCACAAAGTTAATAACTCAACTACTCCTCTTTAGTTTTTAGAAGGAATTAAAGATGTTTAAGGACATATCGCATGCCAGTTTATTATAGATTACAATAATCTCCCTTTGAGCATTCCATAGGCCTTACTCCTCATTGGACTCATCGGAACTAAACTTTAAGGATTAGAATGTCGTTGCACCTATATCAAATTTCCTAGAGTTTACTATTAATCATAAGCATGTGCCTGAAACATTTTAAAGGCCTGTTTACAACGTACACCGGTTCGATTACCTACTTAGAGCGCCATAAGACAAAACTAAAAATATTGTCGAAACATGAATTTATGTTTAGAAATTTATTAGGTATAAAGTTTAGAGTAGCATGCTATAATATTTTTTTTTAATTATTGTCAATATGGTTCTTCAAAGATTCAATTTAGTGAGCAAAAAGAAAAGGCCGCCTATCTCTACCGGCCATCCACTACCAACATGGATGCTTCCTAAAGTAACTTAGTTTTGAACTATGTTTTATGTTTATAAATTTATGAGGAATAAAATTAAATATTTTCTAAGCTATTCAATTTTATTCTTCATTTTTTTCAGTACCGTTATCAATATGGAAATATTGGACATAGATATTGTGTGATCCGTTGTATTAATCACATCATTGAGATATAGATCGTTGAGAAACTATATGAGGTAAATAGAAGTGATGACAATTTTATGATTCTTCAATTTTCTTTTCACATTTTTAATTCTTGGTTAATTATTTTATTCATTCAAATTTGCAAGCATTTCAAAATGAAAAGGAATATGAAGCTGACGCCATCAATACAATAAAGAATTGGTTGGCAAAAACAATAGTTAGGTTGATGGGTTGATGAATAATTATTGTAGTTGAATTAGAGATTGATCTAGCATTGATTGTTGATTAGATTTATTTGAATAAGGATTGAAAATTTTGGTTATCTTATTGTTAAATTTGGGTACTAGTTATCAAATGATATTCTAATTAGTTTTTAAAATAAAATTGAACGTTTATGATAATTACATTGCTTACTGCATTGCTCCATCTGGGTTGATGGAAATTGATCAGTTTGATTTGGCTCAGTGTAGAGAGACTGTGTATGTAATGAAAAATATATATATAAAAAAAAATTTCATGACGGTTACCCTATTAACCGCCGTTGTAACTGATTTTCCTAGGCGCTTAGTAGGGTCATTGCCATGGAAAGAGCACCCCAAATTTTCTTATTCATAAATTTCTCAACATAAGAAAATTCGTAAATTGATTATGATTTACCATTAATCATGAAAATTTTACAACAAATTCTAAATTATATATTGACTCATTTTAAATCTTAAATAGACCTATGTTTGGCCCACATATTAAATATAACTTGATAAGTTAAATATCCATGAATAAGTTGTGGTCGTTTGTTGGATGTCGTAAAAGACACTAGCCACTGAAATGAAGACATGCATTATTAGTTTCTAAAATCGTATCTTGTCTCTATTAATTAAAAAATACTTAAATAAATTTTTTTATATTTATTATGTCAATTCTCTAATTACAAATGACTATGTACCCTATTTTTAAAATACTATTATTTAATTGTAAATCCACGTTAAAAAATATGGCATATGCTTTTGTGTGCTTAAAAAAATTGACACAATTGACGTAAGGAACTTGATTTAAATACTTTGATTAAGTTTTTTCTATCCATCATGTCAAATTCTCCAATAACATTTTCAGACACCAAGGGGTACTATATGGTCCCTCACATTTTTAGCTATCTAAGTACCCTCCTGTTTTAGGCACCATCAAGTACTTATTTATATCTCCTTATACATCAGTTCCCAGTGTAACTATTAACTATCATATGCTCATCTATTTTTACCCAACTTTATTCTCAAGAGGGGCCTTGCCTGACACCACTTTTTGAAATTTCTTTATCTTTTGACCAATTATTCCCATGGTCAACTATTGATTATCATATGTTAATCATATTGCATAACAATAATTTAACCACTCTCCTGTGTCATCTAGTCAAGCATCTAGCTCATCCTCTATTCTTCACTTAACATTGTTCAATTTCTATCCCTCTTGGCTTACTATTCCTTAGGAATTTTACCAATAGATAGGGGTTTAACAAACCTCAAACATTTTATCCTATTACCTTGCCTCTTTCGAGGTTATATCGATTACTCGATGTTTGAATTGTCATCCTATTTTCTTATTAAGGTATAGGCTCCTACCTTCTTCGGGCCTACTCTATCCTAGCCATTCTATTAGGAGTCGTGTAGAGAGAAGTATTTGAAAATCAAGCCCCTTTTCAGCATCCTCTCAATCACAGCCTCTACTTCCTTTGTTTTGGTGGAGGTTCATTAACCTCCTCTGGGAATTTCTTCAAATATTCTCTTATCAACAGTATTTCTTCTATCTCCACTTCTATCTTTGCCTACATTGAAGAGTTCTCATGACAACATGCTTACATTGTCTTACTCACCTCATCACATTGCATATTCCTGCTTTAATCGTACCCATGTTCTTCATCTAGTCATGCGCATGTCACTCGTCCATTAGAACAATTAATAAGACTTACTTCGAAGTAGGCTTGACTGAATTCTCACTGCTAGTCCATGATTTCGAGAATCTATCTCTGGTTACTAGTTCTGTCTATCCTTCACAGGAAATTTTTTTTTTAACTTTTCTTAGGTTAAAAGCCAATCTCTAAACAATTTATTTTGGTTTTTCTCAGATAGTATAAAAACAAGATTTAAACTCTATCAAAACCAGTCTCAAACCTCATAGGGGCATTCATAAAACACAATTTAAACATTAATTCCTAGTCTATCAAACCTATTTAGCATGTAGTATAAGGTATAATGCAAGCACATATTGATAAAGATAACATACTAGGAATACTCAATTCCTGTAATGATGCATCAATACTTAGTTCTTATTGCCACAATACTGGGTAATATGAATAAATAATTTATTTTTAATTTAAAGACTATATCCAAAGAATAACCATCACTTAATTCGTACCTCGAGTTAAATGAGGCGGTTCTTGGATCTCATGTTGTGGAAGGGCAGTTCTTTCTTCATCTTGAAGTATCAAGGCATCTGTTGCTCAACGATAGTGTCTTATATAGTGCCTCGTTTTTTTATACTTGTAGCAAACATTTGACCTTGCTAAGCAAGGCTTGCTCCCATGTTGCTTTTCACATAAATTACACCCTTTTGTCCTTCTTGGTAAATCAAACCTCATTTGTTTATGGCTTCTTTTAGTTTGCCTGCTCTTTCCAGCTCTCTTCCTTTTAGAAGTATTTCCTCATTCGAATTTCTTGTTTCCAAGGGTGTCTCCCATCATGGCTTGCTGGTTTTTACCACTTTCCAGCACTTTGCAAACTTCTATTACTATATTAAAATTTATTAATTGCATAGGGGCTATGCATTCTCGAAGACTAGGTTTAAGACCTTTAACCAACTTCTTTGTATTCCACTTTGCAGCTTGCTATAAGTAAGTGGAATAATGTAACAAATACATATGTCTAGCCATATAGCCTTCAACAGACTCATCTTCAGCTTGTCTCAGAGTAAGGAATTCCATTTCCTTTTTATCTCTTTCAGCTTGAGAAATATACCTTGTGTAAAATTGTTCCTTAAATACTTCCCAAGTAATAGGGATGTTTCCTGCCTATAAGGCTGACTTCAGGTCCTGCCACCATGGTTCAGCCTCTCCTTTCAATAACAAAACAGGAAGTGGTATTTTTTTGCCCATTAGGGTAATTCATGCTTTGAAAAATTGTCTCCAAGTTCTTAATCCATTCCTCCACAATCTGCATATCAGTGCTTCCTTCAAAAGTAGGAGGATTATATTCATAGAATTTTGAAATTCATTGTTGCCTTTCATCCTATTCCACCATTATTCTAGCTTGTCCTAACAAAGGGATTTGGAATTGCATCGGCATTTTAAGGAGTCTTGTGATCCCTAGTTCTAGGTGAGATGGATGAGTACCAATCGTCCCTGCTGCTAATGCAACTTCCCTATCTTGTCTAGCATGGGTTGCCATTAATTGTGCTGTCATCCTTTACTATTCCCCTAAACAATTTACTAGGACCTGCAACGGATTCACAGAGGATCCAGTCTATTGCTCTTATTGCATTCCCATCTAAACATTAGTATTGAATCTGTACATCTTGATGTCTCCCTTAACATTGAAAGAAATATAGAGGTCACATGTTTACATTATATACCTTTCCATTTATTATTATCGTAGCATAGCAATCATAAGGATTTCACCTTTATATCAAAATAAATAGTCCATAATTGGGTACCATTGGTACCTCAAGTAAAGTTTTGACTATTCTTTTAAAGTTTGGAACAATCTCTTTTCCCCTTGCTTTTCCTCTATCAAGATCTCGTTACTCCGTTAGCATATCAAAGCATTGGCTCGTATTCCTCTTACTTGTTTTGCTCTACTAATGCCATCTCTTATTTGGGGAAGTTCTCTTAACTTTGCTTATACCCTACTCAAGACTTTCAATTTAATCATTATTTCTCTAGAGGGAAATTTCTTAATAATCCTCTATTATTCCTTCCTTCTTTTCTATGTCTACTTCCCTTGAAGTAGTTACCTTAGCCTTTCAATCTTCATGAGACCCCGTCCAGGCAACCCATCATTTTTAATTTCTACACTTTTCTCATAGTGCGTCAACCAAATAACTAAATATAAATCTAGTCACATAATAATTCATCATCAAACAGACACCATCTAATTCACAAACCATAACAACAACCAATCATATTTGGTGTCATATAGCAATCAATATAATGCAGCTATACAGAGCCAGAACCTTTGTTCTGATACCAAAAAGTATCACACCTCTTTTATTACCTCATTATACATTAATTGGAACCATTATAATGCATTTTCCAAAGCTTAGGAATGAAAAACTTCAAGTTCAAAACTTTTCCAATTCGGTCTGTCCGTATACTATTTAGTAGATTTTAGGTCAACTTTGAAAATTCATAACTAATTCTAGAAAAATCAAAATGAGGTGGTTCCAATTTTTCCTTGAAGCTTGCTAAGATTTATTTAGAGAAAAAATATTCATTGGACTCAATTCCATCCAAAACAGCACCAGAAAATTTGACAAAGTGTACTACTCATATAATCAATTCTCAAATTTTTAGTATTTTAGCCTAATTTTGAAAGGGCATAACTCTTAGCACAAAATTCCAAATTTAACGGTTTGCCACTTGATTTAAAACTAAAAATGAGATATACTGCCTGCAAAATTTCAGGTTTAGCTCTCACCATTTGCTCATTGTTTTATGTGGCACAAGAATACCTCTTTTTAGAGCACTTTTATCCCCTAAACAATCTTTTCTTCAATTTTCCTTCCTGTTTTTCAATTGCCATCCATTCTGACACATCATACATGATTATAAACCATCATACAATATTATACTTTACATAATGTCAAAGTATTCCATATCCATAATTCATTACAAACTTATAACGAAGTTCAACAAAATACAACATAACTTAATACATTGTCACAAAATCTCTATGGCCTCCCTAGCTCATTCCAATTCTTTGCCCTTATTCATATTTGGTCCCCTCCCTCTTGATGCATAGTTTAACATAGGGGAAATGCGATTTTATAGAAATCTCAGTAGCAATGAACTATAATCATCATATTAATCAAGCAATGCATAATGTGATATATCATAAAATTTCAAGACATCCTCAAATCACATAAAATCAAATTTTTCATCAAATCAAGAGAGGAATCAAACATACTTTGATATTAACATATTGTCATGCATTTGGCCAAAGTATATCAAATGTCATAAAGTCAACAATTTCCACAAGATAAATCCATTAAACTAAAACAATCCGCATAGCACATCAAGCAAGCTAGATAAACAATCAAACTATAAGTTCAATGCTACCACTTTAACTTAAACCAATTCGGCCTCTTCAAGGAATTTGGGTTCTCCTTGATTTCTCTCCACAAAAACTATCAATTCAAGTATAATTGCAACACACATTAACAATTATATAACTTAATTACAACACTTTAACCTTAACCTACATAATTCCCCATTTTTCTTTGATTTTTAACAATATTATTCCTTCTTTACATTCCATAATCTCTTGGCTCAATCCTATACAATTTTTCATGAGGAATTCAAATATCCAATTGATGAGAGCCTTTGTCGTTCGCCTTAGGGTTCCCAATCAAAAATAAATCCAAGCAATGCAATATAGTGCAAAACTCGAGTCGTTTCACTTTGAGGAGCCTTTATTTGAAATCCCAAGCAAACTAAGTATCAAAAATAAAGAATTGACTTGAAAAGGGATTGATTTTATTTTTAACTGACTAATTGGCAAAATTTAAAAGGATGCAAAATAAGTAAATAATTTTTGGATTTTTAGTTTATAAAATGGGTATGAATAAAATAAGCAAAGTGAATTAACAAGTGACAACAAATGGAAGAGCAATCCTCTAGCACAATGATTAAGGCTATCATTATTTCAATTAATTTGGGAGTTAGCTAAATTCAAAAGACTCTAAGGGCCACCCCCTAGACTCGGTTTAATTAGAAAGATCAACACCAAGCCACCTTGCATATTAATTATTCACAATTAAACTGTTTCAGCACAATTAGCCAAAAAGAAAATCAAAGAAAAGCAATTAACATTTTTAGTCCAATAACCAAGCCACCTTGAATTACCACTAAATGTTCACAATAATTTCAAAACATAGTCTGACGACCCAGTACAATGTAAAGAAATTAAAGCTAATCATAGCATAATGTTAAATGCTAATCAAAGATTCCAATAACTACAACCAATCTCAATACAAATATAAATCATCACAGCCCATTCAAACATTATAAAATTCATTCTAAGACCTAGAAATCACAATTATAGTGAAAGAAGTAAAGATTAGAAGAGTTGAAACTCCCCTTTGAAGCTCTAAGTTCAAGCCATAACCATTGCTCTAAAGAATTGGAAGGATTTAGCTACTCCTAACCATCACCACAGCTCCACCAAAATTCCAATTCGGTTCAGCCATGAAGAACAATGAAGATGGAATCTGCAGGAGTGATTTTGCCGTGAAGCTATGGTCCTTCGTTCTCTCTTCCTCGCCGCTGGTCTCTTCAATTCATGCCGCCTCCCGCTCCGTTTCGTATCGCTCGTGGGTTTTTGAATAATAGGTGTAGTGGGGTATTATTCACGCCGCCCACATCTTCTCCCTCAGCGCGCTGGTGATGATGAATATTGGATTATTAGGGTTGCGTTTTGCCCCACCTATTATTATTATTATTATTATTTTAATTTTATTTTTCTTTTCTTTTCCTTTTTTTTATTTTTAAATCTTTCTAGAACCTGCAAGCAAAATTCAAGGATAAGGTAGCATTAATTGTCCTCAAAAATCAATTAGTCACAATTAAATCAAAATATGACAATTTTGCCCCTATAAAATAATAATTCAAAATAAAACAAAATAAATCAATTAAGGCAAAAAAGAGACCAATTAAGCTGATAAAACTCATATAAAAGATACAAAAATATATAAAAATAATTGAGTTTGTCACCAATCAGTTTTACAAAAATCAAACTCCTTTCCTATTAAACTGATTTGGTCAAATAGGGGAATATAACTTCCAAAAATTTCGTTTTTATTTCAATGATTTTAAACACTTTTCTTTAGTATATCCCTATACAAAAACATATTTTAAACCCATTGAAATCATCAAATCATAGTAAAACAAGTTGCTGCACCAAGTTTCCCCTTTGGCCGAATTGAACTACAAAAACCCTAACTTGGTTTTCTTCCAAAAATCAATCCATACACCACTTAAACATGCTTATTCCACTTGATTATTAAAGTTTCTATCCTTTCCTAATAGTCAAGCATGCAAACCGAATTGGACAACATCTCCCCCTTGATTTTTCATGCCAAAAACCTAACCAAAACTAGCTTGAATCTTAGGGATGGCAAAGCTTAGACATACCTTGATGATTCATTGATGAAGCTAGACAATTTCCTGCTCAAACTCCTCACAAAATTCGATCAAGTGGTCTGGAATTAAAAATGGCAGCACCTCACCTTGTATTTTCTAATTTCCCAGTATTTTCTTGTATTTTAAGGGGGTATTTATAAGCAAACAAATTTGTCACTTCTTTCCCCATTTTGCACAACCAAAGACCACCTAGGGGGGTTAGTTGGCAGCCATCCAATACAAGAGGGGTCTAGATTTGAACAAGTGTCCATTTACTAGAGCTTCCAACAATTATCCACTAATTTTGGAATTTTATTTAATTAAAATGAAGCCTCCAGAATTATCACAAAATTGGCCTTCATTCCAGGCCCAATGTGGGTCCCCCACATGGTTTAGGATGGCCCACAAACCAAATCAAAATCTCCAAACCATTTTGAAACTTTATCAGTTACTATTTACTAGTAACATTTTATAATTTTTTTATGTCTCCAAAAATTCATTTCTCTCCATGATAATTCACCTTTTAATATAAGAACATAATCTAAAAATTTTCAGAATTTTTCTGCACCTCTAGATATTTATTTTGAATTTTCTCTGATTAGGTGTCTATTAGTGCAACTGTGAGAAAATAAATTTTCTAAAATTAATTCTACTTTTCAGGCCTCAACGAGATTTCAAAACCTCTAATTTACATTTTTTCCATTTTTTGGGAATTTTCTAGAATTTTTCTCTAAATTTTCCGTTTTGCCTTTCTTACACTGATAATTATGTAAATGCCAGCCTGGACCTTATTAGGGTTTCACATCAAAAGTTGTTTTATCTCTTTGTCTAGTCTCTACATTGGCCCTCATCCCAATTTTTGATTCCCTATATCCAAGTAAAATTTTGTGGGATGTGACACACACACTTGAGTGTTCTATGGTCGAACTTAGCTAACTGTCAGCTTTATATTACCTTTTCGACCGTGGGCTATTTGAGATTACCTAATCAACTCACATGAAGATGTGAATATCCTTTTTAGGAATGATATAATCTCAGTCATCTAATTAATTAGGTTATCCACTTGATGTTGTTAGAATATTTGATAGGCTTTTCGAATTAATCTTACTTTACTGAGTTTCAATTCTGATTACTTTGGGGTTTTGGATAGTTTTGAATTCCATTAGTGGTGATACTTGGGGCCTGATCAAGCCAGCTTTGAAATGCCAACTTCTTGTTTCTGTCACTGGATTTGTAACCCAGCATGCTCAATCTTATTCAGACCACATTCTCTGTCCTTCAAATAGTATGGCTCTAGTGAAATATTATGTTTATTCCTTAATATATGAGTTACATAACTAATTTGCAAATATCATGAAAATTAGTTAAGCTAGTTAGTAGTAACAAATTAAATGTTTGTTGATTTTCCTAAACTATTCTATTTTCATGCATATTAGAACTACACCATAGAAGAAACCTTCTTAATGTGTGCAATCAATGGTGATACTTTGAAAAAAAATAAAACTATTACCTTCAGTCCTTAATATAAAAGCTAGTTGGAGGTTGAATTTGGTCCTATAATATCTTAATCTACTTTGTCTCCTAGACCGAGATTTATTTTTTTTCCCCCAAGATATCACTATTGGCTATAGTGGGTTCCTCCCAAAGGGTAATTTTAATACAAATGATTAAAAAGGGTAAGTTAGGGAGGTCAATACCCATTTGTTACGAATAACCAAGTTAACTAATTTATTTTAATATCCCAAATTAGTTATTTAGCTCTTATATTAAGAAAATAGAGTTAATATAAATTTGGAAAACAAAATGAATTGAGGTATAGTATTTTGCTCTTTGATTTTTTTTCCGAGAAATGGGATATACATAGATAACAAGGGAGACTTGATAAGATCACAAAATGAGTATCTTTGTGGTGTGCTTGGGCGGAGATTTAATTAATTATTAGCGCAATTAATAGATGATGGATTAATGTTACATGATATGATCTCTATTCTCTCGTATAGTTTGGTCATAGGGTGATTCAAAGTGGAACCGTACGCTTTGGATGAATCTCAAAGCTTCCATGGGTATCCAAGTCTTGTTGGAAGCAGAAACTAAAGAACATAAACATGAAGTGATATTCTCTTATCCATAAAATTTCCCAGCATAAGAAAACTCGTGAATTGATTATGATCTACAATTATGTGAAATTTACGACTCAATTCAAATTTGGTTTTTGGATAATTTACCACTCATTTCTTGCTGTTTATAACTCAAGTGTCTATCATTTAACTACCACTAACGTGTAGAATTTGTAATAATTCAATTTCACATTCTATAAGAGTAACTTACATTCTTTAATAAGATCAGCGGTTCAATTATTCAATATTTATACAGTGATAGAGTCAGGATTCTGGGTAAGGAGGTGCAATTTGATTTTTAAAATTAATAATTTTATAATTTTAAAAAATGAATTACATATATTTCAATTATCCTTCTTTTGAAATAATTGTACAATGATGGCAAGAAAAAAGAAGAAGAAATAATTGCACAATGAGTTACTTCCCAATGTTATTGAAACTTAATATAGGGTACTGAACAATCTAATCCATAAAAAGGCTCTTTAAACTGTCAACATGCTCTGTGAAGACCATGAAAATAAAAAATAAATATAATATATATAATATGAGATAGTTAGTTAATATTTTTTTATTTGACGTAAATTGATAACGAAGAAAAAAGATAACACAATGGATATGATAGTTAATTTCTGAGTTCGAGAACTTGAATGTGTCATCATGCTCCAAACAAACAAGCAATTTATCTCCTTGTTTCTAAATGATATATATTTGTGTGGGTGTGTGTGTATGATATATTGATTGCTTCCTCCCTTCTTTTTTATAAGAGACAATTACTCAAATTATGTGGTTCAAAATACTAGTTAAAATTAGTTTAGACAATAAATATATAAAAAGTGTAATATTTTTGCCAAAAATACCCTCATTTATATGAAACAGAGATAATGTGTGAGAATTAAATGTAATAATATGAGTAATTAAAGGCTTATTTGGTTTCTTGTTTTAAAAATAATTTTTTGTTTTTCAAAAACAGAAAAACAAAAAAACTTCTTTGGCAATTTGGTTTTAGCTGATTGTTTTAAAAAAATATATAATAACATGTTTTTTAAAAACCAAAACACCTTTTACATGTTTTCTTGTTTTTGTTTTTGTGTTTTTTATTTTTTGTTTTGCAAAGTTTTAAGAAATCTTCTTCTCTTTTTACATACTATCCATTACTTATCATTATCAGTGACAACTATCACCTACCAAATGTGGTTTTCTATAGTTTTTTTTTTCAAACATGATTTTTTTAAATTATTATCCAAACAAATTTTTTTGTTTTTTGTTTTCAAAACCTGTTATAAAAATTTTTTATAAAATTGTTTTGAGAATAAGAAAACAAAGAACAAAGACAGACATGCCCTAAATTAGGATAAAATAGAAAATCAACAAATAAAATTTGAGGCAACTTCTAAAGATCTCTTACAAAAAAGAACATGACATAGTTCACAATTGTCCTTTATAATAAGCAACAAAGAATGGATGGAGTGTAGATTTTGTAAACCACCTAACTTGATTATTTAAATCTTGCAAAAACATGAAAAATAGTGTGATAGTAGAGTTTAATGTAATTTATAGGTTTAATATTAAAAATTAATTAAATTTATATTGGAGTGTTATATTGACGTGCCACTATTAGACAGGATAGTGGTAGTCCATGCGCATTCAATAAGCGTAAGTTTAAAGACAAAAATGCTGATGCAAGAGATGAGATGATAATATGATCTGAAAGAATTATCCAATGAATTGATGACACCTATTACCAGAGTCCCTAGTTCTCTGCATGTAAATGCGTACCTATTTAATGTGGGGATCAGATATTGGGTCCATTTGGCTTATCAAATCAACCAATAAATACCACATAAAATTTATCAAAAGAAATACTTCCTCCGGTCCTTATCATATAGAGCATTTTTAACCAATTCTCACATATTAAAAATAATGGTTAAAATATTAAATTTGTTCTAAATTAATACCTCTCTGATCTTAAATATAAGACTTATTTTATAATGTAGTAATTTTTTTCAGAATTATCCCGAGCTTAAATTATATGATTTGGACCGATAAAACACTGTTTGACAAACTTTTTAATACTAGACCTTCATTATGAACAAGGCTAAAATTAGCTAAAGTAACAACTAATTCTGGTAAAAAAAAAAGTAACAATTAATGAGTTGGTTAATTACTTATATTTAGAACTAAAAATTCTTTTTAGATTATACTCTATAATAAGAACCAGAGGTGCACATTATTAATCATAGTAATCAATGAAACCAACCTATCTTCGAAGTTGTGAAATGGTTTGTCGATGTAGCTGCCTCGGATTGACAAAGACTTTGATCCACATTGAATGGAATGCCATTAGTGAGGAGCGGATATGGATATTCGTACTCTGCATCCTTTCTCTCAATCATTTTCTTCTCCTCGTTTTATCCTTATCACCTGATCAAAAAATAATTAGTTTGAGATTCAATATTTTATGGAATCATTATTTTTTCCTATTTTCAAGTAGTTTACAGTTGTTTAATGCCAAGAACAAACTTTAATATTTTACATTTATTCCTAATGATGTTAAAAATTAGATTGAAATGAATGTTTTCAAAACAAATGGAAAGTCTCTATAATTTCAGTACATCATATGAAAGATTACTGTATTTTGCTAAACATACTTTTACTATGAAAGTATTTAATAATTTATAATTTTATGAGGAAAGACGTGTTTCAGATGTTCTTAATACATTTTATTTTTTTGAATCATTTTATCTATTAAAATTAATATACTTTTTCTCATGAAAAATAAATTTTAAATTATAGGACAATAAATATATTATACTCCTCTTGTCCTAAATATAAGACTTATTTGAGTGTTATAGTTAGGACCGGAGAGAGTATATAGAGAATCACAGTTTGATGTTCATAAATAAGATGCTGCGGTTGGGTGAGCAATCCTTGTAAGAAGTCAAGGATGGATTCCGCACATTGAAGCTCATTTTTTATTTAAAAGAATGTAAAAATAGATATGTTAAACATTTTTTATGCTCAATATATTTAATAATTTATAATTGTTATATTTAAAAAATAAAATAATTCATATAACATATAAAATTCACAGAACAAATTATTAATTGAAACTGACTCTGAATATTTGTCTGAAGAAGATGAAAATCATTTGGTGCCCTTTGAGATGATGAATTATGAATTTATAGCAAGAAAACGAATCTTTCCATAGGAGTAATTCGCTATCTGGCAAGTACAACTTTTAAATATATGAATATTACATATATGCAAATTAATTTGGTCTAATGCTGAAAGGACAGAGAAAAAAAAAAGTGTGGCGAAATATAACCAGAAGACTAAAGAAAAAAAATGCGGGCACAGGAGATGTGGTCATGACAGAAGACATTATTATTAGCCAAGAAATAATAAAGACACCCTACCCCTGAGCACATTCCGTCGTTATAAAAAAAAAAAGAGTCACGGGATGCTCATCTTAATCTAAACCAACCACATTAGTTTTCGATGATCCAGAATTAATTTAAAATTTATATTTTTTGATTAATTTTTAATAGATACAAAATTCAAAATAAAGATTATGTTAAAAATAAATCTATTATTGAAAAGAATTTCAGATCATAAAAATTTTAAATTTGAACAAGTCATCAAATTTTGAATTATCTAAATTGTATTGCAGTTAAATGAGTACTGAATGAGAACGTGCATCTATTCCCAGTCTCCCTATATATTCACATGTAAATGGGTAGATGCCTTTCCATATCAACGTGCTTAATTTGTGGATTAAATATTGGGTCCTTTTAGCTTTTAAAATCAACCTATATATTTATATCACATAAAATTTATAATGAGATGATATTATAGTAATTCATAGCAATTAGTGATACTAAGTTAATCATGGCCCTTGCCTCTTGAAAATTGTGAAAATGATTTGTTTTGGATGCAACTGGCTCAGATTGACGAGCACTTCTATCTACATTGAAAGGAGTGACTACCAATGAGGAACGTATTATAATCAAGTGTTCCTTTCTTTCAACAACTTTGAATTTTCATGAGCTGAGCAATGAATGTATAGAAAATGACTTCTTTTCGTTAAGTGGAATTAAGTTTTGAATTGAAGGCTGAAGAAAGTTTCACCAAGAGAAAAAAGATATTTTCTAAACTCAAATTATTGTTTTCAAAATGTTTTTGAGTAAATATAAGATAAAAAAATTAAACACAAAATGTTCAAATATAAATTTAGATTATTTAAATTTAACCCCCCCCCCCAAAAAAAGAGACGAAGAATGGATACTCTAACACCAAACCTTGAATGTTCTGATAATGCTCTCATTAGATATAACATAGATCGTCCGGGTTAAAGGGAAGAAATCTGTCTGAGAATATTCTCGGGGAAATAATATACTAATGAGAATTCAAGAATCTCTTGGTATGAGACTTTTGATTACTTATTTAGAGAATTAACTCAGATTGCTTTAAATTACAAGCTGCAGAAGCTCGTAAAGGAATCTAAGATGAATATAAAATCCCACCACAATCTTGAAAGAATTCATCATAAACTCTATGGTTTTCCATTACTTATCATTTAGCTAATTAATTTTTCATCAATGTAATGTCATAAATATTCTTCAAGTAGTATTGAACAAGATTTACAACTGCTATAATTACTCGCGAAAGCACACTGGATATGATAGTTGATTTCTATATTCAAGAACTTGTATGTCATCCCCCCGCCCCCAAAAAAAAGCAATTTCTTCTTGTTTCTAAATTATATAGGGTTAATATAACTTTTGATCCTAAAAATTTGGCCTCATTTCAATTTCTTCATGTTTCTAAAATATACAAAGAAAGTTTGTGTAACATATATTTTAATTTCAAAGAAAGTTTATATTATATAGATTTTCAAAATAGAGAAGAGGTTTATGTAATTTAGTAAAACAAATGGGTAGCTAGTTTATGTTATTCAAAATATTAAATAGAAACTGTTCAAATATAAATTTATATTATTCAAATTTAACCCAAAAAAAAAAAGAAGAATGAATGATAATCAAAGAGACCTTATTCAGCTCATTTGAAGGATCTTGACGGAGTAAGATCAGGAAATAAAATGCGAATGGGAATAGAAAAGAGAAGATGATAGGTTTAAAATGTGCCTTTAGTATGATAAAAAATTTGTCGACCGGTAAAAAAATATGATAAAACATCTAAACGACATGCTTATATTTATATTGTTTGGTGTGTAAGATTTTATCAGCGTGAAAAACAAGCCCATAATTTTATAGAGACAAAAAGGTTCAGGGAAGAAAAACAGAAAGAAAAAAGGGAAAACGTTTCATAAGGATCAAATTTAGAAAATTTTTATTACTAAAGAGCACCTAATAATAAATAATAGCAATTTTGCGTGTAAATTTGTACATGTTGAATGATAAATAATAATGAAAAATATCATTTGACTTGTAAGTTTGTATTATTTTAATGATAAATATATGTATTGTAGTAAATAATAATAAATATTATCATTTGAGTATCATTGATACAACGGGTGACTATTGTCATCATCCCCAAATGCCTACTTTTAGCAGTGATTTAGTTTTCTCGTCTCCCATAGAATTAGCAATAGCGTTGAAAGTCTTTTTTTTTTTTATGGTAAACTTGAATAGGGTGTTTGAATTTTTTTTTTTAAAAAATTCATATGGTTTTGGCTCATAAGTAACTATAATTTGAATCCAAATTACTAGCCTTTCAATTTTAATTTTCAATTATGATCAAAATGAATATTGTTATATCAAAAAAGGAACATTCCCGTAGTTATTAATGATTTAATGTTTCCTATGCTGGAAATATTTGAGTGGATTAGAAGTAATCAAAAACATTAAATGGACAGGAATGCTTTGCACCCATATGCTCTTTCTACTCTTTTTTCGTCATCATGCATTATCTTCATCAAAGACTACGTAGAATTTGGAACTCATCTAGTTTTACTCATATTTTAAAAAATTTTTATTTATGAAAACTTATTTATTTAGTAATTTTTTATAAATTTAAACACATGAGTTGAGCAAAATAATATTTCAAAGAAATATGTGAAGAGAATTAATCAAATAGGACTTTATTATAGTGAAAGATAAATTAGTCATTATAATATATGCGTTTTTATTTTTCTATAAACTTTATAAACTTTAATACAGTATTTTTAAATTATTTATTTAAACAATACCATACTTAATTAGTCCAAGTTCTTCAAATTGGAGAGAGAGAAGGGGGGAACTTGAATGTCATCATGGTCCAAACAAACAAGCAATTTATCTCCATGTTTCTAAATTATATATGATATGATATATTGATTTATTTTAAATTTTAAATATTCACTATGTTTCTAAATTACTTCATTTGTTCTTTGTTATAAGAGACAATTACTCAGATTAGGCAAGTCAAAATACTAGTTAAAATTAGTCTAGAACAATAAATATGTAAAAAGTGTAATCTTTTTGCTAAAAATACCTTTATTTATATGAAAGAGAGAGAATGTGTGGGAATTAAATGTAATAATATGAGTAATTAAATTATGATCAAATGAAAAATCAATAAATAAAATTTGAGGCAACCTCTCAGAGGTCTCTTACAAAAACGAACATGACATAGGTCACAATTATTTCTTATAATAAGTAACAAGGAACGGCGATGGAATATCAGTTTCGTAAAGCACCTAGCTTGATTATTTAAATCTTACAAAAACATGAAAAATCGTGTAATGTTAGAGCTTAATGTAATTTATAAGGTTAATATTAAAACTTAATTAAATTTTTGTTGGAGTGTTAGGTTGATATTCTCCTATGAGACACGACACAGGTGATCCATGCGCGTCCAACAAGCGTAAGTTTAAAGACAAAAATGCTGATGCAAGAGGTGAGATGATATGATGACGTAAAACAATTATCCAATGAATTGATGGCACCTATTACCAGTATCTCTACTTATTTATATGTAAATGGATATTCCTTCAGCTCCAAAATATAAGCTAAACTTTTTTAAAGGGTTTTTTTTTTTTTTATAAGATAACATTTACTTTTGTCCAAACATTTATGAAGTTATTCCAATTTTACCCCCATATATTCTCTCTCATCTTTAATTCATTTATTATATATTTTACTTATTCTCTTCATTAAGAAAGATATATTAGGAAAACAAATATATGCCTTACCCATTTATTGTTTTAAATTGATTTTAATTAGTTTCTTGATAAACGTAATAGATAAAGTTTAGCTTATATTTTGAACAAGAGGAAGTACCTATTTAAATTGTGAAACAAGTATTGGGTCCATTTAGGTTATCAAATCAACGAATAAATATCACATAAAATTTATCAAAAGAGATGCTTCCTCCGGTTCTCATTATAAAGCATTTTTAACTAATTCTCACATATTAAAAACAACGGTTAAAGTATTAAATTTATCCTAAATTAATAATTTTTTTGCAAAATTATCCCTCGCTTAAATGATATGATGTAGATAAACATGTACAGAGTTTGATAAACTTTTTAATACTAGACCTTAATTATTAATAAGGGTAAAGTTAGCTAACCTAACAATTAATGAGTTAGTTGATTACTAATATTTAGAACTAAAAATTATTTTTAGATGATACTCTGATAAGAAACAGAGGGTGCACATTAGTATTCATAGTAATCAAGGAAACCAACCTATCTTCAAAGTTGTGAAATGGTTTGTCGAGGTAGCTAGCTCGGATTGACAAAGACTTTGATCCACATTGAACGGAATGCCATCAGTGAGGAGCGGATATGGATCTTCGTTCCCGGCATCGTTTCTCTCAATCATTTTCTTCTCCTCCTTTCATCCTTACTAGTTGATCAAAAAATGAATAGTTTGAGATTCAATATTTTATGGAATCATTATTTTTTCCTATTTTCTAGTAGTTTACAGTTGTGTAATGTCTAGAACAAACTTTAATATTTTACATTTATTCCTAATGATGTTAAAAATTAGATTAAAATGAATGTCATCGAAACAAATGGGAAGTCTATAATTTTAGTGCAAATCGTATATATGAAAGATTACTGCATTTTACTAAACATTCTTTTACTATGAAAGTATTTAATAATTTATAATTTTATGAGGAAAAACGTTTTTCAAATATTCTTAATACGTTTTATTTTATTTTTTTGAATCATTTTAGATATTAAAATTAATATAATTTTTCTCGTGAAAATAAATTTTAAATTATAGGACAATAAATATATTATATAGAGAATCACAATTTAATAAGATGCTGCAGTTGGGGGAGCAATCCTTGTAACAAGTCAAGGGTGAATTCCGCACATTGAAGCTCATGTTTTATTTAGAAGAATGTAAAAATAGATATGTGAAACATTTTTTATGGTCAATATATTTAATAATTTATAATTGTTATATTTAAAAGATAAAATAATTCATATAACATATAAAATTCACAAAATAAATTATACTATTCACATGAATTGTACAATTTTTAAATATATGAATATTACGAATATGCGTATTAATTTGGTCTAATGCTGAAAGGGCAAAAGAACAAAAAAAGTGTGGCGAAATATAACCAGAAGACTAGAGACAAAAATGCTGGCAGAAGAGATGTGGTCACAAAATAAGACATTATTATTAGCCAATGAAATAAAGACACCCTATCAGTGAGCACATTCCATCGTTATCAGAAAATAGTCACGGAATTCTACCAAAACAAAAAATAAAATAGTCACGGAATGCTCATCTTAATCTAAACCAACCACATTAATTTTCGATAGTCTAGAATTAATTTAAAATTTATATACTTTTGAATTATTTTTTAATAGATACAAAATTCAAAATAAAGATTATGTCAAAAATAAATTTATTATTCAAAAGAGTTTCAGATCATAAAAATTTTAAGTTCGAGCAAGTCATATCAGATTTTGAATTATCCAAATTGTATTATAGAGAAATGAGTACTGAATGAGAACGTGCATCTGTTCCCAGTCTCCCCATAGATTTACATGTAAATGGGTAGATGCCTTTCGATATCAACCCACTTAATTTGTGGATTAAATATTGGGTCCATTTAGCTTTTAAAATCAACCCATATACTTATATCACATAAAATTTATAATAAGATGACATTATAATTCATAGCAATTAGTGATACTAACCTAATCATGGCCCCTGCCTCTTGAAAATTGTGAAAATGACTTGTTTTGGATGCAGCTGGCTCAGATTGATGAGGACTTCCATCTACATTGAAAGGAATGACTACCAATGAGGAACGTATTATAATTAAGTGTCCCATTCTTTCACCAACTTTGAATTTTCATGAGCTGAGTAATGAATGTGCAGAAAATGACTTCTTTTCGCTAAGTGGGATTAAGTTTTGAATTGAAGGTGAGGAAAGCTTCACCAAAAGAAAAAAAAGATATTTTCTAGACTTGAAATTGCTGTTTTCAAAATGTTTTCGAGTAAAATATAAAATAAAAAATTAAACGTAAAATGTTTAAATATAAATTTAGTTTATTTAAATTTAACCCCCAAAAAAAAGAGGAAGAGGAATGGAAACTCTAACACCAAACTTTGAATATTCTGATAATACTCTCATTAGATATAACATAGATCGTCCGGGTTAAAGGGAAGAAATCTGTCTGAGAATATTCTAGGGGGAATAATATACTAATGAGGATTCAAGAATCTCTTTGTATGAGACTTTTGATTACCTGTTTAGAGAATTAACTCAGGTTGCTTTACATTAAAAGCTGCAGAAGCTCGTCAAGGAGCCTAAGATGAACATAAAATCCCATGACAAATCTTGAAAAAATTCATAATAAACTCTATGGTTTTCCCTTACTCGTCACATTCAGCTAATTAATTTTTCATCAGTATTACGTTGTTATAAATATTCTTCACATGAGTAATTTTCTGTCCTCATCCAAGTAGCATTGAACAAGATTTACAAATTGTATGATGCCATACTATAATTGTACACACACACTCGCACTGTAATGACCATGAAAAAAATATAATAAGAGATAGTTAATTAATATTTTTATTTATTTATGGTAAATTGATAACAAAAAAGACAGGGAAAATAAAAAAATAACTATTAAATTTCAAAATTTCAAATCAGAAATTACTACAAAAATGCCTCATTATTTGCTTTTTTAGTGTAGCTATTTTTTTACGAATATGGTGACTAATACTAATTGTGAAGTTCAACAATGATTTTTTTTTTTTTTGGATTTTCCCAAAAAGATAACACAGTGGATATGATAGTTTATTTCTAAATTCGAGAACTTGAATGTCATCCCAAAAAAAGGAGCAATTTCTCCTTGTTTCTAAATTATATAGGGATAATATGACTTTTGGTTTTGGACATTTAACTTCATTGTGGTTTTAGTTTCTTAAATTTCAAATTCATGATTTTAGTACTTAAAATTTAGTTCATTTTAAAATATCAATATATAGAGAGTAATAGTGTTAAAATCTAATGAAGTATCATAAAAAGCATTAGAGTGGTGATGTCGACCTATTTTTTAGAATGCAACAATATAGCACCTGGTTTTTCTCTTGCCCTTGATTGGAGAAGTTGTTAACTATGTTGCATTTTGAGGTCAAACTCATCTAGAAGGAAATTACAATCCATGGTATAAGTTTTCAGGATAATTAATGACATTTTTACACTTATTCCCCCTATTAATTACGAGAGAAAGTTTTAAATGCATGTGAAAGAGGAGAGAAAGATAAGAGATAATAAAAATGCATTGCAAAAATACTTTATTATGATTCAATAACACTCTTAAAGAGTAAAATTAAATAGGACAATTTTATTATTTTAGGATACATTTAATAATTTAACTATCATTCCTAAATTAATAAGAAAGCTTAATCAACTTCTTATCATCGAGGCAGAATGAATTAGTTAGAAGTTTTTAGATTTAGAGTAAAATACTTTAACACTCCTCTATTTTACCTAAATTATATAAACCTCCATTCTATTTTGAAAATGTATATAAACTTCGCTTGAAATTAAAATGCATGTTCCACAAACCTCTCTTGCATATTTGAGATTTTATTTCTATCCATCCAACCATTAGATAATCATTAAGTTTGACTTTTAAACTTCTATTTTAATCAAAATATCCCTCCTTGATATAAAAGTTATTTAAATATTTATATTTGTCAAAAAAAAATTTTGATACAAGAAAAAATAATTTTAATACATGCATTTTCAAAATTTTAATATGTAATAAAATTAATTAATTTTGGTTATCTTATAAAATTTTATAATTTTAATTTTTCACTGCATAATGAAATTTATTTATTTAGATTTCTTTTAAATGGCTAAAAATATATTAAATAAATATTTTTTCATCGTATAGTATAAATTTTTTAAATTTGAGAGACTATAAAAATTATTTAAATTTATAATTTAAAATTTTGAAATAAAAATTTGGTTAGAAACGTTTATAACGTCTTTAGTATATTATATATTTATTTAAAGAATTAATCAATTTTCATTCAAGGTTTTTATGTTTACATTAATAGATTAATTAATTTTCTGTCCCAATATGATAAAAACATAACTATTTGTAAAAATAAAAAATAAAATTAAGGAAAAAAATTTTAAATTCGTCAAAATTTAGGGATTTAGTATTATGAAGAGTAAATTAGTAAATAAAAAGCATCTTAATATGAATTTTAATTAAGTATGCATCTTTTTAGAATATTTTTAATGGAGTTAACAATTTAAAGTTAAATGTATGTTTTCAAAATAGAAGAGATATTTGTGTAATTAAAGTACTCATCTGATCCTATTTATAGGGTAGAAACAGAAAATATTTTTTAGTCCTATTTATAAGACACCGAGAGAAATTTTTTTATGTAGATGTGTAATTTTATCTTTCATTTATTATTGTATTGACTTTGTTTACATACAATATAATATATATTAAATAGGAATAAAATTAAAAAATTGTTGAATTTTAAATAAGAGTTAATCAAGTTTAAAATTCTTCTTAGTGTATATAAAATATGTTAGAAGTGACTTATAAATAGGAATAGAAGAGTAAAATGTGAAGAAGGTCAGCCTATTTTCCTTTTAAATTTAGTTGGCAAACAAATTTTACTTTTAAATTTAATATGAGTGCGGCCGGTGGAGCTGTTATGTATTCATGAAGTTGCGTGGCTGTTTGCACTGGTGGTTCTCGTGCATTCAATAAACGAAAAGGTTCGGGCCAAAAAAAACTAATAATAATAAGCGAAAAGGTTAAAGATAAAATAAAATTGCTGACTGAAGGGACGAGGTGATAAGATGACGTAAGAGAATTGAAGACACCTATCATTGGTCTCCCAGCTTACTTCAACCTACTTTCCTGTCATAAATACAAAAACTAATTAAAAATTTAATTTAATTTTAAATATAAGATTTTAATTTTAAAAAAAGATAATAAGATATCTTAGAAACTGTTAAACAACAAATCAGTATAGATGAATTTTAAAATCTCAATTCAGACCCCTTGTATCATTTTAAAAATTTTAAATCTTATAAAATTACACAAATGCCCTTTACTATTGTTTTTTTAAATATGGCCACCTCAGTACCCTTAGCCAGTTTCCGGTCGCCGGAGTTCCGACATCGGAGGCCCTGCTGGTGGCCAGCTGCTGTAGCTCTGGCGACTTGTCAGTGGAACTTCAGTAACTTGTTGCCGGAGCTCCATTGATTACTCTTTTTTATGTATTGATTACTCTGTTTTAGCTATTGATTACATTTGTTTTTAAAACTCTGATGACTACTCTTATTTAGGTACTGACTATTTTTATTTTAAAATGTTGGTGACTACTCTTATTTAGCTATTGACTACTTTAGTTTCACTATTGACTACTTTTATTTCAAAAATTCAAATAATGTATTAAGTGTTGTTGGAGATCTAGTGACTACTTTTTGTTTAGTTATTTACTACTCTTCTATAGTTAATGGCTATATAAAAATAATCATTGGAACCTTGAAAACAAAAATAATCAATAGTTAAATTAGAGTAGTCAATAACTATATGAAAGTAGTCACTGAGAATAAGAATAGTGTTGTCATTTCATAATATTTTAAAATTTTAAAATAGTACAAGAGGTCTAATTTGGGATTTTGAAATTCACCCATCTTAATTTGCATTTAGTATTTTTGAGGGTATTTTAGTGTCTTTTTTCCTTTATTTTATTTTATTTTATTTTCTTTTTTTAAAGTAGTCCTCATGATAATTACACACGTTAAAAAGTTTTTATTTTAATGTACATGATTAACAAAGGTATTTAAGAAAAGACAATACTCATTTGTTATACATAATGAATTTAACTAATTTTTTAATATTCACAAATTAGTAATTCAGTTCTTATATTAAGTGACGGAGGTAAGATTTAATTTGTAGATCAAACATTGGGTGCATTTAACTTTTCAAATCAACCTATGGATATATAACATAAAATTTGTAGTAATACGTTATTATTCATAATAATTACGGATACCAACATAATAATTATTCGGATAATCCGTTTGGATAATTGTTCTAAAAAAATTAAATTTGAGAATAAACATGTTGAGATCAGAGAGTGAAATTTCGATGAGAACTCAATTTCTTCAGTAGAGAAATAGGCATTGAGTAGAGAAGAATATGTAGAATTTGGAAATCATCTAGTTTTACTCATATCTTAAATATTTTAGTTATGAAAACTTATTTATTTAGTAATTTTTTTACAAATTTAAATACATGAGTTGAGTAAAATAATATTTCACATACATATGGGGAAAAAATTAATCAAATAGGACTTTATTATAGTGAAAGTGAAAAAATATACGTGCATGTTTATTTTTCTATAAACTTCATACATTTTAATACAATATTTTAAAGTTATTTATTTAAATAATACAATCCTTAATTAGTCCAAGTTCTTCAAATTGGAGAAGGGGGGAGGGAGAGTAGATAATTAGATTATAAAGATAAATTAATAATTTTAAAAATTTCAATTTAATGACAAATAAAGACGTTAGTTCAAGTTCTTCTATTGAAGATTTTGTTTTTTGCCCCCCTCTTTAATTGTATTCATCAGGAAGTGATGAGAAAATTTTCTTGGTTAGAAAATAATTATGAAGTTGACATTTAATAATAAAAAGAAGTAAATAATACAAGAGTTGTTTTTTCCCCCAAGAAATGGATTTAAATGATTTACTATGATATTCTGAGCAACATTTTGATAGGTAGTGTTTTGCATGTGTAGTGATAGAATTTGCTCTAAGAAAACTGATAAACACTGATTCATTCAGGTCTTCTTGTTGTTACACTGAACAAAAATTCTACCACTTTTAGACTGCGAAATTCACTTCATCCTCCTCTCTGGGGAAATCCTATTATTTCTTCTTTACAACAACGGTTTCTTCAATCAAGTTTAGCAAAAATTATAAATTACAGATCAGAACGGAGAGAATGATAATGGATTATAACCTAATGTATGGGTCTTATTCAATATTCCCAATGGTTTTACGTCAGAGGTATTGATCTTCAATCTCTTGCGAGTTACAATATTTTTAGCAATATCTTACCAAATGTTCATCAAGTCAAGCAATTTAATATGGACAACAGTTGGGCAACATTACTACAATTTGGAAATTACTTTCAGATACCCATCGTTCTTGAATAAAAACTTTCGGGACAAATTTCTACCTTAACTCCGAAAGGAAAATGACATTGATAACACATAGACCTACCAACTCAGCAAGTTTGGTCAACTAACGATCAAACTTAATCTAGATAATGGCCAAGGTGACATTGCTATGATTTGAAAACTTTTAGGATGATATTAAGCTAAAAAAATTCTAGATACCCAACACTCTTAAGTGAAAACTTTCAGGGCAAATTCGCATCTTAACTTATTTTTGTTGGGAAGTCATTTAAATGTTGTGAGAGCCACTTGCTAAGATACGCAGCGCCGCACCTCCCATCTATATATTTACTCTTAACACAGAGCACAGTAGATCTACTTTCATTCTCCTGTTGTTTCTTGACTAACAAAGTTTAGATGTCGGAAGTAACAGATACTGAAACAAAAGACTCGGATGTCTTGGGGATTCCTCCACAAACAGTATGCATCCTGTTCGATTTCCTTTTGCTTACCACTCCTTCAATCCTTAATATAAGACCCATTTAATTAATTTGATTAGATTAAGGAAGTTAGGTAAGTTAGTTAATTATAAGAAAAGTGACACATTTTTCCTAAAACATCATAATTATCTTTCTTAATACCCTATCTCCCTCTTCTACTTGATTGTGGCTGAGGGAGTATCTATAAAGATAATTTAGAGAAAATTAATAAATATGACAAATGAGTCTTATATTTAGGACCAAAACCAACTCAAGAATTGAGTCATATATTAAGGACCGAAGGAGTATTTTTTAGGTTGCTTCTAAAGAAGGTATAGAGTCCTAGCATAGCAGTGAGAATAGTCATAGCAAGAAAACAATAAAATATAGCATTCTGAATATTGTATTTCATTGATCTGATTGCTGTACAGTGCAGTGTATATATAGTCAAATGTGCGCAGGTGATACAGGTGAGAAAAAGAAAGGAGTTAGTGGACACGTAGCCCTAGAGAACTATCCAGGATATTATAATGGACCATATCATCTTTTATTAGTGATGGGCTTGGGCTAATAAAGTCTGTAACCAAATTAAATCACAGGTAGCAAGAGCAAGAGCCTTGTACTCTGCTTTGGTGGATGATCAGCAACAGTTGGTTGTTTTCTAGAGCTCCAAGAAATTAAATTTGGATCATAAAATACACAATATCCCCCTGTAGACCTTCTGTCATCTATATTGCCCCCCCCAATAAGCATCAGAATAAGCAAGCAGATTCTCAGGGGATTCAATTTCAGTAAATGCAACAAGAGATGAAGGAGAGCATTTATGAATAACAAGAGCATGATCAATAGTATTAGATAGATACCAAAGAATCCGCTTAACTGCCTTCCAGTGAGTATCACGAGGCTGATGAAGAAATTGGCACACCTTGTTTACTACATATGAAATGTCTGGTCTGGTAAAGGATAGGTATTGTAAACTACCAACCACACTCCTATAAAATTCCCCATTCTCAACAACAGATCCTTCAAAAGCAGATAATTTTGACTTAGTGGACATAGGTGTTTCCTCATGATTACAGCGATGCATACCAGTCTTGGTTAAAAGATCATAAATATATTTACGCTAAGACAAATACAACCCAGATGAGGAGAAGTGACATTCAATCCCAAGAAAGTAGCTAAGTTGACCAAGGTCTTTGACAGGAAAGTAAGAGTTTAAAGTAGCAATTAAATCGTGAATAGCAGCAGAATCAGAACCAATCACCAAGATATCATCCACATAAATCAAAATATAAAGGACAGAGAAGGAATCTCGCTTGGTAAAAAGGGATGTATCAGCCTTTGAAGAGACAAAACCCAACCGAGTAAGACAATGACTTAATTTAGAAAACCAAGCATGAGGTGCCTGCTTAAGACCGTAAATGGAACGTTGCAATTTACACACATAATCAGGAAACTTAGCATTTAGAAACCCAGGAGGCTGAGTCATGTACACATCTTCATCTATATCACCATGTAAGAAGGCATTTTGTATATCAATTTGACGAAATAGACCACCCAAAGGATACAGCCAGAGAGAGAAGTAATCGAATGGTTGCAGGTTTAAGCACAGGAGAAAAAGTTTCGTGATAATCAATACCTGAAGCTTGATGAAAACCTTTGGCAACCAAACGAGCTTTTTACTTGTCCAAACTACCATCAGCTTTAAACTTTTTTGGAGAACCCATTTACAACCGACAACATTTTGAGAAGGAGAGGGAGGGACCAACCGCCATGTTTTGTTGGAGAGTAAGGCTTGTAGCTCGGCTTCCATTGCAGTACGCCACCCGGGGTATTTTAGAGCCTCAGTAACAGAGGTGGGTGCATCGGGAGGCGTGACTACTGACGATACCAGTGCATGTGGAGGCCAGTGGATGGTTCCATCCGTAAACTGTTTTGGTTTAAGGGAGTGAGTCTAAGCACGAGTGACCATACGGTAAGGCTGAGTAGAGGGCAAAGAAGTAGAAGACGGCGAAGGATCAGGGGAGTCAGGAGAGTTCGCCATTGGAGAAGAAAGGACATCATGATTCTGATCTGAAGAGGAAGGGGAATATGGGATATCGGGTTGGGCAGTAGAGTGGGGGTTAGGTGGGATAATAGAAGTGGGTCGTGATAGTGGACCTGAACTTGGAGTAGTGACAATAGGCAAAAGAGCATGTGGAGACAAAATGTTGGGTTGAGAAGTGGGCTGAGGAAAGAAGATATGGGCTGGAAATTCCTGTTCAATAAATTTAACATTACGAGAAACAAAAATTTTATCAGTTTTGGGCTCAAAACATAAGTAACCAAGATGATCAGTAGCACACCCAATGAAAATACAATGAGTAGACCTGGGTTCCAGCTTATTATGAGTGTAAGGACGTAGGTGAGGCCAACAAGAGCAACCAAAAACTTTTAAAAAGGAATAATCAGGAGGATGATGAAATAACAACTCATAAGGTGATTTGTTATTAAGAGTGGCAGATGGCAACCGATTAATTAAATAAACTGCTGAGGAAAAGGCATGAGCCCAAAATTGATATGGTAAAGACGCGTGGTGAAGAAGTACAAGTCTAGATTCAATGATGTGCCTATGTTTATGCTCAACAGAACCATTTTGAGGATGTGAATATGGGCAGGTGATTCGATGAATTATACCAAAATTTTGTAAATTTTATGAAGAGCTTGAAACTCTCCACCACCGTCAGTTTGAAGAAATTTAATTTTAGTATTAAAAAGATTTTCTACTTGTTTCTAGAACAAAAGAAAAACATGAGATACATCAGACTTAGCTTTAAGAGGAAAGAACCAGGTGAACCTTGTAAAATCATCAACAAACGATACATAGTAACAAAATCTAGATAAGGACATCACAGGAGTAGGGCCCCAAACATCACTAAAAACAAGAAAAAGCGGATAGGGGAATGATGAGGAGAAGAGGGGTGGGGAAGAACATGACTCTTTGATTTATTACACGCTGGACATGATATAGACTGAGATGGATAACTTGGAAGTGAATATTGAGAAAGCACTCAACCCACAATCCTAGAAGCTAGGTGTCCAAGCCTGGCGTGCCATTGATCGACTGATGTTTTGACTCCAAAACTGGCTTGAGGAGATTGAACAAGTGAGGGATAAAGAAAATTCTTAGTGGGTCCTTGAAGAAGAAGACACTTTGTGTGAAGATCCTTTATAAGAAAATGAGAGGAGTAAAATTTAAAATAGACAGAATTGTCTTGACAGAAACGTGCAACAGAAAATAAGTTCTTGGAAATAGAGGGAATATGAAGAAGGTTAGAAAGAAAATAGTTACGGGAAGAGATAGAATATTGACATGAACCTTGGTTGGCTATGGACATGGCGGAACCATCACTGTTGTGCATCGATGCGTTTCCTCTATATGGCTCAGAATGAAGATTGAGATTGGACATATCAGAGGTCATGTGATTTGTAGCACTAGTGTCAAAATACCACGCACTATCAGGGACCGAGGAATAAGTGGAATAGTTTGCTTGAGCAAATGAAGCAAGTGGAGGAGCTGGCTTGTAGTAGCACATTTGAGCCGTGTGACCATATCTATCGCAATAATGACAATATCTCTCATCCTCATGATAGCTGCATCCGCCACCTCGTCCTCTATAGGACCGACCTCTGTAACCTCTGTAGCCTCCAGATCTACCAGTACGTCCTCTTCCCCTGTAAGAACTTCTAAAATTTTGTTGATATTGATCATGAGTAGTAATTCTAGCATTCAAGTTAGCAGTAATTTCAGACAAAGTATGTAGAGATGGAATTATGGCTTCATGAATCAATAAATAACTCAAAACTTCTTCAGGAGACAGAGTTCCAGTTCGTGTAGTAAGAGAGGCAACAATTGCTTCAAAATTAGAACCAAGTCCATTAAGAACACAATTAATGAAATCAATGTCATCCACAGGTTTGCCAGCAGTACTCAAAGATTCAGCAATCATAACAGCCTTCTTATAGTATTCAGATATAGATTCCGTCCCTTTCTTAAGATTATTGAGTTGATTGTGCAGATGTAAAAGCCTTGCATGAGATTTATCAGCAAATAATCGTTCAAGAGCTAACCACATGGATCTGGCAATCTTGTTTTTAATAACTTGCCCAATAAGAGGCTCTGAGAGGGAAGAAATTAAGACTGAAAGCACAAATTGATCTTGTTGGAACCACTTCATGTAAGCAGGATTGACAGAATCATCAGATAAAAATTTAACTGGTGCTACAGAAGAGCCATCAAGCAAAGAAAATAGTTGTTGCCCATGTAAATACGGAATAATCTAAGCTTTCCAGATTTCATAATTATCATTGGTCAACTTAATGTAAAGAAAATGAGACGGAGAGCAGGTAGAAGATAAAGTGGGAAAAGAATTTAAAGTTGCATTTGTTGAAGAGCTCTCAAGAGAGCTCCCTGTGGACGCGCTTTCCAACATGATGTAGAGGCTATGGCTCTGATACCATAAAGAAGGTATAGAGTCCTAGCATAGCAGTGAGAATAGTCATAGCAAGAAAACAATAAAATATAGCATTCTAAATATTGTATTCCATTGATCTGATTGCTATACAGTGCAGTGTATATATAGTCAAATGTGCGTAGGTGATACAAGTGAGAAAAAGAAAGGAGCTAGTGGACATGTAGCCCTAGAGAACTATCCAGAATATTATAATGGACCATATCATCTTTTATCAGTGATGGGCTTGGGCTCTTGTATTGTTACTCTAATAGCTTCGATCTGTCTCATTCCTCAATTATTACACTTTTTTAGCTTTTATTTTGTTTAGATAAGCACTTGTTCTCAAGATACGATTGCTCCAGAAATCGAGGAGCAAGCCTTCCAAATATGCATCCTTTACTACTGCTTGTTCAATTTCGAAGGCTTTTCTTATTTTCTCTTCTTCCTTTTTGCTTGCTATTTTTAATGTTGCTTCGATCTGTTTCATTCCTCAATTATTACAAATTTTTTGGCCTCATTTTGTTTAGATTGATCCATATATCATGGAGATAGGGACATCGTCGACTGCTGCACCACTAACGAGTAGTCCTTCACAAGTGGTATATGCATCTTTTACCTCTGTTCAATTCTTTTTGCTTACTATTTTTAACGTTGCTTCTATTTCATTCCTCAATTATTACACTCTTTTAGGCTTATTTTGTTTAGATTGACACTTGTGCTCCACAAATGACTGATCAATATTCTGTCGACATTCACCCGGCGATGAATATTCCTGTGAGTGCTCAACAAACCGTATGCTTCCTTTACCACTTCAATTTTCTTTTTACTTACTATTTTCAAGGTTGCTTTGGTTTCATTCCTCAGTTTCTACACTCTTTTTGCCTTATTTTGTTTAGAATCAAACTTGTGCTGCTCAATATTCTGACGACATGAGTATTGAAGACTTTATGGTTTCTGAGAGTGCTCAACAAACCGTACGCTTCCTTTACCACTCTTTAGTTTCTTTTTCCTTACTTTTAAGGTTGCTTCTTTTTCATTCCTCAATTACCACACTCTTTCAGCCTTATTTTGTTTAGATTAGCACTTGTTCTCATAAAGACACGATTGCTCCAGAAATCAATGAGCAGAGCCTCCAACTATGCATCCTATGCTATTATGCATCCGATTTTGAAAGCATTTCTTACTTTCTTTACTTCCTTTTTGCTTGCTATTTTTAAGGTTGCTTCGATCTGTTTCATTCCTCAATTATTACAGTATTTTTAGCCTTATTTTGTTTAGATTGAGCCACATCTCATGGAGGACTTGTCGACTGCTGCACCACTAATGAGTAGTGCTCCACAAACGGTATATGCATCCTTTACCTCTGTTCAATTTCTTCTTGCTTACTATTTTTAAGATTGCTTTTGTTTCATTCCTCAATTAATACACTCTTTTAGCCCTGTTTTGTTTAGATTCAGGGTTGTGCTCCACAAATGATTGCTCAAGATTCTGACATTCACCCGCCGGTTTCTTCTGTGAGCGCTCAACAAACCGTGTGCTTCCTTTACCACTCTTCTGTTTCTTTTTCCTTACTTTTAAGGTTGCTTCTTTTTCATTCCTCAATTATTACACTCTTTTTGCCTTATTTTGTTTAGATTGGCACTAGTACTCCCCAAATGAGTGCTTCACGACTGGAGGTAACTAAAGACATAGAAGAACTTATTCAAGATTGCGGAGATGGTCGTTTGTCACAGCATCGTTGTATCTACAGGGTGCCCAGTAAGCTCCGTGATCTTAAACAAAATGCTTACACTCCAAAAGTTGTTTCCTTTGGCCCCTTTCATTGTCGCAATGAGGGGCTGCAGGACATGCAAAGGCATAAACATATATTGTTGAAAAGATTTATGCAAAGAACCAAGTCAAGTTGTTGCAAATTGGTTGAATTTGTACAAAAGTTAGAGCCATGAGTCCGTGCTTCTTATTCAGAGACCTTAAACCTTACTGAAAAAGAACTTGTGAAACTGACATTAATGGATGCCGTCTTCATCATTGAACTCTTCAGCATGTCGATTGATGAGTTACGCAATGATGCTAAATTGTCACAGCCATGGTTAGCGGATTCTATACTTCTGGATCTACTTTTACTGGAGAATCAACTTCCATTCTTTGTTATTGAAGAGCTGTTCAATGAAGCTTTGTCCCATGACCGTCGCGGTATTCTTGAGCTCACTCATGCGTATTTTAGGTCTCACAACAGACGACAATTAGATCCTCATTCTATTGCTGGGATAAATCATTTTACAGATCTCCTTAGATTGTTTTACTGGGAAAAAAAAACATCTGAAAGGAAGCCAAATCCAAAGCATTTTTCTGATCTTCTTAGATGGTTTGCTTGAAAAGAAAAACGTCTGAAAGGAAGCCAAACCCAGAGGTTGAGTGGAAGCAAGTCCCAGAGGATGGAAGTCATATTCTTTTATACAATGCGAATGCATTGGAAGAAGCAGGCGTAACGTTGAAGGATTGTGAGAAAAAATGCTTATTGGACGTGAAATATCTTCTTAGATGGTTTTGCTTGAAAAGAAAAACGTCTGAAAGGAAGCCAAACCCAGAGGTTGAGGATGAGTGGAAGCAAGTCCCAGAGGATGGAAGTCCTATTCTTTCATACAATGCGAATGCATTGGAAGAAGAAGACGTAACGTTGAAGGATTGTGAGAGCAAATGCTTATTGGACGTGAAATTTTCAGGACATATTCTTGAAATTCCACTTATTGTGGTGGATGATAACACTGAACTTTTGTTTCGTAACATGATAGCATTAGAACCATGTCATTATCCTAAAAATGCTTACATTACTAATTATGCTATTTTGTTGGATTGGCTAATAGACATAGAAAAGGATGTGGATCTCCTCGTTCGCTGGAAAATAGTTAGGAACTATTTAGGTGATACGAAAAACGTTGCCACATTATTTAATGGTCTTTCAGACAATGTCGTTTATTCGCCCTTCAGCACTCACTATATCAAGACTTGCAAAGATTTGAATAGGTATTGTATAAGTCGTTGGCACCAGTGGAAGGCAAACCTATGACATGATTATTGTAATACACCTTGGCAATTTGCTGCTTCTGTTGCTGCATGTTTACTCCTCGTTCTCACATTTCTTCAAACCATATTTTCTATCGTCAAGTAGTCATGTAAACTTACAGCTTCGTGTAATACCGGGTTTTGATTGTTGTGTCCTGTACCTTTGTTATGAGTTTTGTTATGACTGGGCATTGCACTCGTAATTAGTGAAGCATTTTCTTGGACCAGGCTTCGAATAATAGAAATTGCACCTTGTAGCCGTGGAAATGTGGTTCTATGCCTTATTTCATGTTTTGTTTAAATATTGTGCACTAAAGTTTATAAAAAATTATTACATACATGCATACATCCTCTTCTATATTCTTTCAGTTCTCGTGGCCATCAATTTTTTTTTTTTTTTATAATAGAGGGCTTAGCCCGTAAACTCAAAAATTACAAGGTGGGGATGGAAATCCCAAACTATCTTCATGAACAAGGATCCGCAGTGAATCTGGGACCGTGTCTAAAAAAAGGAAGCCGTCCATGTTATTGAGGCCTCTCTTTGCAAGTCTATGGGCAACTCTGTTTGCCTCTCTGGGTATATAATGGGCCTGTAGATTCCAATTCTTGCTTCTCACATCGCTTATCAATTTCCAAACTGAAGATACACATGTCAGATCTGGATGAGGATGGTTAAATCTATCAATCAACTCCTTTGAATCAGACTCTATAATAATGTTGCGGAAGCCGAGGTCCCAAGCTGTCCTCATTTCCATCAAAATCGCCCATTCCTCAGCTTCTATAGCAGTACATATTGCCAAAAATTTTGAGAAGCCCGCAGTCCATTGGCCATTGCTATTTCTCATGACCCCTCTGCAAGCAGCTTTATTGGAGGACAAATGAACAGCTCCATCAGCATTGAAAAATGTAATTAACGGTTAGCCCATCACGCAACTGCCAGCAGGTGCCTTTTTCAAGAGTTTCATGCGGTTGACAAATAAAATGCTATAGTGTTGAATCTCCAGCTCTGGATGCCCATTTTCCATCCTTTCTAGGCTGAACATACTTCTGCTTGAGAACATCCACCCAGAGCTTGTTGCTTTCGTTCTTCAATTGCCAAGCTAGTTTGATCGGTGATCAATATGGGTGTGCAGTGGCAGATGGCCGCCGACAAATTATTGGACCCAATCTTCAGATGTAGCCCAAGTAGTCTCATAATTCATATGGATTATTGGGTCTCTGAAGTCTCAAGCATGGATATCAAGAAAGTGAATCCAGTACAAGTGAGGCGTGGTGAGTGAATCAGCAAAAGTCTTTTTACACTTTTATCTTGTATAGCATAAAGAGTGGGGTAAAAAAGCATCTTGTTTACAAAGAAAGAGAGCATTTTGACTAAATTGAATTTATGATACTCAATTGTATGAAACAAATTAGAGAGAGAAACAAAAAACATTTCAGTTCTTCTTTCTCATCTTTTTCCTCTCCAAAAGGGTATTTTGGGCATCGAAAATTGCTGTCCTCGGCTCAGCCAATCAGACGGATTCAACGGAGGAAACAGTCTTTTTTCCGCTCTTTCGCAGGCTAAGCATCAGCGAAACCAAACGAAGCCTTGAGATAATTTAGTGCATTATTGAGTGCTCTCAGTATTTGAAAATTCTAAATAGATAATCCTTCACTTTTTTTTATTAAAAAATACCGTTAAAGTTAATTGGATCAATAAATATGTTAAAAATAAAATAGGGAAAATGACAATAAAATACTACTTGAATTCCAAAAAAGACAAATAAGGCACCTGAATAAGCAAAATGACAAATAGGACACTGGGTACCAATCTGGAATTCATATTTTCGGCCAAAAGACCAAAATGCCCTGATGAAATGCTGGAAGACCGACGCTGAAAGTGAGAGGAAGACCGACACGGTGAGAGAAAGGAGAGAGGAAGACCGACGCTGATGAAATACGGGAAGAAGGAAAGAATAATGTTGAAAATGCTATTATCTTGCTCCTTCGCATCACCATTCTGTAGAGATTGTTGATTTGGTGGGTTTTGGTTGTAGGAAAGAGGATTTGTAGTGAGAGAGGGAGTGAACCGAAGCGGAAATCAGAAAACAATGGCAAGCAATTACGTAACGTAACTGCTGTCATATGTCTGCTGGTTTTTGGTAAATTCCATTACGTGAATGGTAAATTTCACTATACATGTAGTTAATTATGAATTTTACAAAATACATATTGTGATTTACAACTTTTGTAGTGAAAGTGACTACTTTGTTAATGGGTTTTGCAACCTGTTTTCAGGAGATAAACAACTTGTTTGTAAAAACTAATAAAAGTGACAACTTTTGTAGTCACGTTGAATTAACTGGTTGCAAAAGCCATTTAAGAAGTGGTCATTTTCACTATAAAAGTTGTAAATATCACTGTGTGTTTTATATAATTCAGCGTCAAATTTTGTTGATTTTTAGAAACAAGTTGCTCATCCCCTGAAAAGAGATTGCAAAACTCATTTAAGAAGTGGTAATTTTCACTACAAAAGTTGTAAATATCACTCTATGTTTTGTAAAATTCAGCATGGAATTTTATTGGTCTTTAGAAACAAGTTGCCAATCCCTTGAAAAGAAGTTGCAAAACTCATTTAAGAAGTGGTAATTTTCACTATAAAAGTTGTAAATATCACTCTATGTTTTGTAAAATTCAGCATGAAATTTTATTAGTTTTTAGAAACAAATTGCCAATCCCTTGAAAAGAGGTTGCAAAACTCATTTAAGAAGTGGTAATTTTCACTATAAAAGTTGTAAATATCATTCTATGTTTTGTAAAATTCAGCATGAAATTTTATTAGTTTTTAGAAACAAGTTGCCAATCCCTTGAAAACATGTTACAAAACCCATTGAAGAAGTGATCATTTTCACTACGAAAGTTGTAAATCTCACTATGTATTTTGTCAAATTTAGCAAGAAATTTTATTAGTTTTTAGAAATACTGCCCATCCCTTGAAAACAAGTTACAAAACCCATTCAATAAGTGGTCATTTTTACTACGGAAGTTGTAAATCCCACTATACGTTTTGTCAAATTTAATGTGAAATTTTATTAGTTTTTACAAACAAGTTGTTTATCTCCTGAAAACAGGTTGCAAAACCCATTAACAAAGTAGTCACTTTCACTACAAAAGTTGTAAATCACAATATGTATTTTGTAAAATTCATAATTAACTACATGTATAGTGAAATTTACCATTCACGTAATAGGATTTACCAAAAACCAGCAAGCATATGACAATAGTTACGTTACGTAATTGCTTGCCATTGTTTTCTGATTTCCACTTCAGTTCACTCCCTCTCTCACTACAAATCCTCTTTCCCAAAACCAAAACCCACCAAATCAATAATCTCTACAGAATGGTGATGCGAAGGATTTAGTTTCGTCAACCGGAGGGGGTTCGGTTTCGTGGAGTGGAGGGATTGGTTTCATCGAGTAGAGGGATTCGGTTTCACTGAGGGGAGGGATTAGTTTCACCGAGTAGATGGATTGGTTTCACCAAGTGGGGGCAGTTTCTCTTTTGCCGAGTGGGGGGAATTGCTTTCGCTGGGAGGAGGCGATTTCTACTTTTCTCTATCTCCTCAGTTTTCAAACACAATAAAGGCAATTCAGTCTTTAGGCTAAAAATCAAAATTCCAGATTGGTACCTGATGCCTTCTTTGTCATTTTGCTTATTCAGGTGCCTTATTTGTCTTTTTGGAATTCAAGTGGTATTTTAGTGTCATTTTCCCAATAAAATAATCTTCAACAAATACTCTAATTCAATGATTAGTTGCTTGCTTTTAATAATTGATCTCAGATTTTACTTTAGTTTTTAATATAAAAGCTAGATAACTAAATTATAGATATTAAAAAAATTAGTTAAATTAATTATTGTAAGAAATTAGTTAATTTTTCTGCTATGTGTAATTAATAGAAATATTTGGAAAACCTTATATATTTTGAAGATAAATATGATTGCGATAGTATATTTACGATTAAAATAATCCATTTCCAGCTCCTATGTTTAAGGGGAAGTAGGTTTTTTAATGCCCCAAATAAAAAATCATTATTTTTCATAAAAAACCGGGAAGAAATATAACAACAACAATTAAAATATATAAATATAATTCGGAGAGGCCCAAACAATAATTGGGAAAATGGTATCTCCACTTCCTGTCTTCTTATTTCTATTCACTTCTCATATTCACTGTTAATATTACAATTTGAATTTAACATTTTATTCATAATTTTATAAAATATCAAACATGAACCATTTAAAATACAATTTAATGATTGAGATGGAAAGTGAAAGAAAATAGAAAGGAACCAAAATGAAACATTTTATTCATAATTTTATAAAATATCAAACATGAACCATTTAAAATACAATTTAATGATTGAGATGGAAAGTGAAAGAAAATAGAAAGGAACCAAAATGAAGATAACCTTCTTCCACAATAATTACGGTTTGAAAGAAAATCTTATAAACTGACTTAGAATCCAAATCCAAAGCTGCGTCAAATGTCCTAACAAACATGATTACTTTCTCTGAGACAAAAACGGAATCATAGTTTGGGGAAAAAAAAGCAATGCTAGAGAAAAAAAAAACCTAAAGGTACAAAATGGACAAGAAGACCCAGAACCAGAAGCATGAGATGGCAACCGGCCGCGAGCTGGGTTGCGCCGGACACAATTACTGGAAGGGAGTGTCCGAGTCTGATATCATCTTTCTCATCTTTCAAGCCGGCATCATTGACGGCGACGTTAGCCGCTCCCCATAATTTGTGTCGTGCTGTGTAAAACAACATTATCTTGTACTTCACTGACGTCGTAAAATTCAGCCGGAAGTATGCTTTCCTGTCCATTTTCGCCGTCCGGTTAAGTGCTCCGTCGTGTGTTTCAACAGAGCTCCACTTCTTCGCATTCTTCTTGCGCCCCTGATAGAACCCGGCAATGGTGGAGCAACCAATCGGATTGGTGCTACTCCGATCGAGAAAAACACCGGCAGTGAAGTTGACGTTGGCGTATCGAATCCCAGATTCCTTGTTTCCCTTATCAAAGTCGACCGTGAAGATTATGGCAGAGTTGGTAGTTGCATTTGAGGTTTTGTTCAGTTCAGGAACAATGAAGGCTGCGACGGAGCATTTGGGTTCGTTGGGTCGCAGGCTTAACCAAAGGCACAATGCAGTTAAACCTAAAATGAGTAACAAGCCGAAACCACATGCACACAGATCTCCTCCGCCAGATCGTGGTGAGCCGCCGCCTCTCGTCATTGCCATTTTCCAGCCTGCAACCTGAAGCGTGAAGCAAGCAGCTAATTAAGGGAGTGAGTGGCAAAGAATGTAAAGGAAAGTGAATGATCAGTATTTTGACGAGGGAATGGAAAATGCGATTAACTTATTAGATTCTATATACATTATTAATTGCTTTCTACAGCTGAATGGTTTGGTTAGGCTACTTGGTTGTGATTCAAATTTGATAGAAGCATATTGATTAAAATTACGGAGATACTCAGACCACCATTACTTTTTATTTTCTTGAAAGATAGGTTTTTAATATGAAAGTGAAGAAACTGTGATGCATGGTCATGGTCAATGTTGATGGCTATGTTCAGAAAATTGGGATTGAAGAAGTTTCTTTGAAAATGCATCTTCAAATGCTGATAAACTAGAGATTCGTGATAATGGACCGTTTATTTTGTTTTGCCCATGTTTGCTTTGTTGTTTCTTTCATTTTGTCTGCTTTTTACCTCGATTTTCGTTTTGCACTGTAAACCTTTTAATGGGATCTCCTTCTCGTTGGCAACAATGGAATCTCTTTCTATTGCAGACACACACGCACCCATATTCAATTATGTGTAAATGGTCAGGAAAAACTTGATCACATGTTATCTCCATTTCTCTATCACTCAGCATTTTGTCTCTAGCCTAAATTCATGTCGTTATATGAACCTCAAATTGGAATCATATCTGACTTTTATTCAAACAAATTAATGTGAGTATAAGTGGAGACCTTTAGCACAGTGCAAGTATTAACACGTGATTGAAAATGAATATGAAAATGAAGAGTAAGTGGGGAAATGAAATTTGAAGAAAATAGGAAGGCATATTACATGATATATATATATAGAAACTAAAGAATCAAGCATAAGACTAAAAATACATCAAGTCTTTTATATCTGTTATATTAAGTTTTCAGTCACACGTGATTATGTGTCCCATTTTTTAATACAAGTTTATAGTTTAATGATAACATTTAAAAATAGAACATATGGATATATGTATTGGAAAATTTGACTTAAGTATTGTTCGAGATAATGCATGAGGGGAAATAGAAACTATATGCTAAGGAGTTAAATGAAAAATGGTGCGGAGAGCTCTATATCAAACATGGATTTTATTGGCTGCGCGGATTAAACATGAATAGTTTGTTGATTGGCTGTGAACAGTAATACTAGTGAGTTGTGAGAAGAATGGTACTTGTGATTAGGTATCTTATGGCTGTAAATACCTTGGCAATTTTTTTTTTCGTACTATTGTGTGTGAGAATTACAGATTGTATTGTCAGGACTAAGGAGCTTATATCCTCCTACTTTTATAGGGATAATGACATTGCTCCAGAGAGCTATCATATTGAGAAATAATTTATGTTGGATCTTCCACCAAACTCTTTTTTTGATGGGAAAAACTTACTACAAGACAAAGCTATATCAATCGCGAAGCATCCTTCCTAATAGTGTCGAGTACACAAGCAGGAGGATTAGAAAAGTACGTAAATCCACGCATCTGCTTCAACGCCTCCTTTGCTAGCACGGCTGCAACGATATTACCCTCTCTGCAACACCATGTAAGGCTGATATGCCAATCCCAATTCATCATGCGCACTATTTCCTCTAAGATCTCATCATCCTCACTAGCAGCCAAGCCACTAGCATGAACCATTTCAACTAACTCCAAGCAATCCGTCTCGACTACGATATCCCTGTAGCCCTTATCCCATGCTAGTTTCATCCCGCATAGAACGCCCCAAGCTTCTGCCTGGAAGCTACTTCCGCCTCCAATGTTAAACAAGAAGCCACCAAGGACTTGGCCACCGTGATCTCACACTACACCGCCACAAGCTGAACCCATACCCCCTTGCACAGACGTGCCATCAACGTTGATCTTAACAATGCCGACCGAGGGAGGAACCCAACAATCACGAGGACCCAAGCTGGTCCTAGTGCTCTGAATCTGGTTGCAACCCCACTGTGCACAGGCTCGTACTTTGGCAATAAGAATCTCAGGTTCTTCCACAATATTCTCGAAGTTCCGTAAATTCCTAGCAAGCCAGATCTGACGACACATAAGTCCAAAAACCACACTCCAGCGCATCCCAAGAACTTCAAAGTATTGACAAACATTCCATGACACCCACTCCTGAGTGGTTGGAACCACTCTTGACCAGACATTCAAGGCTACGGAACAGTCTCTCAAAGCATGAAGTGTAGTTTCATCAACTTGGGTGCAGTTCGCGCAAGAAGGCGATAGACGCATGTTCCTACGATAACGGATCGCGTTCGTCAAAATGCGGTCCTGAGAGCATAGCCATAGAAAGGATCTACATCGCTGGGGAATCCGAAGTCTCCAAACATTCTTCCATAGCCATTGTAAGTTGCGATCCCCATGCAGACGAATACTGTCATAAGCCGATCTTGTCATAAAATCCCCAGAAGAAGACCACCTCCACGTTGGTTTGTCTTTAGCCGAGATGTCCACAAGGACTCTAGATATAGTAAGCACTACATGACTCGGCAGATGAGCGGAAAGAAAATCTTGCTTCCAATCCCCATTATCGTCTAAAAACTCAGAGACCGTCCATTCTTGTTGATAATCTGGTATTTCTTGTAAGACAACGTCAAAGAGGTTTTCAATATTAGGGCACCAATTATCCTTCCAAAACTTAATAGAACGTCCATCCCCTACAAACCATCTCAAACCGGAGACAACTGAACCCCAACACTTCTTAATCCCCTTCCATGTACTTGACCCTGTACGTGTCAAATCAGTTTTCGGTAACAGATCATCTCCGCAACGGTATTTCTCCCGCATAAACTTTACCCACAAGGTGTCTCGTTTCTTGATCAAGGCCCAGCCAAGCTTCATCATGGCAGCATTATTTTGAAGTTTAGCCAATCTCAAACCCAAGCCACCCTCCTCTTTCTTCATACACACTTTATCCCGAGAGACCAAATGCACTTTCTTCTCAGTGGACACACCTCCCCACAGGAATTTGCGGCATTTTTTATCAATATCTTCACAAATCGATGTTGGTAAAGAAACTAACTGCATTGCATAGGAAGGCAACGCCTGCATGACTGAAGAAACCAAAGTTGACCGAGCCGCAAAGGATAACGACTTCGACTTCCAATTGCTCAATCTAGAATCCATCTTATCTAAGATAAATTGATAAGTAGCTTTAGACACCCGTTTGTGATGAATAGGCATGTCGAGATATTTCCCGAGGTCAGCCGTGAGTGTAAAACCCAAGAAAGCACTGATCTCATTTGCCCGATTGTGATTAACATTCCCAGAGAAGAAAATCCGAGATTTGCGACAGTTAACCTTTTCACCCGAAACAGCACAAAAATCATCCAGACATGCTTTAATAAGCCCTTCTTGTTCCAACAAAGCCTCTGCAAATAAAATTAGATCATCTGCAAAAAATAAATGAGAGACCAGTGTGCTATGTTTGCTGAGACAGAAAGGTAATCAATTATTATTCTTCACCTCTGCTTGTATGAGATGAGCAAGTTTCTCCATAACAAGAACAAAAAGATACGGGGATAAAGAATCTCCTTGTCTAATACCCCGAGTTGGGCTAAAGTTCTTCCCTTGTTTCCCACTCCAAACTAACTTCATTTCAGCCGAATAAAGGCAAGTTTCTATGATTTTCTGGATGTGAGCAGGAATACCAATCTCAGCTAAGCACTGTGAAACAAAGGACCACCGAATCCTGTCATAAGATTTCTCCAAATCTATCTTAATAGTCATAAAGCCCTTACGTCCTTTCTTGAGTCTCATAGAATGAAATATTTCCTGAGCCAAAACAATGTTATCCACACCCTGCCTTCCAGGAACAAAACTACATTGATTAGGAGAGATAAGAGATGGCATAAATCTCCTAAATCTAGTAGCAATAATTTTAGTCAAAATTTTATATATCACATTGCACAAGATGATTGGTCTAAAATCCCGAATCATTTCAGGGTGTTCTGTTTTCGAGATCAAAATAATATTTGTCCCATTCACACCTTTAATCTCAGATGGAAACAGAAACATCTTTCAAACCATGTCGATCACCATCGGGCCAACTGTATCTCATTGGGTCTGAAAGAAAAGAGGATTTAGTCCATTTGACCCTGGCGCTTTAAGTGGTCCCATGGAAAAAAAGAGCTTGCTTCACCTCGAAACCACTAATCTCCTTCCCAAGCGCCACCAAGATCCCATTATTAACTAAAGGGAAGCCTTTTTCAAAGGATAACTCGGCACTATCAGCATCTTCATCTGTATATAGCTCCGCAAAAAAGGCCGTACCTATTTGCATTATTTCCTTAGATTCATAAATCCATTCACTATTTTCGTTCTTTAAAGCTTCCACTTTATTCCTTCTCCTTCTGGCATTCGTTATTGCATGAAAAAACCGTGTATTTCTATCTCCATCGGTGTACCAATTGCAGCAAGATCGTTGCAGCCACATAAGTTCCTCCTCCATAAGAATTTTCTCAAACTCATCCCACACTTTCTGTCTATCTATGGTAGCCTATGGGTCAATAGGAGGCGGAGCCTTATTAATCATTTCCATTCTGTGCATAAGGTCTCTTTTTCTCCTGTTTAGATCCCCAAAAACAGACTTGTTCCATTCCTTGGCATTCTTTGTGAAACGAGCCACATTCTCGTTCCACTCGCTGTTGCTCAACCATGAATTCTTGACACATTCAGGAAATGACTCATGAGTAATCCACGGGGCAAAGAACCTGAACGGTTTGTCTTTCCTTTCTTCCCTCTTATAAGTCCTCATACGTATCAACAAGGGAGTGTGATCTGAACCATAGCAAGGCAAATGAGTTACCGAAGCATTATCAAAGGTGGCTAACCAACTGGGACTAGCCAGCACCCTATCTATTCTGCTTGAGCTTCCCCCTCTAGACCACGTGAACTTAGGACCGAAGAAATTAACATCAACCACGTTTTGATTTAAGAACCAGTTACAGAACTCCTTATCAAGCATACACAATTTTTTTGAAGTCGAAATTCTCTCTTCCTGCCTCAAGGTTGCATTAAAGTCCCCGCAAATGCACCAGTTTTACACCCCTTGGTCCGCAATATTAGAAAGGTAAGTCCATAAAAGACGTCGTTTGCTTCCCGTAGGGCTCCCACACACAACTGAGAGGTCCCACGCATCAGTCGAGCCTTCATTCATCGTCCCATGCAAAATCTGGTCTTGCTTAATTTTAACTTTAAAGTTGACCTCCTGCATCCAAAAGCACCATATTCCCCCATTGAAACCGTCACACTTCACCACAACAACCTCATCAAAACCAGTACGGCATGCAAGACTTGTAGCTTTCTCACCTTTTTGTCTAGGTTCCAAAATGGCAAGAAACTGGAGACTGTATCGTCGACAAAGCTTAATAATCAACTGCGCAAAGTGATGCTTTCCCGAACCACGGGAATTCCAAATAAGCATATTAATCATTAATTAATTAATAAAAATAGATTTGGTCCACCTAGCACTAGCTGGACCCATCCTCATGCAGAACCGGCGCTTCAACTATTACACTGCTCCTCTCGTCCTCTTCTGCCTGTGACAATGGGTTCATTCAAACCAAGAAGTGGACCTGTTGAGTTGAACCCGGATCCAGCAAATTTGGGTTTACCTTCTTCTTGTCTGTTAAAAGAAGCTTCTGAGGGTTAGAACTCTCAATAGGAGATCCAACAACATGGGGCCCAGCGTCAATGTCTATATCCATCTACCTCAACCCAGAAGGCATCAGAACTTTGCTACCTGGGCTTTCTAGGCCCAATTTCTCCTTAACACGAGTATAAGTCTCCATTAGACTTATTGTTTGTTTCTTGGGCCCCACCGAGATGATACATGTAGCTCTAGTTGACCCACCCTCTATTTTCGACTTGCTTCCCTTACTTAGCCCCCTTAAATTATCCTTAAACTGATTCATAGTTGTTACCTCATTAATGGCACCAAGCGTGGACTTTTCCTTCGGATCGTCAAATGGAATGATTTCCAGCGCTGAGAATCTCGAGCTTGATTTGTGAGCATGATTATCACGATTCTCATTCCATAAATCCCTCCCTTTCCGTTCCAAGCTAGCTTCTCTCCTCCCTTGCCATGGTCGCTGCACCACCATCCAAACACCATAATTCAGTTCTTCGGTCACCTTGGAGACATCTGCATCACTTCCTTTGTTTGTTTCCCCTTCTTCCCTATACCTCCTTGCCTCTGAACAATGTTCCTTGTTATGGCCATACTTGCCACAATTAAAACATATTAGGTGGAGTCCTCCTTACTATTGACAAGGATGCAAGGTGGAAGCGGTTTCTACAAGTCCAGGTTGACATAGATTCTAGCAAACCTGCCCTTAGATCTACTCATTGTATTCATATCAAACTTCAAGACTTGTCCGATTTGACTACCCACTACATGAAGAATACCCTTTTCATAATAACCATAGGTAACTTAGCAACTCAACCCCACGCTGCTTTTGAGATGAATTTCAATCTTTCACTTTTGACCTTACATCTAATGCTATTTGATAATCTTGCCATTTATCCCCCTAAATAATGATTATTACTTGTTTGCTAACTATAATTACTTTTCATAATTTTCCCATTCTTTACTAAATCGTGTCTTTGAGGTCCATTTCAATCTTCCACTTAGGAACCTTTTTCCTATTATTCCTGGATTTTCATAGTTATCCTGAATTTTTGGTTAAATTTTTCATAATTACAATTAAGATTCAACTTTCAAAGATTGCATTTTTAGCCCTATATGACTCGTCATTCATGCAGCCTTCTTCAAACATCTCAAGGGTCTCAAAAAATAATTTATAGGTCCATCATTTCATAATATTTATTTAAGTTCCCTTAACTTTTAATCATTATATGATTTGTCTACTATGCTTTTTCCTAAATTGAAACTTGCTTCTTTTATATTTAGGTCTCTACTCCCTTTCATTTTGGCCATTGAAACTCTCCCATAGTATTTAAAAATATTTATACTCTCGATCCAGAAAAAAACTTTTAATTTGTTATTTAGTCCTTGCGAATAATTTTGTCTTTACTGCATATTTCTGAGACCTCTACTCAACTAGTCTTAGTGTCCTTCTTAATTCATGCTTATTTTTTACCTTCTAGGCCAAAAATTTAAGATATGACAGACATGTTGTAATACAGTATTGAACTTCACGTCTTTAACAAATTCCGATGTTCATTAAGTAGTTAGAAAATGTCAAATATTATATACATGGTTTGAACGTCAAATAATTTAACCACAACATACACCTTCTTAGTTGTCAAATCATTCATTTTTGGGGATATAACTAGTAAAATATAAGAGGGTAGGTAGATTTACATTGGATTTAGACATGACCGCAGAAATACGCGAAGGTACCTTTAGTTTTGGCACTCATCACAGAGTGTTCCACAATATTCTAATTATTTCTAGGGTCCTTTAGACTATTGCTTGGGAATTCCCAATAAAGTGTCATGGTTTTTTAAAAAAAATTTATATTTTAAAAAGAACAAGCATATGGCTATGATTTTAGATCGTTATATATATAAAAGATGAACTTTATGTTAACCAAATTATCGTGACCTATATTGTTTCTATGGACTCGAACGTTATACATGAACGCTAAATTGATGTTCGTCGCACTCAAGTCTTCTTCTTCTTCGTTCTTTTGCCAACATTTGTCGCACTTGAACAATGTGATACTGAAATTATTTTCTATTATATTATGTGTACTCAGACCCAAAAACGATGACATCAACAACAATAATATAATAGTTCTCTTCGTTCTTATTTTACTCATTTTGAGAAGGCTTGGTATTACCTAATCCATCATTTTTACCAGTGCTTTCAATAGTCTTTTATTCGTGCATATGTAAATTACCTTGAACCTTTTTTTTTTAAACTGTTTTCTCTTCAATAAGTCTCCCGCCAATTCTTTCTCACACATATATAAAATAAAACTATTTTATTTTGAATCTTTTTTTTTTCCCGGTACTCTGAAACAAGTTCTGCGAATAAATAAACAGAGGATAAGTTGGTTGGTGATTGTGATGGTGACGGTGACACACTTTAACCTTTTGTTTGGATAAAATTGAATATTTGGATGAAAATAAAATTATAATTTTAAAAGTGATTTTACGACATATGAAATAAATATATAAAATTTGTTTTATTTCGATTTATGTAAAAGTGTTTTTTAAAAGTGTTTTTGTTAGGATCCAGGCAACCCATAAGTTATTAGGTCCTGTTCATCTTTCCTGGTTAAAAATGTGGTTTTCAATCGATATAGTATAATATATTATTTAAACAAACAAATTATAGTCCAGCATTTTAAACTATTTAGTGATTCATTCTGCACTTTAAGTATTTTTTTTAAGTGTATTTAGTATCTTAAAGTATATTATGTCATGGGTGTAGCTAGAAAAATATTTCAGCTGAATGAAACCTTAACTCATAAAATTCATGGCTATGATAATTAAGAAAATGGGTAAAATACATTGAAACTCCTCTATTTTATCTAAATTATATAAGCCTCCATTTTATTTTGAAAAAGTATATAAACCTTATTTAAAATTAAAATGTATATCATATAAACCTCTGAGATTTTATTTGTATATATAGTTGACTATTAAGTCTAACTCTCAAACTCTTATTTTGTCCAAAATACATCTATTTAAGATAAGAGTGATTTAAACATTTATATTTATAAAGAAAATCAAATACATATAATTTCAAAATTTTTAATATCATATGTTATAAAATTTAATAATTTTGGTTATATTATAAAATTTATATATTTTTTTGAGATCGCATTTAGGGAAGCTTAATTTTTAAGTTTATTTGAACGGCTAAGACTACATATTTCAAATCCACATTTTTTTATGATATAATATAAATGATGTAAGCTTTAGAGATAATATAAATTATTTAAATGTATAATTCAAAAATTTTAAACATATTTTTGCTGCAAACATTTATTAAAGACTTTTAGTCAATAATATATTTATTGAATTAATTAAAAAATTTTCATGCCAATGTTATCTAAATTGCTTAGACTTCTCTCCCAATATGACAAAAAAATTAAACAAATAAATATTTACAAGAATACAAAATAAAATTAAGGAAAAACAGAAAAACCTTATATTATTCAAAAATAATTTTAGCCAAAATTAGAGATTTAATGTGATGAAGGAAAAATTAATAAATAAAATTGATTTGAATATAAATTTTGATTTAAAAGAATATTTTTTAAAATATATTTTTTTTTGATCTGGTACCCACAACGTTGGACAATTTGACAACCTGCAGTAAAAGTGACAACTTTATGGGGAAACCAATATATTTAATATATCTTAATTATAATTTAGTAATTTATAATTACAATATTTGTCTCACTTACTCAGTTCGTTTGAAATGGAGATATATAAATATATATATATAATATTATACAGTGCAGTGCAATACTAAAAATTGGCTACAATCACGTGTCTCTAACGAATTCCAATGTTTACCCTAGACATTTTGTTTTATTTTCAAACGGGACAACAACGGATAGGTATATAGCTCGGGTTGTTTTGCTTTCCCCTCCTCCTTCTGCACATTTTACGAATTATTATTTCATCATGCCTGCCATTTTTAATTAGTAAAATATTAAGCACTGCAGGTAGTATTTTCAAAAACTAAAATAATTTTTAGCTTTTCTTTTTGCATTTTTTTTATTTTTTTTTTGGGGGTTATTGGGAAATTCTTTCTTCTATAGTCGATGTCTTGTTCTCCATTTAACAACTTGAGTTCTCATTGAAGTTTCATCATCTAATCTCAATATGTTTATTTTCAAATATAATTTTTTAGAACAATTATCTAAACATATTGTTTTGTTTTTTTTTTCATAAACTTTTTTTAAAAAACAATCTTACAAAACTTTTTTGACAAGGAAAAAAAAAACAGAAACAAACAGGCCCAAATTTATTTCTAGAATTTACCGCACTGTTGCAGGAGAAAAATTTTGTTTTTAAATATAAATCATTTATAGGGTAATTAATAATTTTTTTCAATTTTATCCCTGTAAATAAAATAAAGAAAATAGATGAGAGAAAATGTACAGTATATATATTTTTTTCCAATAACCTTCTTTAATAGGTCGGCAAACGTAGAAACTTTGATCAATTTAATTTGAGTATTCGATCATCTAATTAAACAATGGCCATTATTATCTAATTTTTATTAAGCACATCTATAGCCTCCAAGGTATAAAGACTATCTTTAAAAAATATATAAATCTAAGAAACAAAGTAAATTGGGGTTTTATATTTAAAACCAAATTGAAGGTCAAATTAGTTCTTATATTAAAGACAAGAGAGGGTAGTATTGAAATGTAATCTCTTATGGATGTAGAATATTAATACGGAATCCAAAATTCATTAACCTTCCTATCCTTTTTTAGAAGTCTCAGCAAGTTTTTTTGGGCCTAAATAAAAGATCATGCACGAATTTTCTCAAATACCAATTATCTTTGTTCCAAAAATATACTTTGCTTTGGAAATAAGTATAACTATGGGGAAAATGAATTCATAAAATAATTAAGTGACAGTTTTAGAATATATGTATCATGAAATTTTTTTACATATTTAATGAGTTTTTAACATATTTTAACAAAATTTTTTAGTGGTTGAAAAACTCTTATATAAAAAGGAGCAGAGTGAGTAATTTGTTCCAAAAAATTATGAAGAAAGATGCACGTACAGACCCACCCTCTTATCCATAAACTGCATAAATTTTTAAAAATCGTCAATTAATTTTCAAAAGTAATACTCAAACATATCTTGATCATTAAATAATACGATACACGTTTCCTTAATTCATCCCATAAACAAGGAAATAAATACATATATTCAGTGAATCAAAGAGATTTGGTAATACAGTAGTAGAATTTGAGTCATCAAACAGAACTCTTATCAATCAATCAAATCTTGTATTGAAAAGTAAGCCAATTACGTTATTAGAGGAAAAAAAGACAAAATAACATTCAGGTCAACGAAACACAACGTTGCTTGTATTGAAAATTCAAACCACCAGGATACTGTCAGAAATTGTTTAATTTCCAACCCAAATGGTGATGACCTTATCCTCAGATCCAGCAAAGACTAATCCTGCTGTTCTATGACATTAGCCTACTGCTCTATCTTCCTCAGTTTCTACTTACTCTGTTAAGCTCAAGGGAAAACATCTGATGGCTCTGAGCTTTGCTGTGACAAACGGAAGTGAACACAACAATGGCAAGATAACCTTGTTCGTTGTCTTATCTTGCATGATGGCTGCCATGGGAGGTGTCATCTTCGGCTATGACATTGGCATATCAGGTGAGTTTCTTGCTTTAAATAGAAACCTTAAATCTTTTCAACAAAGGTTGGTCCGATAAGACAAACAGTGATTTTGAATGAAAAGAGTTCGGTTCTCTTCAAACATGGTCCAATATTTGACTCGTGTGTAAAAAATCAAGTTATGAGAGCCACCCCTAATTAGACATAATATTGTTTATATCTGACCTAATAGTATTGAATCCTTCATGAACATATTTTAAAAAAAAAAAGTTAATCCAATAAAGACTCAACTCATAGCCTCCACAAGTGTTGGTTCAAGGCTTCGTGCTAATGTGAGTTGTCACTGAAATTGTCCTAACCTTAGTGAGTCCCCGGGTGAATAGGTCAAACTGATGAATCTGTTACCAATGTCACAATATATGGCTGCTTTGATGAACTAAAAGGAATGAATCTGAAGGTGGGGTGACTTCAATGGAGCCATTTCTGGTGAAGTTCTTCCCAGAGATATACAAGAAGATGAAGGAGGACACAGAAGTGAGCAACTACTGCATATTTGACAGTCAACTACTGACAACATTCACTTCATCGCTCTATGTGGCTGGGCTGCTTACTTCCCTCATAGCTTCGTATATCACCAGAGCTTTTGGAAGAAAGCCTTCCATTACTGCAGGAGGTGCTGCGTTTCTTGCTGGAGCAGCCTTTGGTGGTGCAGCTTTTAACGTCTATATGCTCATTCTTGGTCGCCTTTTGCTTGGTGTTGGAGTTGGCTTTGCAAACCAGGTAAGGTTTTATTGCGAAATTGTGAAGATTGATGAAGTAGGTTCGTGTTACTTATTTAATTAGAAATGTAATTTGTTTTTGGTCCAAAGGGATGAGTACTGTTGCATTTTAAGTTCATTTAAACCCGAATTCGATTTTTCTGCTTCTTTTTGAAGAAACACTACTATGCTAAATTGCAATCTCGACCCTTTAAAGAGGAAGATCAAGATTCCCACCCCCAAAAAAAAACATATATAATGACAATGGCAGGACCAGTACCCATAACAGAGTAAATACAGTAAGAAATTATTTTTACATTTACCCAATTTAATAATCAGGTTTAATTCAAGGAGATAAAATAAAATTCTCGCCTTTTATTTTAATTTTTTGGGGCATATGAGGGACACATGTTTACATTAAGACTTTCTGCATCCTCATTTCCCTCTACTATGCCATACCTTGTGACTGATTTCTTCTAGTTCCTGCTCAGATTAGAGTAAACTGTTTCTTTTGATGTATCATGTTAACTTAGAAAATTCAAGTAGCAGCAAACTCCATGCTTCCCAGGAGATAATTACACATCCACAAAACCTCAACAGCTTAGTTTAAATGACAAAGTTGCTCAATTCTCAACCACAGTGAAGAGTCATTTTTAGTTCTCATGCTTTCTTAGGATTTAGTAGATTTGGCTACCACCTAACACCGACCATTTTCCCATGCTGAGAAATTCTTGTAATGTTTGATTTGCAGTCAGTTCCTCTGTATCTCTCAGAAATGGCACCATCAAGACTAAGAGGTGCAATCAACAACGGGTTCCAACTTAGCATTGGAATTGGAGCTTTGTGTGCTAATTTTATCAACTATGGCACAGAGAAGATCAAAGGTGGATGGGGTTGGCGTATCTCACTAGCCATGGCAGGAGTGCCAGCCTTGATCCTCACACTAGGTGCACTTTTCCTCCCAGAAACTCCCAATAGCCTAATCCAACGCAGCAAAGATCACCAAAAGGCAGAGTTAATACTTCAACGAATTCGAGGAACCGATGATGTTCAAACTGAGCTTGATGGTCTCATCAAAGCAAGTTCAACATCAAAAAACACTGATCACTCATTCAAGCTTATCCTGAAACGAAAATACAGACCTCAACTTGTAATGGCAGTAGCAATACCGTTTTTCCAGCAAGTGACAGGGATCAATGTCATAGCCTTCTACGCCCCTTTGCTTTTCAGAACACTAGGGTTAGGTGTAAGTGCTTCCCTCTTGTCTGCTGCCATGACTGGCATTGTGGGCACTGGCTCGACCTTCATATCAATGCTTGTTGTTGACAAATTTGGCCGGAGAACCTTGTTTGCCATAGGAGGCATTCAGATGTTAGCATCTCAGAGTATAGTAGGAGGGATAATGGCAGCTTATCTAAAAGATAATGGAGGATTGAGCAAAGGGTATGCTTACTTGGTTTTGGTGATGATATGCATATATGTTGCTGGATTTGGATGGTCATGGGGGCCATTGGGGTGGTTAGTACCGAGTGAGATTTTTCCATTGGAGATTCGATCTGCTGGGCAAAGCATCACAGTGGCAGTGAGCTTCCTCTTCACTTTCATTGTTGCTCAGACATTCTGGCCATGCTTTGCCACTTCAATCTGGGATTTTCTTCTTCTTTGGGGGTTGGGTGCTGGTGATGAGTGTATTTGTGTACTATTTCCTGCCAGAGACCAAGAATGTGCCTATCGAACAGATGCAGACGGTGTGGCATGAACACTGGTTTTGGAAGAGAATGATGGATGAAGGGATTGAGAAGAGCGACCAAGAGAGTGGTCACTGATGAAAAGTCTGGATCCAAGTTTTTTTTGGCTCTTCTGTTACAATGAAAGAAAGAAAGTTTTCTCCTTCATTCACAATGCCTTTCATGTCTCTCTAATAATTAATTACTCAACAGTTTCTTCTTCGATTTTTTAAAATTATATACGACGTCATCATAATATATGAGTGCTACATACCAAACCAATCTAACTGTCAAAATTAACATTTTTTTAATGACTTGATTTAGCTTATGTGAAAGAAAATATATAACTATATTTTTTCAAAGACTTAATACTCCCTCCGTCCTTATATAGGACCCAATTCTTGAGTTGGTTTTGGTCCTAAATATAAGACTCATTCTCATATTTTTCAATTTTCTCTCTAAATTACCTACCCCTATGGATACTCCTTAACCATAATCAAATAGAAGAAGGAGAGGGGTATTAAGAAAGATTATATTATATTGTTTTAGGAAAAATGTGTCACTTTTCTTATATTAACTACCCTTACCTAACTTCCTTAATCTAATCAAATTAATTAAATGGGTCTTATATTAAGGACCGGAGGAGTTAATTTTTTGGGTCCAAAAGACTTGATAGAATTAGAGCAAACCTCTGTATATGAAAAATACGTGCAAATTACCCATGGACAAAGTCTTCAAATATTTAAAATTATTTAATCCTAATTTCATCCTCTCACTATCTCCGTTCCTTTTGCATATTCAGGTCACACACCTTAAATCCTTAAACATAAGCGACAAGTTTTAATGAAAAGTTTGAGAAAATTAAATTTCATCTTTAAATGTTTAACAAGAACAAAGTCCTTGTGACGACAAGGTAATGAAATATGGACTTGATCTTTATACACACACACCATTTTATTCACTCGATATTAGTCTATCATTTTCCTTGTGGGTCAATAAAAGGATTATTATTTATCTAATCGCTTTATATACCTTATCATGTACTTAATATAAGAACTAATTTGATTTCAGTTTAGTCTTAAATATAAAACTTCAATCTACCTGTCTTTTATTTTTTAAAAAAAAAAATCAGTCCTTTTGTAGTTGCACATGTTAAAGGTTCTATCAAATAATAATTTTAAGTAATACACATGATTAGCAAGGGTATTATAGAAAAGAACTACTATTACAAATAACTAACTTCATTAATTTTTTTAATCTCTTCAAATTAGTTAACTAGGTTTTATATTAAAGACAGGGGGTAGTATATATATCTTATTAATTAGAACATTTATACATATATATTTCAGTCAACTTTTAAGTTCAGAGTAAATCTTGAATTTATTAAAAAAATGATAAAAGAAAAGGGCATATTAATTTGAACAGAGTAAAAGGCGGGGTTGTCATATTCCCACTAACCGTCAAAACCGTCACTACTGATAGTGGGGGGCAACAATCAACTGCATCCCGACTAAAACAACAATCCCGTAATATTCCGCCACGTTAGCATTTACCAAAGGCACGAATTTAACGGGTCCCACTCTTTCAAAATGGTCCAATACAAACGCAAGTGTTTCGTGATTCTGTAAAGCGTATAACACACACGATCATATCATCGCGAGCACCGTTTCATAGTGTTACATACACCCATGAAACAAAACAGAAGGCACTTTCTGAGAGACACTTATTGAGAAAGAGAAGGAAGAAGCTTTGGGTTTTCTTGTGTCTTGTAGATGAAACTGAGAGGCTCAGAAATATTTGCGGAAGAGGAAGAAGATGGGGAGAGAGAGTTTGGTGGAGGAACATATATAAAGAAAGGACCATGGAGTGCTGAAGAAGATGAGATTCTGATGAAACATGTCAAGAAAAACGGTCCAAGGGACTGGAGCTCCATTCGATCCAAAGGGTTGCTTCCCCGGACCGGAAAATCCTGCCGGCTCCGATGGGTTAACAAGCTTAGACCCAACTTGAAGACGTACGTAAGAAGACAGACACCATTTTTGTGGTATCTTTGTTCTCACATGCACATGAACCTTCGAGTGTTCTACGTTGTTGTTGCCTTTGTGCTTACTGTCTCTCATAATACTGAAAACTTCCTCTTCTTCTTCTTCTTCTTTAGATAGTGGCAATGAACTATGAAGTAAAGTTCTATTTTAATCATGTCCTATCTCGTATATTTGAATCTCTTAGTGTTCGTGCTTGTGAGTCTTATGTGGTATCTGTGAAACGTGTCTGGTAGGCGAGAAAATATATTTTTGGTTTAGATTAAGCTATTCGTTTCAATGGTGCTGTGAATCATCATCTCCCTACTTTAAAACCAAACTGATATTCTATCTGCAGTCACCCATATAAACGCAGACTATAAGTTGATATATACTTGTTATTTAATCATCACATGTCCCAGTCCTATCTTGTGTGTGTGTGTGTGTGTGTGACTTTTAAGAGAGTGATTATATAGCATGTTTGTGTTTTTGTTTGTGTGGTGTGTGCTGAGTTCAAATTCACCACATGTGGTGGGATTTTATTAGTCCAATCATAAATAGAAGATCTCAGTCATTGGGTTCTGTAAAGTAATAGTGGGATTAAG